>NC_083752.1:7267344-7583883 GCF_033458585.1 Syngnathus typhle
TCTGAGTGAGGAAAAAATAGCTTAGTTATTCTCCAGAATATATAAAAAAAAATGTATTTATGTAAAATGGCAGCCTACCTTGTATTCAGAAGCAATTGTGGGAAAAGAGCATGACTCACTACCAAAAAAAAAAAATCCAAAGATTATGCGGTACTCAAAGTGAACAACAACAGCAGATTTATTACATTTTGAGAATTTTACTTTGTTGTGGGAGAGCAACTCTGGTTCAGCTGTGTCATCTGTTCAAACAAAAAATTTATAGTCTCAAAAACAACCAAAATACATGCTTTCTTCTTGTACACAAACTTTGTGAGCTTACCAGTAACAGAACATAGGAGCCGTTCATTTCAGGGTCTTGTATTGAAATTTCAAAAGTGTAATATGCATCTGGAAAAAAAACAGAACTGAGCTGAAAAGTTTTAAATAATCATCTGGTAGTTAGCTGATAAAATTGAAAACATACCAGTTGCATTGCAGAAAGCTGCACAGCTGCAGTTTTTATTCTTTTCTGCAAAGGTTGATGTGACAACAATGATAACGTCTTTACTAATCATCGTTTGGATAACGTTTGCTTTTTAATAGTGTGTTTTTTTAATCAGAAGACTTGAAATGTCGACCAACAAATTCTTATCATCAACACATTGCTGCTCACCTGGACCACATGGAGCTGCGCCAAACGCTGAATCATCACTGTCAAATCAAATGGACAAGATTCATGTTTCATGTGCACAAATGAATAGTGCTCTTATAAACCAAGAGCAGAAAAAAGGGAAAGTCCTAAGGCTTAAAATGAACATCTTACCATTTAGAATTGTTTGATTTCTTTTCATAAATACAGATATTTTCATCCATGTGATCACTGTTGCAGTTCTCATTTGGGGGACCTAATAAAGAGAACACGCAAAGGTTAGGTAAAGCTAGGGTTATGGTTTCAAAGTAGGGTTTAAAGCTCGGGTTATGGTTTCAAAGTAGGGTTCATACTAGAGTTAGGGTTTCAAATTAGGCTTTAAAGCTAGTGTTAGGGTTTCAAAGTAGGGTTTTATACTAGAGTTAGGGTTTCAAAGTAGGGTTTAAAGCTAGGGCCAGGGTTTCAAACTAGGGTTTCAAGCTAGGGTTAGGGTTGCAAAGTAGGGTTTAAAGCTAGGGTTAGGGTTTCAAAGAAGAGCTTCATACCTTACCCCTGCTTGAAACCCTAGTTTGAAACCCTAACCCTTGCTTTAAACCCATGTTTGAAACCCTAACCCTAGCTTTAAACCCTACTTTGAAACCCTAACTCTACTATGAAACCCTGCTTTGAAACCCTAACCCCATTAAAACAACAACAACGACATATCGTAGCACTCACTCTGACGATTGGCTCTTTTTCCCGTTGCGTGGATTTGGGAGGAATTTTGATTGGCTGTGCAGACTGTTTTCAGGATGCAACACGGCGACACGTTCTGCCTCAGCGCCAGAATCACCAAGCAGTTGGTCTTTCTGATCAATACAAAGATATTTCATTGGTTTTCTCTTATACTCGCTGGACACTTCATTAGGAACACTAACTATAGAATAATCTAAGGAGATCCGGTACAAGAGCTCTGAAAGGGAAGAATTTTGAATACCACTCTTTGTAACTTAACTCATTCAGTGCCATTGACGGTTATAGACGTCAAAGATATTAACTGGCTCAGCAGTGAATGAGTTAATTTTTCATTTTCTTTCTGGTGTATATTTTTGTGCAGCTCAACCTTATTTTGGTCTTCTCTGCACACGAAACTTCAAGTCCCTGTTAAAAATCAATCAATGTCACAGATCAATGACACGATGGATAAAATGACAATACATTAGAGAGTGATCTTAATACCTGAAATATGCCACTTGATTTACTGGAAAAGAATAATAAATATGATGAGCAAATTAGTTTTTGTTTACTTGCGTGGGAAAGACAAATATCAATGAAATAAAATAAAAAAATAAAGAAAAGGATGACATACCCGCTAAGGACGGCTGTTCGAATAAAACGTGCATTTTTTGAGTTGGGAATTGTTTTTTCCACCTTTTTGCCTGCGTTGTTGGTTGCGTTCTTTGCTGCAGTGTTATTGGGACCTTCTGCAGTATTATTAGCTCCAGTTTTGTTGGGGTTTTGAAACATAATAGTTGTAGTCGTGCCAAACGTTTGTAGTGCTGTTGCTGTTTCAGAGTTTTGAAATGTAGTCGTTGCAGTATTTGTGTTTTGAAATGCCAGCGTCGTGTTGTCACTTGGTAACGTGCTCGCTGTGATTGCAATGTTGCTATGAGTCCCATTTGTTGTAGTTGTTGTCCCGAGTGAAGAGTTTGCAGATGTCTGTTGCACCAGAAGTGGGAAAGCTGTCGTGTATTCAGCGTGCGAAGACACACACCTCCCCAAAGTGTTTTGGAACACCTCCCGGAACTGGGAAGCAAAACGTAAAAAGTCATGTTCACATTTGATTTCTTTGTGAGACATCGGACTCCAAACATACCCAGGATGTAATTTCTGATTCATTCTTTACCGGCCCCGTCACATAAATAGCGATATCCAATAAGTAGTACACTGCAGTGAGAGAGGACAAATTTGTATGTTATTTATTTTTTTTATTTCAGATAATTTGTTTTCACAGAAAGTTTGTTACCTGAAGTCTGAGCGCTTGTCACATGAGGTGGTGATGTGGAAGTCTCATTACAGGAAGAAAGACCTAATGAGGAAACACAAGCACATTATTTGTCAAGCATTAAATGTGACTTCAATTTAGGAGGTTCCACTAAAACACATTTGTTATTCTTCTTCCTGTCGTCTAATTTCCCACGTTTGTACGATGTAAGTGTTATCATTGCAAAATCGCACAGACAGTTTTCTGACTGGAAAAACGGGATTCCTAAAAATATTAGAACGGAATGTTTGAATGTGTGAATAACATGACAAGTGATGGATGACATCAGGTATGTGGCCCACTGCTTAAAAATAGAATTGCAGGTTTACAAAGGAGCATTCAGCCATGATACATTACAATGAAAACACAATATACATGTTATTTCTGGAATATTATATTTTACTTTTGTTACATAATCGTGTATTCATCAGAGTGGCTCTAAAATACATTTTTTATCATTTTGACTAAACTTGTTATTCAACATAGAGATGTTTATTTTCGGTAATAGTGTCTTTACCTGTGAATAGAAGGAGCAGGTGGATGACCTTTGTAAAATGTGAACTTGGCTTTTTCACTCTGAAACAAATACAATATTATATACATAAAAAAAAAATAATATGCTGCTCAACAACCAAGAACACACGCAATAGAGAATTGTCATCATTCTATTTGAGTTAATGAAAATTTGGAGAATTATTATGATTTATTCATTTTTTACTCTGACAATCGGACACACACTTGACCAGCGACTCATTTTGTTAGACCATGACCACCACAAATTCAGCTAAAATAATTTCTTAATGTGTAAGAGAAAGTCCTTAAAAAAAAGAAAGCATATTACCTGATGAAGTTTATATCTTCATTTATCCAAAAGGATCCTGTGGAAGATTTCATGATGTTATCCACTTTACGAAGATCATAGCTCCCTCAAGGACATTTCTGAACCTGTGAAAAAAAAAAATCCCCAAGTCGCTTTATTATAATGCCAAGGGCTTTTGTTGTTAGCAGGTTCACGTCAAGTCTGTAATACTGGCTGTCAATGACACGCCCCCGCTGACAGTTGACTTCACAAACATGGCAGCAACACGAATGTGTTTTTATTCCACACCCAGGAAAAGAAAGTTAAATTGACTTGAGGTGTACGATCATTTAAAAAAATAAATCACTTTATGCCACATTTTTCTCTATTGTTTGAGTTTCCGTATTGTTTGAGTTTCCGGGTGTGTCTTTGCTGAGTAGCCCTGCCAGTATATTTCATAAGGAAGATGTAACACATGCTCATTTCCAGGGCAACAAAACATAAATAAAACAGAGGCATGAAATGTCTTGCGTAATAAGTGTAGTTTGTGCGCCTGTTTTTCATAACTGTCAACAGCAAACAACACCTATATCTACCTCGAGTAACATTAAAAATTGACATTTAATAAGATAGGAGAATGTAAAAAAAAAATTTAATCAAACCAAGTTTTGGTGAAAATTATAAATTAAAGCAATATTACAGTACTCTTGACAATGCAAAATCACAATGTGGTCCAAATTAAAGAATGATTCCTGTTTTCTTATAACATTAAAAAAACACGCACGTGCAATTACCGTGCATCGACCTTAGTTACTGCAGATGAATGTTCCAAATGCAAGTATTTTAATTTAATTTGAAAAATCGAAGACTTTAACATCACCTACCACAAATCAGCTGTCATGCATATATGACAGTCCCTGCTCATCAATCTAGATGGAAGTAAATGGTGACCTTTGAATCCGAAGGACGAAAAACAACATATAATACTACAAAAGACACATAGACAACACTACATGTTTATTTATTTTTTAACATATATTAGACAATAAATATGCCTTTTACTCCGTAGCAATACAATACAATCCCAAGTGTGAAATAATCATCTGATACAAAGGCTCTGTAAAGCAAGAAAATACCATTTTACAACAGACAGAGTCACTGTATATAAATCCTTTTGGAATGTGTGATGAGAATCTTGAAAAAAAAAGTTTCATATTTTTCTGCAAGGAAAGTATGCTATGCATACAAACTCCAGTAAATGATATTGAAGAGCAGGTAGGCCAGAGGGAATAAAACTCTGGAGTAGGAGTCAATCATGTAGCTGTTGCTCATTATGAAACTGAGATTGTGTTTTAAAGGGTTCCTGCGGCGTAGCCTGGTGCCCTCTGTGGGAGCCGACACGGTGGAGTTTCGTGACTGTGTGTTCCTCTCCGTGTTTGGTGTGCTGGAAGCCTCGGGGAAAGAGGTCAGGTCAATATCGTTGTCATGGAAACAGCCGTCAAAAGCCATTGCCTGTGTGGCGTCGTAGGACGCTGGGATCTGTATGGGCATGGTGAAGAGAGGCAGGGTTAAGTTTCTAGATCATGTCATTGATCCAGATGGTGCAATAATGATGTCAAACAAGTTGCACGAGACTCGTGGAAATAAAAGCAGGAGCGTTGGCGACCTGTGCCCTCTTCAGCTTCTTCATCTCCTCAACTGTGGTGAAATAGTTGACGGCCGCGTATTCGATGACGGAGAGAAACACAAAGAGGAAGCTGGCCCACAAGTAGATGTCCACTGCTTTCACGTAAGACACCTGAGGCATTGAGGAGGACACTCCGGTGATGATGGTGGACATGGTCAACACGGTGGTGATGCCTGCATGCAAGGAGCATAACACCACACAACAAACCTTAAAACCTGGAGGAAAAAAACACACTATTATATCAAAGCTAGAAATGATTTTCATTTGTCGTACCCAAGGAGACACGGGCGGGCACGGCCCTCCTGTCAATCCAAAAAGACACCCAGGACAACATCACCATCAGCATGGTGGGAAAATACGTCTGCAGCATGAAGAAGAAGATGTGCCTCCTGAGAATGAAATTAATGTAGAGACGATTGTACCAACCTGAAACACACACACACACACACACAAAAACGGACACAGAATGTGACTGTTTAAACTGACTCGCTATCTTGACCTATTTTCTTTTTAATTTAATTACACATACCAGTACTGCTGTAGAAGGCAAGCCCAAAGGAAGGCTGGAAGTCTTCAACAAAAAACTGAGAGAGCACAATCTCATCAGTCCTTAATGAATCGTTCCCATTTTGCCAATAGAGCATGAGGTCGTTCTCATTGTAAGCATCTTCAAGAAATGTGAGAAAGAAGAAAAAGCTGGAGGATGAATTGAACACATTGCCTCACTTGCATTCCATTCTCAAAGGAAAGGAAAATAGTGGATGCAATTGGTTGAGATAAGGAGACATGTTTTATTTATGGTTTGACAATTGACAAAGATTAGCAAGATTTTCTAAAAAAGCAGATAGATGGATAAATGTGTTCTTTAGTTTATAGCTGGAGGGAAATCCCTGCTCTGTCTGCACTTAGATCAAGTGCAACAACAAAGAATGCAAGGGAAATATAATCCTCTGTAAACCAGTCATTAATGGAAAACTATAAAATGGACGGAGGCTGACCTGATTTAACTAAGCAAGAATAAAAATAAATGAGCTCGCGAAACAAAACAAGACTAGAGCAATAATAACAACCGAATGCAAGAACATGCAAAAGATTATTAAAGCTTGGCAATGTTTGATACTCACAGCTTTCCAGCTCTAGAGAACAGTTTTGCGTGTCCAGAGGGAAGCTGCTGAAGTCCATTGAGCAAAGTGCCGTCACAGTTATCCTAAAACAAAGCTCACAGTTAAAAAAAAAAAAGAAACACACACACATACACATGAACATCACCATCGCAACTGCGTTGGAAAATAAACCAGAATGTACAGTGATGGACTGCACTGTAATAAACACCAGCAACTCCAAAGAGTCGCCTTTCTAGTTTATTCCCATCAAGCAAAAGTATAAATTGAATGGAATAGAAACGTATGAAATTAAGCATACTTTTGTTTTGAATTTATGCTAATTATGAGCACTTTTAAGACAGCAGCTGTCCCACATCCAATAAACTGAGCCAAGTCGTGACCACAAACACACCATTGTTGAGTTATTTGGAGTAAGACTTCCGAGAACAACCTTGGCAAACTAGCCACTTGCTGCTTCACAATGTCTAAAGACAAAGACATGACTGTTGAGGAGACGTAGCAGCATGTTCTGTTTTTTTGTTCCTTGCTGATTGGCAAGGAGACATTTCTACTGTCTTACAGCAAGGCCAAAAATAAATATCAGAAAGCTTTAAAAGGCAACCAAAAAAATTGAATCCAAACAACCAACAGCTGCATTACATTTGATTCCTAAATACGTATTGCTATTCACAGCACACAATCTGCTGGGGCAGTCTGTGGTGACATATTGCCAACACGAGCCACTGAAATGGATATGAAGAATGCGCAAAGCTGGTTGACGGACAATATTACACTCCTGTTAATTGCTTCTATATTTAGTTTGATAGTACTTTATTGCAATTATTGATTATTATTGTTATAATTTTATAGTTGTATAACTTTGTTGGGATAACTGAGGCAAAATGATTTATGGCTGGGTATTTAGGGATTATTAAATAGGGGGTGGGATTAAATAAATTATACTTCTTCCTACTCCTTTTCAGACATGTGAATGTGATTTATGGTTCTTTTGCGGCTATATGTTATATGTATGAATGTAGGTACGTCTGTATGTCTTTTGTCATGTCCTTTATTGTGTACAATAAGCTTATTCTTCTTTTTTTTCCACATGTTTGAAATAAATAAACGAAACGAAACGAAACGAAACGAAATACTTATTTATTAATTTATTAATTTATTTATTTATATATAGAGATTTTTTTTACTTTATTATTTTGTGTGTAATTATTATATATATATATATTTTTTAAATTTACCGGACACTGTAGAGGATGTTGCCATCAGGGAAAACCCTCAGCATGATATTCTCCATGGTTGTGTCATGGATGAAAGAGCGCTTGGAGTGGACGAAGAACACGTCAGGTACCCAGATCTTCTTCACGAGACGTGCGTCGAAGGTTCGACTCTTGTTGTTGCTGGAGGGGAAGGCCAGTCGGTCGTCCTGCCAGTAATGCCTCAGGTACAGAGTCATGGTGAAGTCCTGAGCACAGTCCCAGTCGAAAGAAGACATTGATTGAAATGCATCAGGAACAGTTGGCAAAACTTCATACATACCATGTTTACTTCACTTATGCTGTCAACGCTCTCGACTTGGACGTCAATGCCAACGGGGATGGCGGAACCTGGCATAAAGGGTCAAAAGTCAACATACATCAGTGTGCAGCAGCAGCAGCAGGATAACACGTTGTAATGATGAGGCCATCCTCCATGTTTTGGCCATCCGTACATCCACCACAGATTACGTATTTATATGCCACCATGCGCCTGGTAGAGAAGGTGTAATCCACACTATAGCGACGTAGAGGCTAGAGACGACGTGTTATATAATCAGTGCTCAGAAGCTCAGAGGAGTTATATCAGCGCTTGTCACACTGTAAAGACGGTAGGACAGTCTTGACTGACACATGCTGATCAAATGATCAATTGAAAAAAAAAAGGTCTAGAAAATATAACGTTTACTCTATCAAATAATCATATTGTTTACTTACAAACGGCAAGCTACATATATAATCTTTGAATCATTTCAAGCTGAAAAGCAGCGATGTTGTACTATTACATAAATACAAGACCTTAACCTTACCTCATTGTTTCATAACCCAAAAATGAAAATGTATGAGGTGAACTATAATAATCCTGTCCTATCACTACCATTACCTAATGACGATAAGCACGCAAAAGCATCACTCCTCAATTACAAAAGTGAAAAGAGGGATTATGACAGGCCAACTGTATGCTTGGTTTTCTACATAATTATCATAGAATGACTAAAAAGTCAAGTGTATGACATCACGAGTGAAAACAGCAACTAGACTGAAAACAAAACACACAGTCTAGACAACCCAAATACCGTTTTTTTCCATGTATAATGCGCCCCCATGTATAATACGCACCCTAGAAATGGCATGTTGATGCTGGAAAAAAGCCTGTACCCATGTATAATACGCACCCAAATTTTGACTCCTACTTAAGTCCGTAAACGTAAAATTATTTCAGAAAAAAGATCATCTTTGGGAACAACCGGATGTTATTTTGCCGGTCAGTATCACTGCGCATGTGCTAGCAAACTCAATAGCGAAGAAATGTTTCGGATTTGTGTAGGGTACATTGTGACAGCAAACGAGCAGGTGATCGAGCAAGCGTCTGATACGAGAGCATTGTGTTCGTATGGAGCGTGTTTGAAGTGAACAGCAGAGAAGAAAGCGCATCTGTAATGGCGGCCTCCGTATCATATCCGGATTAAAAAAATAAAAAAATATTATTATTATTATTTATTTTTTGTACCCATGTATAATGCGCACCTCAGACTTTAGGACAATAAATTAGTTAAATTTTGCGCATTATGCATGGAAAAAAACGGTAGCCCTTGTATTCATAGAAAATACCAAAAAACATATTATTGAAATGTATTTTGTGACACATGTTCCATCTTGGGGCCATTTGACACAAATGTATTCTGCACACATTGTACACTGTTGTTACAGCTGTTATTTGAGATTTGATCTCCTCATAACATCAGGCCTTCCCCAATGAGGTGCGCGTTTGAGATTATTTTATCTGTACTACTGTCTGTAGCCGTTGTTTCTCACAGATTATCTAGGTCATCAAAGGCTTTTGGAGGAGGCGTAATAGCAAAGACAGCACAGTAACCTACATTGGTATTTTACCGGGTTGCCCAGGGGAAATGCAAAGATAGATATAGAGTGACAGTATGCGGGCCTTACCTCCGAAGCCCGGCCGCATTGCAAAGTCGTGGTCCTCGATTCGAAGCAGCTGTTCCGATTTAATTAGCAAAGACTTTGTGCTGTCGAGCTTTTTCATCTTGAGATCCACTCGTCTAAAATGCAAAAGAGGACAAACAGCAGTTGAGGTCAACAGAAAAGCTCAAATTGTCTTTATCTTTCATTGAACTGACATCTGGTGGAGCGTTCATTCATCACTGCTTGGAGTTGAGCTGTGTGTGATTAAAAGAGAGCTTTTGATCTAATAGTAACAGTTCCTAGTTTACTGGAAGTTCTTCAAACGTGTTTTCGACAGACTTGCTTCTCGTGTTAGAGGGAATCAAACAAACTTCATTGGCAACAAAACACAAAGATGTCAAGATAGATTGTGAATTGACTGCCCTGAATTAATTTAAGCCTCAGGTGTCAACAATGGGTTCCAAATTAACGCTAAATTCATGGTAGAACATGACTGGAATGTTAACTTTCATGAGTAATATTTCATTTCTGTTTTGCCATGTGGGGTCATTTTACCTGATGATTTGCACTACTCCCATTAAGAAACAAAATGTAACCATATTCCATGAGGGAAATATAGTATTTAAGTAAGCACATGCAGTGATTATTAATTTAAAGGAATAAAAAAGGTACAAAAAATCAATTAATCGACAACAAATTGTTTCATTTAAAATTGGCCAAATCCTCTCAATAGTAGTAACAGAATTAGTCATTTGTTAATAATTTTCAATAAAGGGAATAAAATTAAAAACAGACTTTTGTATCTGACTCATTAATTAAGCTAAAAAGGTAACGCTAACCCTAACCCTCGTAAACATCTAAACAACAGACAGAGGTCATCAAGGTGTATAAAGCACAAAAAGACACTTTGGCTCACCCGCCATGTTTTTGTTTGTTGACGTCTCCGAGTTCGAGCTCCTTGTGTCTCCTCTTGCTGGAGAAGTGGTTGCTGTTGAGCTGCGTGACAGGCCACAAGCAGGCAAAGCACATGAGTCGTAAGGCCAGGAGAACCACTCTCATGGTGAAACCGGTGCTGGATCCCGCCAGCGTCTTCCCCCGCCCACCGACGGACGCCTCAGTCCCCGTCCCCTACTGGCACGTCCATGTCCCGGCAGCACTCATTTCGCTGGAGCTCGCACATGCCCAGTAGTCGGTGCACTCTCATCTGCTGCAAAGGCGGTGGTGTGCATGAAACCGAATAGTCCCCTGATTGAGCTTGCTGGTCAAATGTGCCATCTTTTGAAAGAACAGGCTTGCTGTTGACCCCAAACAGTCTCCACCCTCTAAAACCAAATATCAATTTATTCCAATCATGACAAAGGAATACCATTAATTCCTCCCTAATCTTCTTATCTGTGGTTGGTGAAATCTTTCGGTAACCTACAAACTAGAGGCAGCCGAGGGCGGGGAGGGCGCGGGGATAATACAACCGGCGGTTTCATCATCATTCTGAAGAGATAAAAATAAAAAACATGTAGCCTACTTTTACACACGATGGGATCTTCCTTCTGTCGGTCGGGGTGGTTGGTAATGAATGATCCCACGCAGAGAGGGCACATGTCAGCATATGTTTAGTCCACCTCTGCAAACCTCGCACTTGCGTGACTCAGCCTGAATTCTCCCAAAAACAAATCCTACTCTAACATTTGGAGTTCATTTGGGGTTTATCAAAGGCACTTTAAATGGTGGCAGGTGTATACTGACCCCATCCCACATGTTTGAATATGATTGGTCAAGTCGGATCACAGGGTGTGCACACTTTTGCAACCACATTATTTTAGTTATAAATATGTCCCCTCTCAAAAAAATATTGAAATTGTTTTACAGAGGAAAGGTCACATTATTATGTTCTGAAATGATTCCATGTGGTCTCATTATTGTAATGGCAAAAACATTTGAACAGGGGTGTGTAGACTTTTTGGATCAACTGCAGAATTCATTTTGAACACTTTATGTATTTGTTGTGACGTTTTATTATATCATAAGTTGACTTGATTTGTTTGGTTTGAATTCACTGAACTTGAATTGATGTTCAAAGTTGCTGATATGATCTCGCGTTACACTGTGCAAGTATGTAAATTAATGGGAACTCATTTGGAAGGCAGAGGTGTTGCGTGATGGAGCATTCACATAGTTAAACATTCACCTGCTTAGTTAATTAGTCTGTGTTTCATTCGTGTTGCCGAGGATGTAAACTAGAATCGCGTTGATGCGACTCAATGCACACCAGCCAGCGATTGTTCTCACACAACCATTCAGATCACTTCAAGATATGGCAGGAACAGGACCTATATTGCTGATGCTCATTCTCATTGGAGGATTTTTCATCATCATCTCAGAAGGTAATTGGCTATAACTCTAATTGATAATGAGCAAAAATATTTTCAAGAGATGTCCAATGTCTATTTGTTCAATGATTCAGACTGAATCCATTTCTGATTCTAGTGCTGTAATTCTATAAATCACACTCGTGTACTTCCAGAGACCAATGTCTACTGCATCATCCAAGAAGACTGCCTCTTGCCCTGCAACTTTCGACCCCCAGGCACCGTGGTGATCCACTGGTATAAGCAGCAAATTCCAGTACACAGTTACTACTACAACAAGGACCAGTTTGGACTTCAAAACAAACACTTCAGCGGGAGGACATGTCTATTCAATGCTCACATCCCGAATGGGAATGCGTCTCTCCTCCTAAGAAGGGTCAAAGTTCAGGACAGAGGCCGGTACAAGTGTTACACGAGCACAAGGAAGGGGAACCAGGAAGTCTTTGTAAACCTGGAAGTGAAGGGTCAGTAAAGCTTTGTATTCCTTCATTCTGTCTAGCATCTAATGGAAGAGCATTTCATTGGTCTACCTGTCACTGTACATCACTTGCATTGATTGCTCACGGCTGACCACAATTTGGAGAGAGAAAAAAAAACTGATTGTGGGTTGGATTTACCGAAGTGCTAGTGTAGTGTAAAGTGAATAGCTCCCTCTGCTGGAAATTTGCCTTACCGCTGGAAAAAAAAGACCCAGCGTCAAATCCTTTCTGGAAATAGATGAAAATATAAAGTTACGAACAATCTATATTATAGTTTATCCGGTAAAAAAAGTGTTTTGTTTAAATTAGGGCTGCTTTTCTGGACCTTTTGTTGGCGCTGATACAGAAAAATGTCTTCCTCAACTGTCATATCAAATCATATATTTGTCCAAAATGTCTTTGTAAATCGCAAACTTAAATGCTCATCCTCTTCTCTTGAAGCACCCATCCAGTCAGTCGTCATGGAGTTAAGAACCGAGATGGTCACGTGCTCCTCCAACAACATCTACCCCATCCCCCAGGTGATGTGGGCTACAGATCCCCCGTCAGCAGAAGAAGCGTTGGAAAATGTCACCACTAAAACCACAGAGCACAAGGGGCTCTTCAACGTCCAAAGTACGCTCATGATTCAGGGGAACGTCTCGGATTACATCTTCTTCTGTTCATTTGTATCGGCGGACAAGAGCCAAGTGTGGACCGCCTCGAGAAAGAATCAAGGTGGGTCGCTGTATGACAATGACAACAAACGGCAATGTGACGTCTAATGTCTTCCAGTGATTACGCAGGAAGAAGGGCACACACTGTGCATCCCCTGCGTTGTGCCACACAGTCTTCAAAACTTCTCCCTCATCTGGAGCTTCATCTCCTCCGGCGACCCCGTCGTGATCCTGCGCTATGACAGCAGACACAACCACACCTTCAACTTATGGGAAGGCCGAGCCCAACTGGATCAGGAGCGGCTTCCGCTGGGAAACGGATCCCTTCTGCTTGGCAAGCCCCACAGCGACGAGCACTCCGGGACGTACACGTGCACCATCTCGGGCCCGCAGAGTCGATTCATTGTTTTAACCAAAGTCAATATTACCGTTGCGGCGATAAGTGAGTGATAACTGCTTTAATTGAACCCAGAAAGACAAAACAAATATTACAAAACAAAGTTGCTCAACAGGTTTGAATGAGCAGACTATGCCGAGGTCAAGATGGAGTACGGCGGCGTCTGCAGCCTTTGTCTTGTTTACTGTCATTTTAGCTATCCCACGGTGCCTAAGGCACAGAGGTATGTGACAAATCGCAAATTATACATCAAAGTTCTGTAATGGGAAACGTGATCAATATACCCACTAGAAATGACACTGCCTGTTAATCCAGAAGAAAACTTCAGTCCTTCAATTTGCCTCATAATCTGTTCAATGTTTGATGTGGTTAAAGTTAAACGCCCAAAACGTGTCAAATTCAATTTTCTGGGATGGAAGCAATCTGGAACAGAAAACTTACCGAAACTCTTCCCACAAATTTGGAATCATGAAATTGTTCCAAAATGTCTTGCCAACATTGAAGAAGCAAAATAAGGGCCTTGCCCAATGCCAGTAAAGACTGTTGCTATGGTAACAGGCGTTACATCACAGAAAACCGTCCATCCGTTCATTTTCAGAATTCAGAATTAATATGCGGACGGTGGTCAATATCTGTCTGTGTTAACTGGCTCATATTTCTCCCGACAGGTGCCCAGTCAACATCACACAGACACAACGGTGGAGGACTCATTGAGTTCGGGCTGCATAAAGCGCCAAACATCACAGCTTTACAAATACCAAAGGAGCATGGCGTTGACTGCAACAAATTACCAGTACAACCCGGAAGGCTGAATGAATTTCCAGGCATAAACGCAGCACAGAATCACCAAGGCGGCAATGGTTCAGTAGGTGATAAGCCTGAAGACGACATAGAAAAAACAGACAATGGAGATAATGATCGTCTGCAGTCCAGCAATCAAGACCTGGTCAAGTTTGAGCCTGAGAACTTTAAAGCAGAAATAAATGTGGCAAACCTGGAATGAACATTTCTACCAATCAATTATTATAGAGGCAGTCTATGTGTGTCAGAAAAGTTCCAGGACTAAACCAAACAACAGACTGGGAACATGCATTCAATCAAATGTGTGTGGAGATATTCAATGCTATTAACAAGACTTTTTTTCCTTTTCCACTAGACTTACTTTTTTTTTTATTCATTGGCGTCTGCCCAGAATTTTAAATGACTGGGCATATGGTTAGATTTAAATCTTTCCCCGAGACTGTCTGGAGGTGTAACGTTCCGATGATTGGTGGAAAACGCATCTGTGCAAGCAAGGGAGTGACATTTTTAAATGAGAGTTATTTTATTGCCCTGGAATAAAAAAAAAAAGAAAAAGACGGAAAGAATGCGTCTTTGTGTATGCGTGCGTGTTTTCGTTTAAAATAATTTTTACTATGAATTCACACCTAATCAAGAGGAAATTAGACAAAAGGTCTAAACCACGACAATAGTTTTAAAACGACATTTCAATGAGTGCCACATGCAGTGGACACAAATGTGGAGCATTGTGACATGAAAATGGCATCAAGTCCCACTTAAAGGGTCAATGACCCTGTCATGGCCAGGAGGGCCTTAAAACCTGCAGAGGATGCAGCTGGGTACTTGAAAAAAAAATCAAAGTTGTGCAAGTTCACAATGTTTTCTGAAAATTAGTATCTCCCTCCCAGAATGCGTCATCAGCAACTCACCAATTTATGTGTATGCGAATTTACGACAGAGATCCAAGGTCTGTCTGGAAGCAATCATCTTGTCCAGGCTCTCTAAAAGCCCCCCTCCCCATGATGTCATCAAAGCTGTAGTTCCGGGAGAATTGGGGGATTTTTCTTATGTAACGTTTTCTCAAACTGGATCTTTTTCCTTGACAGTTAAAAAAAGAAGTGTTGCTAAGAAGTTTTTTTTTTTGTATCTTACAGATAAAAGCAAATGTGTTTATTTTCTCCATGTTGCAGTACACAATTATATTTTATAGTTGGACGAGTGGGGGCGGGGGGGTTTCTGGGCAGCCCCTGCCTGCACATACCGGGGGGAAAACAAAAACAATCCGACATATTTTGATACCCAAATACGTACTCTGGCTTGGTCTTGTTTGCGGAGAGTATTTCCCACCTCTTGCAACTACAGTACAGCATTTCTTGAAGAAGAAAAAAAAGTAACCTACTGAATTGATTTCAGCAATTCTCATATAGCTGATGTCCTCTGCAATAACTTGAGCCACCTTAGAGGGCGGCAGCAACAGCATTGCCAGATGCCGCAAAGTAACATTGAGGCTGCAACTCTCCTCCTCTCCCCCTCCCCTCTCTGGGGAGGTGGGAAGGGTCTCCTGTCTGATCCTTTGTCACGGGAAGACTTTGGGGTTTTACTCTGCTGTTGCCTCCGTGCAGGGACGAGAGGATTTCACCTAGCTCCATCCAACAGGGAGAGCAACTATGTCCACAAAGGTAAGAGGAAGGACTTTTCTTGTGAAAGATGCTCACAGATAGATGCATGCCCAGATTAAATCAAATATTGCTGCTATTTAAAATCTAAAAAAGCATTTGGAAATTGTACTAAACTTCTATTGCACAAGTGTTACAGCTTTCAAGCTAAATTGTTCTCACATGTTGTTTATCTGAATTGCCTTGACACTGTTGAGAAGAAACATTTGATTTAAAAAAAAAAGAAAAAAAAAAGTGGGGGCAGCATCAAAATCACATTCTTGCATATGGTTTAATCATCATGGTTTGATTCCTTCTCCGTAGCTCAACTTATTCCATCTGCTTCAGCATATTGAACCGACTGTTCAGATATTGCATAGCTCAAAAAGTTTTGTCTCTTTTCCTTATTTGTGTTTTAATCCTCCTGCAATGACTCTTTGTTGAATGAACTACTTCCATCCCGTATAGTGTTTACAATTGCGTGTGTGTTAACTCTACGCATTAGCCAGCCAGCCTGTAGTCTGGGTGATGCCGTAAAACCTCTCACTGCTGACATGAGGCCCACCTCTTTTTTTCAGCGGGAGGGGTCCTAAGAATGAACTCACGCTGATTGATTGTGTGAGTGTGTAAAAGGATACCCTACTTCCTGTAGGCCAGGGCTCCAGACAGCAGGACCACAAAGTCTCACATCAACCATCTCTGCTCTTACTATGCATGTGGATTCAGCCTCATGAGAGAAATCCCTCTTATGTCTGCACTATTTAAAGATGATTCAAAGAATTAGATCTTTCTTCTCTTTGAATTTGCATGAAATAAAAGGCAGTCTTTATATTCTCGACAAATTTCGAGAAATGTTCCAATTGCACACGCGCCAAAGCTTCTTACGCAATCCCGCCTCAAGTCCGCATGTTGACTTTTGTTTTTTGCCTTTCTGGCAGCAAAGCACAGTTGAATCCTGAAGGACGGAGGTCAGCCAGATGAGCAGGATGCTTCCTCAAAGGGCGGCTGTGAGCACGCTCGGCTACAGCTCAGGTAAACTTTAACCTACAGGCTAACTTGCAAAATAAAATGACATTTCATACCAACCGGTCTGAGCATATTGTAAGTTCCGGGCCAGGTGTCCGTGTGCCCTTAAAGTGCGCTTAAGCATGCGTTCATAGGTGTTCTCACAGATGAACCCGTGACGCATGCTGGCTTCTTCCATTTTTAGAAGACACTTGGCAACCGAGAGGGCCAGTGTTTGTGTTGGGCTTGGAAGCATAAGAGCGCACATTCTTTGCTGGTTTTCCCCCTCTTACTCAGCACGTCAGCTTCTTAAATGGGCCTCACTTTATGACATGACCCCAAAAAGTGTCCGGATTACATGCTCTGTTAATTTGCTCCCATTTCCAGACTGTGTGAAGATGGAGCCGAGCGGCAGCAGCCCGGTTGGCGGAACCTTCCTCAGGGGCTCCCGCTCTAAGGCGGAGCTGCAGGAATTGATGGAGACGCTGCAGCGCAGGAAGAGTGCCCTGGAGGCCAGTCTGAGGGCGGCTGAGTGCAGCCGCAAGTATTTCAATACGCCTTCCCCCGGCGGACCCCAGTCCAAACGACCACTCTCCATCCTCGGAACCAGCGAGCATCAGCAGTCTTCTTCGAGAAACTTCTCGTACGTGAGCAGCAGCAGCATGCCCCCTTCCCCTCGCCAGGGTGAGCGCCAGTTTAGCCCCAACGGCTTGTTCCGTCACCAGAACGCTCGGCACCAATCGCAAGACAGCCTCTTCCACCCTATGGATGGAAGTTCTTTCATCTCCTCTTATGGAGAACCCATACCTCGCTCTCCGAGGGTTAAGAGCGGCACAGCTAGCGTGCCCTCAAGCCCTCGACTGGGCCGCAGACTTTACTCACACGGCAAAGCCGTAAGTGACTCCAGGCAGAGGAAATACTCGACAGGTTCCCTCAACAGTCTGGGCATGCACAGCCGCTCGCTACCCCGCCTTCACAATCCAGCCGATCCTCCCATTTTATCTCTGCCGCCTCATCTACATCGAGCAGGGCGCTCGGCCGTGGCTCGGCGCAGTCTCTCCTCCCTTGAACAACCACCTGATGTGACGGTACCAGCCAGTATGCCCAATACACCCAGGAGGGCCAGCATGGCCTCCCTGAGCTCTCTAGGTGTTGAGATAGATGGGCCGAACTTGGATGCGGGCTTTGGAGAGCGGAGGTTATCTTTTGGGAAAGGCGGGCTGAGTCCAGGTCAAAGAGTGGGCAGCATCACTTCTTTGAACGGCAAAGAGGAGTTGAGAGACTACCACCAGCACCAGAGAGACGAGAGACTCAGGGAGCAGAAAGTGCACAAGTTGGTGAGTTTAGCATTGAGTCTTATGGACTTTGTCATTTGCAGAATACAAATGAGTGAGAGTGTATATGTTGGTCTACAGGAAAGTCAGCGGCTGGAGACCATCATGACCCTGTTTACGGAGTTTGCACAAGTGGAGCCTGCAGGTTCAGCAGTTTCCGACCTGCAGAAGATCAATAAGGAGTTGGAGAAGCTGCAGGTGTCGGACGACGAGTCCGTTTTCTCCGACTCTCCCGGCGGCACGGCGCCGGAAGGCGGTTTTGGCACCAGAGGACGGGATTTGCTTCTCAGCGACGAGCAGCAGGTCAGCAGTCGTCAGCAAAACGGTTACAGAGAAGTTGGCTCGCCGGCGCTTAGCCTTGGCGGCGGTGCACCCTCACCATCCAGCAACCACAGAGCTAAGGTCATTTTAAAGTCCATTTGCTTTCCAATGCAGCATCAATGATTCAGCCAGTGTTTTTAGCGCACCTTAACAATCAAAATGTGAGGTGATGATGTCACCGCATCTCAGCAGACTAATGCTCTTATTGCGCTCTTAAGCGTTTTAACCTTTGACCCTCATTGAAGAAGTCTCCATTAACGTCGACTAACACAACAATCGGTTCTAGATTTCTTACGATATTTAATTGGTAATCAAATCGTAGACCCCTGACTCATAATTTATTTAAGCTGCCTGGCAAAAGTTTCCCACCCCAACTCACGACACTCATGTTTGTTTAAGGCATTGATATTGGGTTACCGTGGTTGGGTCACGCGTTCACATGAAGGAATTAAAAGCAACGGCAGTTTGCGGTTCTGACTCCTTCTAAAATCTGTCTCTGTTTTGTGCATGACACACCCTTGCTCTTCAGCATTTTCTTTTTCGCCACTTGTAAAAAGGAGCACGAAAAGCCCTTACAGTAAACGGAATGCACTTTATCAGACTGCCGAGAGCTTGTTTATCTTTTTTTGTTTACCTTTTGTGGACTCACTGCAGATGATTAGCATTCTCGTGTTCTCCCTTTTTCCACATCGCTGTGTGCAGATCACCTTTTCAGGCGCAACCATTCAAGCTGAAGACTTTTTAATGGACATTTTACAGTAAACATTTAGTTCCAACTAGATTTGAGTTGAAGTAAAGTGGAAACATATGCAGTGCCGATCTCTCGCATATGCTCCCCTCATTTCGTATAGAAAGCTCTTTTATCAGTTGCTGTTTAAGGGGTTTGTTTTAAGTGACATGTTACATGTTATGGGACTCCATCACAACTTTGATATTGCAATCATCATATTTGTGGTCATTGCTGATCTCTAAGAAAACGTATCAAATTGTGTCATTTCAGCTGCCAGGTCAACTTCTCCTCCGTAGTCTCAGTGGTCCCGTCTTTGTAAAAGTGAAGCCTTTTTCCACGCTAAAACAGTCACAAGCCGGCACTGTGTCTGGTTTTAATGAAGAAGACCTAAGTTGTGCTTCAACATTCAACTCCAAAAGAAAGGGAGAGAGGGGGGCAACAGGAAATGACTCTATCCCACTGAGAATTATTATGTGTGCGTGTTTGAATGGAAGAATTCTAGTGTATACACATGGCAAAGCCGTTTTTCCAGATGTTAGAAACTTTGAATAAAAAAAAAAAACAAGACTATTGATTACACATAACCACAACCTTTAAAAAAATATTGTTCTGTAAAACATGCCTGGGATTTGCTTGTCATATAATTATGTAGATATGTTATGATCCCTTACAGTACTTTACTAGAATAATGACCAATAATGATCAATTTATAAGTGTATCTTAATGGGAGGTTTTGGATACTTTGGCAAGACTAGCAACAAAATGCTCCAATTTCCATTAGGCTAAGTCCAAAAAGAATCCTGTTGTTGTTGTCATTCATCCAACAGTTACCAAGTTAAAACATCTGCCGCTGTTACTCTCAAAGGCGCTGGAATATCTGCTGCTCGTCTACGTGTTTAACATCACACCTAATCCAAGAAGCTAGTTTCATTTTCATTTGTCGTAAAAACGCCATGAAAGGTTAGGATGGAGATATTTATGTTTGGCTTGGATTATAAATGTCCATATAAGACGTATGCTGTGTGTGAGTGACAGAGAAAGAAGATCTAAACCAACCTCCCTTATATGGCATCCAGGTGTTGGAGAGTGTGCAGCTGAAGCAGGAAGTAACACACATTGAAGAGGAGAGGATCCAAGTTGTCAACAACATTGAGGAACTGGAGCAGAAGATTAAAGACCTGGACAACCAGATGGAAGAGTCGGTCAGAGAGGTAACGCATGCCCACACAATGTTTTGCTTTCAAAAACTGTTGAGTCATAACTCCTCCAACACAGCTGATGAGTAATGAAATAATATTAAGATCTAAAGTGTGTTTTTTTTCTTTTCGTCTTTCATTCCTTCCTTTTTAAATATTTCCTGCAGATGGAGGTAGAGTGCGCTTTGCTGGAAGGGGAGCAAGAATCAGAGATGGCTCAGATGCAAAAAGAAAAGGAGCTTTTGGACCAGCTTAAGGAAAATATTCATAGTACTGAAAAGATTAGCCACACTGAGAAAGCACAGGTAAAAAAAAGCAGTTTGTATTACTGTGCGTTTACAATGACCAATAAGAGAATGGCACGTCAATTACGGTGACACATTTGAGTAGCTCAGAAAAGGAAGTGTTGACAAACCCATCCGATCTGGACCATCAAATTTGCCTCCTCATAGATTCATTTAAATGGTGCATGAATGAATATATATGTCCTGTCTGTCGTAGGAAGCAGAGGAGCAAGCAAAAAGCTTGGAGGAATTGGAGTTTCAAAAATTGGAGAGAGAGATTTACCAAGATGAGGAAAAGGAAAATCAGAGTCAGTTACTGAGAGAAATTGCTGACTGTCAGCGTCTCGCTATCACGCGCAAGGTACATATCGTATGTACGGTTCAATATACAGAACATACAGAGCTGAAACTGCTGAGCCAATCGGGAGTTTGGCTTTGGTTACCGTAACGACCAGGGGGGGCAACAACCCTGATGTTACGGTGGTGTCAGATCCATTTGAGATGTAGCTTTTTTTTAATGATAGTTCCTCCACATTACGGTGACAGTGTAGTTGATTGAAAGTGACTCTGGATCTTCTCCAGGCTTTCTGAACAGGTTATGGGTGGAGATATATGTAAATTAAATGTAAAGTTTCCAATATGAAAGCTGTTTTTACTCCCACATTAAAAAAATGTGCTGCCGATTTACTTTTTCTTTTTCTTCCTTCTCGCAGGAGAGACTTGCAACTCTGAAGAAACAGTCCTCGCAGATTACTTTACAGTCCCAGCAGGAGAGAGAAGACTTCCAGAGGGAAAAAAGCAATCTGCTCATCATGCTGCAGAAGGTAAGCCATTCAACAAAAAACTGGCCGAGTTCGACAAATGCGTTGCCATCACTGAAGATGTCATCATGACGACCGCAGGAGAGAGACAAGCTGGCGTCTTTGGAAGGAAAGTATGCAGAGCTGTCTGAGAAGCAGAACTTGGCCAATAGCAACGGGGCCGTCAAAGAGGTGGGTGACAGAATAATACAATTTGTGGACAAAAGTTCTGAAAGAAGTTGGCGAATTGTTTCCGCCCACGATTGAGAAGCTTTCAAGCTGCCTTTCTGCTGTAGCATTTGCACTCGGCAAAGGAAAGACGAAGAAGCGGCAAGGAAAACTCGGCCCATCTGAGCGACAACACGACGCCAAAGAGGAGCCAGCAGATCGTCACTCCCTACGGACGATCTCTGGGACGCACCCTTCCGCCCAAGGTCATTATTTATTCATCAATACAATCTTCCAGGAAATTGCCCCATAAAATGCAGACTTTTAGATTGCATTTGTTATTCATAATAATTAAGCTACAGAGGAGGGTGGGATTTTCAAAAACAAAAATGGTGCCAAATAGCAATCCACCGCTAGACAGACTTGCACTTGTGCGAATGCCGCGGTGCCTTGCCGTGACCAGGAATCTGCGTTTTTCTTTTTTCCCTCCCCCTTCTACAGGCCCATCTGCCTCTGTCACAAAGCTCCAGCTGTGGCAGCGTCATCCCGCCAGGGCTCAGCTTTGTCCCCCGAGACCTGAATGCTCGCCGCCAGCCAAAAAGTGAGTCATCGTCGCACTGTTGCGTCCAATAAACAACAACTGCTGGAATAGTGTCAGTTCTTTCATAATTTGATATCATTTCATTCCGTTCTGTCAGCAGGCCACACACATATGAATGACGGCGTACACAGCCGACAAAAAAAAAGTGATTTTGGTAGTCGGATGCTCTCTGAGGCCAACGTTTATCTGGACTCTTTGTCCTACCCGGATAACAGCCAGGCCTCCGACACCGTCAGTGTGGACAGTTCTGACAGCATGGAGACCAGCTTCTCCGCATGCTCTCCAGATAACATCTCCAGGTTGAACATCATCAGTCATGTTGATGGTGATGATGTGGCCCAAAATAATTGCATTGTCTTCTCTCTTTCCTGCCAGTGCCAGTATGACCAACATGGCCAAGCTCGAGGAGATGGAGCGTTTACTCCGAGAGGCCCAGGTGGAAAAGCTAAGGCTCCTTGAGCACAGGGTAACTCACTGTATAATAAAATCTAAACTAACAGTATTAAAAAACAAAAACAAAGTGAGCATACCTTTTGTTTGTGTCTGTTTGTGTCCGATGTGGCACGCTTAGGAACGTGAGATGGAGATACGCCGGCAAGCTTTGGAGGAAGAGCGAAGACGGAGGGAGGAACTGGAGAAACGCCTGCAGGAGGAGACCAATCGGAGACAGAAACTTGTGGAGCGGGAAGTGAAGCTCAGGGAGAAACAGAGATCGCAGGTACGTTAACATCACACACCTCCAACAAGATGAGACGCACAAAATGACGACGTCATCCATTTGGTCCACAGTCCCGACTTCTGTCGCGCTACTTACCCATGAGGAAAGACGATTTTGACCTTCATTGCCATATTGAGGCGGCGGGCCACAATCCAGACGCCTGCTTCCACTTGGCCATCACGGACAAAACATGCAGAGGCTTCCTTGTAAAAATGGGAGGGAAAATAAAAACCTGGAAGAAGCGCTGGTTTGTTTTTGACCAGAATCGCAGGACGCTCACTTACTATGCGGGTGAGGAACTCTTCTTTCAATTTGACACATGACAGGAGAGCAATGATGTCATCTTTAAAATATTCCGGGATAACTTGAAGGCTAGATTGCTTTTTCCCTTCTCACCACAGACAAGCATGAGACCAAGATGAAAGGAGTCATTTATTTCCAAGCAATAGAGGAGGTGTACTATGATCATTTGAAGAATGCACACAAAGTAAGACGATTGATTCTATGCTATTCTATATTTTTGTTTTTATTTTTTGTTCACAGTTGTGAACTTAACTCTCTCTCTCCTTTCAATTGTGCACCCAAGAGTCCCAACCCCTCGTTGACCTTTAGTGTGAAGACTCATGACCGGGTCTACTACATGGTGGCCCCGTCTCCCGAGGCCATGCGTATCTGGATGGATGTTATTGTGACAGGAGCAGAGGGACACATGCACTTCATGGTGTAGCAGACCCTTAAAGGTCTTTTTATTATGCGGGGGGGGATATTTGCACATTTCCAATTCAGCGTGTTTGAATGTGTACTGTATTATATACGTATGTGATGTCTTAGAGTAGGGGTGTCCAAACTACGGCCCACGGGCCAACTGCGGCCCGCGGTCCAGTTTTTATTGGCCCGCAGCAAATTCTGAAAACATAATTGAATATGGCCCGCACAAGAAGCTTGAGCTCAACTCTGTTGCACTTCTCAGTTTTAACACTAGATGGAGCGAAGAGAAGCGAACGTGCAGCGTTTGACGTCCCATAAGCAACCCCCCCCGGGAAGAGAAACGAACGCGCAGCGTTTGACGTCCCAGTAGGACCCCCCCGGGAAGAGAAGCGAAAATATTGGCCCCCGGGCCCCTTCACGTTACTAAATCTGGCCCTCCTTGCAAAAAGTTTGGACACCCCTGTCTTAGAGACAACTCATTCGCTATCTTGTAATCAAATATAAAGATTATATATTATTATTATATATATAGTCTTATAATTAAGCTATTTAGTTGATTATGTACTTGAGCAACATTCATCGGTGACAGAACTAAAATGGCCAACAGTAGAGCGCAGAAACACAGTGCACCAAATTGTTCCCAATCCTTTTTGCACAAACAAAGGAATGCATATAGTAATCTACTTTAATCGAGCTACATGTCTGTTTTGATGTTTGTGCAAGTTCATATTATATGGATTTGTGTTGCCAATTTTCAGTGTTTTATTACCTCCAGTATTTGTGATTTTTGAAATAAATAATTTGTGGCGTCCTCTAGCGGCAATAGAAGCTGATAACAATTTTTGATAAGGTCATTTATACTTTGAGCTTAATATTTCAGTATTCTTTTTCCACCAGCAGAGGCCCTCAGTGCGAGATATTTTGCAAAAGCATGACGTAATGCTTTTATTGTTCTGCTTGATAGCAGTTAAAATTTGATCAACGTGCTCTTGTGTGACTTGTATATCACATTTATATATTTTTATATTTCAATATACATTTTTATATTTTCAATATGAATGGTTTTGTTAGACAACACGTTTTCTTGTTGCAATAATAGGTTTGAACAAAAAATAAAATAAAAATGAATTTTTTTACGAATGTTATATATATATGTCTGTCTCTTCTCTGTAAGCCTTTATATTGTTAATGTCAGACCAGTATGAAACATCCCATTGCATGAGAAGGCAAACAAGATGCCCTAAATAGTCATCATCTCGGGCATTAAAGCTAAATTAATATGCGCATGAGTTACTTAATTTACCAGCATGATGTGACATGTTACTTGCTCCAGGCAAATGAATAATGATTAGCATTAATCAAACCTTGATACACACAAACAATCAGGTTGAATCCATAGCTGAGTTTTTATTCAATTCCTGCTTTCCAATAATGCAAATGAATGAGTTTTCTTTTTAGTGAGTAAGCAAAGCACTCATGTTTTCAAACTCCTCCCATCAAAGCCTGCGGCCTTCTATTGGTTGACCTAGTGGAGTTGGCATGGAAACACAGAATGAAGCATGCTAAATTAGGCTCGTAAGGGGCACATCTCTCTCCGGAGGCAGATGTAGACTCAAACACGAGATGCACCAGGGTGGCCGCCCCAATGCATTATGGGCGATGGAATTGGTATACCACATTGGGGTTGCTCACAAACACTTGATTGTCTCTAAAAGCTTATGCAATGAGTCTCCAAAAGTCAAGGCCAGTGTGTTCTGTAGCTCAACTAGCATAAATACTGCTCTAGTCTTTATCTATGAGTGTGAAAGAGACATCATGTGAATGGTTATTGACAAAGGGACATTCATTGAGTTCTCCTGAAGGAGCTTCCTAATGCAAACCGCAGCGAGAATCATACCATCCGTTTCCCAAGTGCATAATGTGATTAGAATATCGACTCGGAGAGATATTACTTCCACTTGATCTTAAAGTGTAAATATTTAATAGCCATGAACCCATGATCACTTGTTGCTCTGTGCTGTGTAGGAAATTCATCTCCTCCAATATCTTTTGTTCTCACTTTTATTTACCCTCTTGCCATTTATTTTCATTTTACTCTTTCCCCGCAGAATATTTGCATTTGTTTAAAAGGGATGCCCAAAGATCACACGGCATGAATAGCAGCGTGAGTTCCCTTGCAGCGGATTGGCCAGGTTGTAGTTGACATTAATGTGCTTTCTATTCAGGTCAGTGAACTCGCAGCGCGGATGCTGTCACAATTGCATTCTGGGAGGAGGTCACAGTGTAACCAAGCTGAAAATCTTTATATGCTCTTATCTTTTTCGGAATGACGACACGGTTATGTCATTTCCTTCCATAATAAATTTACATAAAAGATAATCCGCTGCACTTCATAAATCATTTTTTATGAGCTGCTTTAAAAATGTCACACTGACCCGCCGCTTAAATAGAACAAATCCACTTGCAGAGTACACTCATATAATTTTATTGATTAAATAGGAAACTACATGACTATGCACACAGATTGAGCATAAGCAGGATGAGGATATGTGTCAATATACACACTGCAAAACACATCTCTGCATCCTCTCAAACGTCCACGGAGTCAGCCGTAGCGGCTGCCGAGTCATTTCCATCCCTGTTTCAAAGTCCCAGTCTCTCCCTTTGTTCACCATGTGATCAACCCATGTTGTATAGGAGCAGGCAAACACAAAAGGGAATGTACATTGGACGAGTGCAAATATAAAACGGCACATTTGCTGCTACATAGGTACAGTATATCCCGAGCTAGGTGTGGAATGTATATTAGGAGCTGCAATTTCTGGATCGAAACCAGTAACAGAGTGGTCCCGGAAAGAAAGACGAAAATGTTTGGACGACCTCTACAAAACGTCGGCGTAACAAAAGTTTCAAATATTATAGAAAAGATTGACTTGAAATCTGTAGGAAAAGCAACCTTTAAAAAAAGGCACCAGTCCAAGATGTGTGAGACATTCCAAGAGAACTTTTTATCTTGCCGAAGAGGGATTGTTGCTGTGTTGACATTTGACCCTGAACCTTGTGTGAATTTGCGTGGACATGTTTGTGCTTCAGTTCAGTTCCTGTTTGTGATCTTGTGACATCAGCGGATGACAATGAGCATCAAAGTTAAAGGGGGAATATGGTTGCAGTCATAACTTTGGAGAAACAGCATGGCGTGTCATAGTACCTTATTATTTTCTCACGGCACCAGCAGTTGCGGGCTTATTACCCACCCTGCGGACCGGGACTCTGGAGACGGGTATCTTGGTACGAGGGGTTTCTTTAGCTTGTGGTATTTGCGATGCGGTTGGAGACTGTGCTCCGTGCTTGACGGGGATCTTGGAGTCACGCGGAACACCGGCGGGGGTTTTAGACTGCTGAATCTGCTGACTCTCCTCCTGGCTGTGTTTGAAGGTGGCCACATGGACCTCCACACTGCCATGTTTGTCTCTGCTCCCAGTGTTGTCCAAAAACCGCTTGTCCTCTTGGTTGGGGGTTGGCGGGTCTCTGCTTGACTCGTCATCAGTATGTTGGCTGTCTCGCACTGGTAGCTTGCCAGCTCGGGCTCCTCCAACCACGGGTATTTTGCTAATTGTCTTTACTTGTGTCCTCCTTTCTTTGGAGACGTCGGCGCGTGACCCATTATGCTGTTCCTCCAGTTTCTGTTCATCTGTGCTACTCGGCCGAGACAACTGTCCGTTTGTTGACGGCTCGTTGGCGCTTGTCTTGTCAAATGCTGCAGTTGGACTTGGCAAAGGCACGGGGGTAGTGGCAGGGGGAGCAGGGGATTTTGGTTGAGTGATGGGGATCTGTATTGGAGCAGGAGGACTTTTCAGTACAGAAACTGATATATGGGCCGAGGCAGGAGGCTCAGGAGATGTTGGCACAGAAACAGGAGGATCTTTAGTCACAGACACTAAAGATGCAGGAACAGGACGGTCTTTAAAGAGAGTCGCAGTGGGCGGAGGGGAGACTGGACTCTTACTTGTGGCAGGGGTTGATGGAAGTTCTTTAGAAACTGTAAGAATAGTGCTATCTAAAGATATGGGAGGTTTTTTAGCTGTAGAGAAACTTGTGTGGTTAGGCTCGGTTTGGGGAAAATGTGGCGCGACCCATTGGTTGGACATTTGTACAGGTTTGGAAATGGTTGGCATTGTTGTGGTTATTGTGACGTGGGAAATTGAAGAAGGCCGGGTTTTGACTGGACTCGGAGCGGTTTCCACCTTTGCAGCTACATTTTGAGGTTTGGGGGATGCGGAAATTTCAGAATTGCTATCGGGTTGAGTGAAAGTAGCAGGGGACGAAAGACTATGGGTTGCAGGTTTATGGGATGCAAGAATTGTCGTAGCTACAGGAGGAGGTTTACTTACTGAGGCGATTGTTGGAGAAGCGAGAGAAGGAGCCACTGTGTCTGGTGAAGCTAATTTTCCAAAAGTGGAGTTACAAGTGGTGACTTGAGTCTTGTCCAGAGAAGACTGGTTAGTGGCAGTAGTGCTCGGTATGGTTTTCAGTGTTATCGAAGGGGTGGACATTATGGGAGGGCTTGATGAAAGTTTCACGTTTGTGGTTGTCAAAGGTGATTTTATTGTAATCCCAACAGAAGGTTGCCCCGAGGCTGGAGAAGAGTCCAAACTTGGTTTGACTGACTCGTTCGTCAGAGTCAAGGGTTTGGTCAAACTGGTTACGACTGGCGTAGCTACAGAAGACGAGGTTGGGGTTGTCACACAAGTAATAGAAGGACCGCCGACAGCTACAGGTGAGGAAGAGGTGGTCACAGAAGTGGAGGTCAGAGGAGAAGTGCTGGCAGGTCTGGTGGAAGGAGAAGTGGCCGATGCTGAGATCTTAGGTGATCCCGGGCTGGAGGCGCGTCTGCCTTTTCCCCAATCAGCTTTCACGTCAGCCATGATATTGCCTCCTGAGATGGACTCAAAGGTGAGGAGTGAGGAGATGTCTTCCAGCAAGGAGCCCAGGCTGCTCTCAGATGGCACCACTGGAGCTTCTGTAGCAGGCAGAGGTGCCGCATCCTTCTCAGTTCCGCTCGCGTCGCTCGCTGGTATCGGGGAGCTCTCACGGGTCACTTTCTCATGGCTCTCCGGAGAGCGAGGACAAGATTTGGGGGTGAGGCCAATGTCCTCTTTGATAATTTCCACACTGTTGGAGCGGGAGGACATGAGGAGTGGGCTCGGGGGAGCGTCCACCTTGTCTTCCTTGTCTTTCAGGCGTAACTTCATGCTGCCAAAGAGGCCCTTCAATCCTTGCCGTTGTCTTGTCGTTGGCTGGCAGACGGTGTGGACTCTGCGTTCCCCCCCTCCTCTCCGGGTTCCCCTCAGCCGCGAGAAAAAACTGATGGACTTGGTCGATCCGATTGAAGAGATGGAGTTGCGAGCGGCGGGCAGGACGCCATCTTCGCCCGTCGGCTCTTCCTCCGTGTGCTCGCTGTCTCCTTGACTCACCTCCCGCGCCTTCTCCTTATCCGCCTCCAGCTCGGCATCAAGCGCGGCGCCTTCGGGTAATCCATCGAGGGTTTGGCTCCTGCTGACAGGTGACTTGTTTTTAAGAGAAAAGATGTTACCGGGCTTGCGTTTGCCAAACAGCTTGAATCCTTTTCGTGTTTTTCCACTTGGTTGGGATTCACAAGGTGGGGGGTCCACGTTCTCCGTCTGGACATCCATCTTTTCTCTGCGTCAGTCCACGTCTCCTCCCCTCTTTTGATGCGGTTATTATTCGCGACTCGCTGGATGGAGCATTTACATTGGAGTTTATCTTTGTCTCCCTCGGATGAACGTCTTCACCTGCGTTGCTCTCCCCGCGTTTACTATGTTATCGTCTGTCTGCGGTCCCCTCCCTCTGTCCCTCCAATGCTTTCTCCTCTCGTTCGCCCTCAAAAGCCCCTCCCCTTTGCCTTGCTTTTGCCTGGCTCCGCTCTCCAGTTACCATGGCAACTGAGGGAGTAAGCTGCTTTCGTCAGCAATGCAGACCCAAGGGCTGTCATCATGTTCTTTCTTTATCCATACGCCTGATGACTGTTTATATAAACGGCAGAGACAATTAGACTAATAATAAAAATTCTGAAATGCCAATAATCACGACATGTTTAAATATCTCATTTCATTTTGTTCACTGCATCCCTGCATGCATGATCATCATCATTTAAATAAAGCTTAACTGCAAATAAAATGTCCCTCGTCTTATTATTAATTGTGACCATATAAGATAGACAGTAAAGTCTATTCACCCGTTCAAATGCCACGTTTAAGTCCTATAAAAATGAAACCAAGGTAAATAATTTTAAAACATTTCCACCATTGGGACCTTTGACCATTAAAACATAATTCTTGTCTAATTCTTCTCTTTATAATATAGTAATATCACATTATAAATATATACAATATAATATACATCTCTTTATAATATAGTAATATTACATCATTATAAATATATACGATATAATATACATATAAATTATGAGGTATATATGAGGTTTGGTAGAATATCGACTGCTTTGTTTGCTTGGAATGCGGGTCGGTGGGGCACCGGGTAGCACGTCCGCCTCACAGTTAGGAGGGTGCGTGTTCGATTCCACCTCCGGCCCTCCCTGTATGGAGTTTACATGTTCTCCCGAAAACCCGCGTGGATTTTCTCCGGGCACTCCGGTTTCCTCCCACATCCCCAAAACATGCTTGGTAGCCCGTTGAGCGCTCCAAATTGTCCCTAGGTGTGAGTGCGAGTGGTTGTTTGTCTCTGTGTGCCCTGCCATCGGCTGGCAACCGGTTCAGGGCGTCCCCCGCCCGTTGACGGCTGGGATAGGCTCCAGCACGCCCGCAACCCCCATGGGGACTAAGCGGTACAGAAAATGGATGGATGGATGTTTGCGTGGGTGTTAATGTTGTCGAAGTAATTTTTAAAACCAATGAATCAAATTTAAAGCGGAAGAAGACCAAGCCTTAGAATCAGAATTGAACACAATAAAGTCATGAGAACGATTGCATAACTGCAGAGGAGTATCTGTTTTTGAAGTTCAAGTCAATAGAAACCTTTGGTATAATTTTAGTAGCATATCATTAAGAATGCAACATCATACTCAGAAATGAGAGCATCTTTATCTTTTTTGTTTGCATGCATAATAAAAGTACATAGTACAGTATTTTGGTGCAACATGTCAACTTTCCTGCTTTTTATAAATGAGGCGAGGGTGGGGGGGGGGGGTTGTTGGGTCCTTGAGTATTCCAAGTGGAACACGCCCTCTTTTGGCCGTTAGAGGAACAGCAGATAAAGCTGCCACTTCATCCAAGTATTTTCCGCTTTGTACTAAGTGGGTCAGCAGTCTTTAAATAAATCATTTTTGTTTTGTTCGCAAACAACAAAAGTTTTGGTGGGAGCGCTACGTAGATAATGCAGATACACATCACACATAAAAACCCTTAAATACTTGATTCCATTGAGCAATGAAATAACTTTCAATTATGACAATCTTCATGTAAACACTCCTTAATTGCGCAGACATTAAACAATGAGAAAAATATTGTGTCAGGGATTATAGCTATAATCAAAGGCCTTGATAAAATCACTATTAAAAATTCAGTCTTTAAAAAGATAATAGTGTTACTAATAGAACAATAAGTTAATACGTAAAGATGAGTACATATTAAGGAAAAAAAAAGCAGGCCTGAAATAGCCAAAACAAAATGATATGGCTCCTTTTAAGTGGGATTATGATATTATTTATTCAAAGGTTAATTTATGTGAACTAGAAACTAACCTAAAAGAATTTAGTCAAATTAGTAAATACAGTCCTGCAGAAATACATTGTCATATAATGTTTTCTTCCACTTGAGGTAGTTTTCATTTGAGCAATGGTACCTCAGATAAAGCACATCTTTCAGCTCCCCTCGTTCAGACGTCGTGCTCCATGTGGGCGGCCTGCAGGGAGGCTCCGTCCTTGTGCTGGTCACACGCGGGTGAGCTAAGCGTTTCATATGTGCGACGATAAAAAAAGCGAGTAACCAAGGTGATGATGAACATCTCCATGATCATCATCTGCTGACTTAGCACTGTGGGAAACAGACAGAAAAGAGATCAAGTTCAGGTCATGCCAAAATGAGGGGATAAATATCAGGACATGGAAATGATTCTCACTGGAGCCACGGGCCTGCGAAGAAAACGGAGGGGCGCAGGCGATGGTTCCATCCAGAGCCAGAATGTTGATGATGGACGTCTGCAGTTGACTTAGTACGAGTATTAGCTAAGGATTAAAAACAAGCACTTAGTTAATGGGATGCATTATATAACACGTTTTGTTTTATAGCAAACGGCTCGTGTCAACTCACTTGGTACATGGCGTACTTTGGTACAATATTGAGTTGGCGTAAAAGGTGGTTGGTGTTCATGAACACGATGGCCACGGGCCACAGGGAGGTGATGGTGAGAACGCCAATGAACGGGTTGATCCAAATTGCGGTGCCGGTGATCTCGAGCTGGAAAAGAACTGTTTGTTTTGCAATCGTTTGCCGTTCCGGGGATGCAGCGAGAAAGGAAACTTACATCTGAGAGGTCAAAGTTGCCGTTTGTCCACAGTATTATGGAGAGGATGCTCAGCACCGTTTTGAGGATGGCGTACTGCAGTGCACCCAACTTCAGAAGGAACAACATGCCCCTGAAAAGGATTTGTTTTTAATTCCATTGATGTAGGATGAAAAAATTAAAAAGTCGTACCGCGACATGGGCACACGAGGTAAACAGAGGCAGCAGCAGCAGCACGGCCCCGTGGTGATCTTGAAGGGTTTCCCAGAAAAGCGCTTCAGAAATTCATCGCTGCCACCCAACTCCTCAATGAGCAGAACCAACACTTTGTACACCACCACTGCAAAATAACTGCAAAAATGGAACCGCCTTTCAAAAACAATTCAAGTATATGTGGGCAAATTGAATCAATATGAAACATTCAAACTAGTGTGACCTATGATCTTTTCCCGTGTAATGATTCATCGAGCGGTTTAAACCACACTCAGACTTTACACGCAAAGTTTCACTCCGAGTTAATGACGCGTGATGAAGTGACAGTTGAGTAACTTGCTCAAGGGCATATTCCCAACGAGAGTGGTTGTAATTAATTTTTACATTTTGTCAAAGCGAAAAACGTGCTTAAGAGCATATTTCCAATGAGAGTAGTTGGAATTAATTTTTCCATTTTGTCTAAAGCAAAAAACATTAGGCAAATTAAAATTTATTTTTATAACCCAAAAGCTGAAATCACGCACCAATTTGACGTCATATCTGTGACCATAACAGCCCTGGGGATCCACATGCCAAAACACGACATGGTGGCGATGACCTGAAATACGTAAATGGTGAGTCCATTCATAAAATGGCAGACATATTTAGGAGGGCAACGGAAAGCTTACAGGTGCAGCTCCATTGACCCAGATGATGGTCGTCTTCTTTGGGTAGGGCAGTTTTTTATAAATATAAACACATTGCTCCAAATAGAGAAGCAGGGATGTGCAGGACATGAAGGTGAGCATGGCGTACAGACCCATTCCCAACGCATCTAGCTCTGATTGGAACACACAAAAAGGAAAATTCTAGTCGTGCAACAAAGAGTTGGTGAAATATGAACATGGCTAGAGTATCCTCTGATTACATAAAAGTAGTTTCTGTTCTTAGAATTAGAAAAGATTCTGAGTATTTGGCACAACATTGAATCGGCTTTTATTATCCTTACTGTTATTTTTGGCTTAAATCTATTTTGACGTGTACGAGATGCAGAATCTGAAGACTTTCGATGCTTTGTCATTCGCTTGACCTGCTGGATAAGGAAAGACTTACGCTTTATCACATCCATAGCCAGAGGTGGTTCCTGCAAACAGGCGGGATCAATGCTGCTGTTGTTGATGTCCTCCATAACTCCTGATGTTCTTCTTGCCTAAAATTCCCCCCTATAAATCCTCTTATTCGAATTTCATAAGCTCTGATCAAACCGAGATTTTACAGACAAAGTGACAGGGGGGAAAAAGTAGTCTTTCTCCCTCACATGGCCGTGTGGACAATGGGTTCAAGTTGAGTGTACTTTAACCTTATGCTACTTTTAAGGAGCTATGGCTTGATGACACGTTAAGAAATCACAGTTTTATGAGAATCCCTACAGAAGTAACGGTCGCTCATTCATTCACAGGCAGTTGCAGTCATTAAGATGACAGTAAATGAATGTACCGTCACACGTGAACTTTGGCTGGGCGTAGTGGGTGAATATAAAAAAGTGTAAAACAGATAAAGGCCGTTTGGAAGGCAGACTGCTTGCGATGTATTTTATGACATCTATATTATTTATAAAATAAGAAAATCAAATTTGAAGAGTGGGTTAGGGTTAGGGTTAACTAGGTATTAACTAGAATTTAATTTAACATTTTAGAAATTTTCAATCAAACCAAATACCTCAACTATTTTGTATAATGTGTGGGGTGGAAGAAAAACGTATCAAATGCGGAAATTAAATCATCACTGTGCTTTATAATATTTAAGATTTGTTCCGTTACAGCGACAGCTGTTGTAAAAGCGCTATACAAATAAAGAGGTAAAGGTTATAAACTTACAAACAGTATAAGGAAGTCATTTACAAATATTGATAGTGCCGTTCAAGTTGCTAGTACATACATGTTAAAAATCTCTGAAATGACACTTAAGGTATCAAGTTAAACTTGATTTAGTTCTCACGCCTAAAGCCGAAATAATAAATATGACTTAATAAATGTGACAAAATACAAAGTTAAATGCTGTAAACAAAAATAAATCCTTTCACATTAACTGAACCCAGTTTAAAAAAAAAAAAGTGATTCATTGTGCTGAATCTTCTTGGACATATTGCACATATGGTTGGCAGCATTCATCTCTCCTGACCCATTCAGTGTGTACTGAAGCTTCACAAACATGAGCGCTATTCAATGATGCTAGTCTAATACTGAATAGAATGGAAATTTGTTATTGAAGTGAAATATGCACACTGGCTCGGGGGGTAAAGCCCTACCAGTTTGTTGTTAATGTTTTTGGACCACAACTAATGCAAACCTCTGGATCAGACTGCTGCAGTCTAAAAAAAGCCCTTGGAGTATCAAGAAGCAAAAACAATTATTGGGAGTGTCGAAGTCTAGCTGAGGACAGGATGGCTCCTGTGGACGTTGCTGATGGTCAAGGCAGCGAGTGAGGTCAGCTGAATGAGCAAATAAAACAATGTATTAAAAAAAAAAAAAAAAAAAAAAAAAAAAAAAAACAGGAGAAAAGACAAAAAGACAAAACCCAATAATTCTCCAATTTGATTTACCTTCTATGGCTCACTTTCCATGGCCACCGACACTATTTGGATTCCACCTAAAAGAGAAACACAGAATCCAAAATACAGATGCTGCCTTTTTAGAATGACATGAAACTTGTTTTTTTTCTATAGTGTACCATTCTCATCCTTGTTGTCATTCACTTTGTGTTGTGTATCGTGGGCCAGTCCATTAGGGCTTAGTTCCTCATTAGAAAGACTGCAATTGAAGCCACATTGATGATTAAAGGCAAGGCGGGGAAAAAAAACAGACGAACAAAATGCTGGAAAAAAAAGTAATGCAAATAACCTTTTGCCATTTTGTTGCAAGATGCTGTTTGCCTGTTCAGGATCTATGTGCACCAGTCTGGTTACAAATGAATGCCCGTCGCCCAGACTGTCAAAATAGAGAGCTATTAAACATCTTGTATTGATAGTATGTGCTCTTTTAATTTAGAACTGACTTTTTACCTGGTAAAAACAGGGAATATAAAGCGCTTGGCTTCATCTCCAAACACCTCGGCAACATTTCGTTTGAAGCCGAGAGAAAATCCATTTTTGTCTGGACCTTTCACAAACACCGGGGCCCTAAAAGCCTCTGTTGGGGGTGGGGGGGCGGGGGGTTATTGTGTGCAAGCGAGACATCAGCAGTGACTGTCCCACTCAATAATGTAAAAGCTCCAAATGTACCTATGGTGGTCCTGTTCATGCCTACAAGCCAGAGATGGTAGCTGAAGAGTGATAGGATGCTGATGAAAAACAGCGCTGCCACAAAGAAAAGGAATAATATGTGGAATTTGGCGTGCGTGTTGGGAAGATGTTTCTATGGAGAAGAACACAAGGACAATTACTGACCCTCAAATTAAACGATACAAATTTGTGAGACACACAATCATCAATTTATTTGGAAAAAAGAAGTGTCTGTTCTTACAGTCCAGAATTTGATGAAGTACTGGACGACGGTAGCGCATATGACTCCGCAGTAAAGCGAAGCATATGCCAAAAACAAGACAAAGAACTTGTAGTTTGAGAAGCCAACACAATTGTTCACCCTGAAAAGAAATTAGGAGTGGAAAATCACACTTTAACTTAAAACCTGTCAATGACTGATTTATTTATTTACATAATTAAATGGAATTACTGTACCAAGGACAGTGATGGTCCATTTTAAGCACACACCTTATCCAATAGAAAGCACAGGAGATACATAATTAAGCAAAGCGTCATATGAAAATATAATTTTAACAGTACTTTGGTTCAGTCAACCACTCCTAAATGAAGTACTCACATCTCACAGGTAGAGCAATGGTGGCAGCGGTCAGGTTTGATTACCTGGCAGAGGCCGCAGTATCGGATCGCTGTAGGGAATTGAGAAGATTAACATGCCTTTTTTTCTTCTTTTTTTTTGATATTACAAATATTTAATTGATCGTTAACACAAAGGACTACATTTTCCAAACCACAGCAGGACCCGCAAATTTCAAATCCTAGTTTCTAAAAAATAAGTTATTTCCACCATTAATTACTCCCTACTATATTGTCTAAAAATAAGACAGAATTCTACATGTTGTTGTTGAATGGAACAGCCCACGTGCGCCCAAAGAGACAAACAAGCTCACGTGAGTCCAGTTAGCCCGTCTGTTAGATGTTACTCTGGCTACACATGAACTTGCTGCACCTGAGCAGGAAAACACAAGCGCTCTAGATATTTTTGAAGGAAATAAATTTGTCACTGGGTTCTTGTTAAAATGTAATTTGCTCATCAATTTTTTGCCAACTTCCTTTTGTGATTGCAGCAAGTGTGTAAAGATGTTAGTGAAGGATAAGATGACTAATGACAAATGGTGTGTATATGTGTGTGCGTGCGTGCGTGCTTCCGTTGTTGCACACTTCCTGGTGGTCTATTGTTAAACAGCCCACAATGCAGTCAGTATTTCCAAGTGCAGTTAAAAGCCTCACCTCCTCCTGCTGTACGTGTGTAGATGGGTAAATTCCTCGCCACTTTCTTCAGAATTTCCTGTTGCATCTCCGCTTGTTCTTCTCTTTCAAACATTTCTTTCTCTGCTCTCGGCAAGGTGAACTGACAAGACAAGGGCCGGATTTCGCAAACTGTACCTCAGAAATGTGAGGCAGACATACTAACCACTTCTAGTGAGGTGTGACGATTAAAACAACTTTTACCACTTTTGATGGTTGGGCAGGTCTGGTGCAGATGGTCTTCCAGTATGACCATATAAACATGAAGAAGAATATGTGGAAGATGACCAGGTAGCTGACTGTTAAGAGGAAGCAAATATGAAGCAACACTAATGTAATATTTGCTAATAAGTTAAAAAGGAACATGTATGGTCACTTACTTCGCTCTGCATTGTTTGTGATTGTATCTACAATACATGCACAAAGGAAGGAGACAAAGTATTAGTGAATGCTCATCAAGAATGCATAAATTAACATCTGCCATGACACGACACCCCGTCCTGGCACCATGTGGCAAGGGCCTGGCACCGCTTGCAGTGACCCCCCCTTACAATAAGACAATGAGAAGGACCTTTGTTGAGAAAGCAGAGACGCCCCTCGCCTGACTAAAATTCATCGAGAGCAGATAATGGTATCATCAGTTCTAAGCTGGCAGTTAGAAAGAAGCCATCTGCAATGGACACTGAATGTTTTTAGTCCTGTCTCCTTGTAAATGAAATCTGGGGGGCCAGCTTCACACAGGTTTTTTAGTCCTGTCTCCTTGTAAATCAAATCAGCCTGCTTGTTTGAAAAACAAATCTAATCTATCTTACTTATTAATCAGTTACCTTAATGACTGTTTTATGGATGCAATAAAACACAGAGAAAAGAAAAAAACTCTCAAAAAAAAGTCAAGTATAACACAAGGACACGGGCATATATTTAAATTCACTTCATCACATTTAAGTCGATGGGAAACCAATGAAAGATGCATTTTTAAAAACTCACTACAGTGTACTGGAGTGTATTTCAGTCAAACTGATTTGTTGGAAGGAAAAGAACATTAGAATAAAATGCATGCTTTCAAAATTGATCTGAACGTGTAGCACACAACAACTTATTTCCCGTTAGGAAAATAATATTGACGTGAAGGAGGCATAGACTTCTTGCAAAAACAACATTTGTCTAATTACAAGAGCCTTCGGATTAATATTTTTTGTAAGTGAAAGAACAACGGATGAATAAAAAAAATAAAGTAAGCATGACTTGATTTAAAATGACTGTAAACATACTTCTTCAAATGACAGCTGATAAGTTGGCAACCGGGAAATTGTCAACACAAGCGCACTATCACCCCCACGACAAATAAATGTGCACTCAAAATTAAAAAATAAATACAAACAAAATAAATGACAAAGTATACTTACAGACACAAAGCTCCACAACATATGCGTAGTAAGACCAGCCAACGACCAGGTTAATAAACAGGACAGGTATCCAGTTAAGAGCCCGTTTGCAGCACCTCACCGTATGAGAGGGCGCCATCTTTAATCCGTATTGGTCCGTCCGTAGCAGCGAGTGGAGTCATGACGTCACGGCCATGCTAGGCGACCACTGAAAAACTACAAATCCCAGACACCACAACGCTTCTCGCTTTCCTGTAACTATATATTTCTAGTTTTCTTTATTTATTTATTCACCAATTCGTTAAAAAAAACATATTGACTGCATTATGTACCTACAATTAAAAACATAAATTGTTGCTATCCATACAGGGAAATTACTGTACAATACAGTAGATGTGAACGTAAACTGCATAATGTTTAAATATCATTTCATTTCATAATTTGAGTTTCTTTCAATTCATAACCAAAATTTCAAATTAAACTGTATTTCAAAATAAAATAATCACTTTTGCTTTGTGGAGGAAACAACATGACTATGAATGTCTTGCACTTGTATTCAAATAAACCAACAATACATTATTTTGATGCCAAGATTGAATTAAGTCAATTTGAACGCCTCAACTATATTTAGAATCATATTTAAAGACAGACCCAACGTTGGGAAATTATTTTCCAAATATAGAGGTAGCCTTGACGAAGAAGTGTTCCCATTTCAGGTACGGCGGCGAGTGGATGGAGAGGCAGTAGGTGATGTGGAGGCGGGAGAAGTTCTAGACGAGGATGGGGAGGAGTCAGGAGAGCGTGAACGCATTCTGGTAGGACTGCTGCTGGGGGAGCCACGAGGGGACGAGTAAGGCGACAAGGCCTGGAGCATTCGTCCGCTGTGCTCCTGAATAGCATGCTGCACAAGGACACAAACAAAAAGATGGAGATTGTTATAATGCTTCAACAGTAGATTTATCTTATGCGAATTAAATGTCAACGTAAACATACCCAAGCGCCATCTGGTCCAAAAAGCTCCAGAAAGTTGCCAATGAATTCCCGTGACTTCTCTTCCCACTTATGGATGAGGTCGTGGCTCTTCTCCTCCACTCGGTACACAAAATGTTTGGACTTCTCCTCAACTGTACGGACGGTCTCTTTCATCTTATCCACCTGGTTCTGAAGGCGATATTTCTTCTCCTGTCATGGACACAAAGTTGATTGATTTCTGTTCAGGTGGCAATAAAGTAAAATAATCAGTCACGTATTTCGGCCTTACGTTAATGAATCCAACGTTGAGCTCTCGGGCCGTGTAGCCTCTCTGCAGGTTCCGTCGTACGTAGATGTCGTAGTCACGCACGATGCGAGTGATCAGGTCGGACGTTGAGATGCCCTCTGTCCTCTGGGTGGCCACAAACATTCCTGCCACAATGACACACGAGCCATCCAACCCCCATTTTTAAAAGTATAGTCACCGGTGAGCTGAAGCCCAAAACCTGTTTGTGCTGCTCAACCATACATAACATGAGCAAAATGAATAACACTGCGATATTTTGAATCCTCACCTGCAGCCTTGATGTGCTTATAAACATCCTCTGATCCAGCAGAGGTGTAAGGGATGTCATCATGGGCCACAAAATCGATCTGTAAGTGTCACATAATAATCTGAAAAACGCCCAGCGAGAAGCGGCTTGTTTTCCAACTGCACGACCTTTCACCTTGTGTTTCATCAGGAACTCCGTGCTGAGGGTCCAGGGAGCATCTCGCACCACTTCGTCGACGTAGCGACAGTGCCTTAATGCGTCGTAACGCTCGTCCTCGGTCATCACCGTGTAGCCCTTAAATTTGTGTGTCAGCTCATCACTGCACACTTCATACAAGCAAACACATTCACTGTAATTCTGTTCACTGTTGATTAGCTGAAGGATTTAGAAAAGAAGCGAGCTTACCTCCCACAATCAGGTGTGTGTTAGGAAACACATTTTTGGCCTGCATCAGCGCACGGGCGTGTCCAGAATGGAAAAGATCAAATATACCATCAGCGTACACCCGTACGGGCCTATTAGCTACAAGACAAGAAATGTGAAAGGAAGAATTACATTTTTGGTAATACCTGATGGTGCCATAAAACAATACAGGCTATCTAGAAATTCACAGCTTGCTGTAAAATGATAAATATGATGATAAATAGTACACTAAGTCAACTTGTATAGTAAGTCAACAGAAAAAGTAACTCAAACAATATAGAAATCAAATCATACTGCATATGCAATGTACAATTCCTTTTGAAAAATTTAATTAAAACTTCCAGCTGAATTCTCCATTATGTAAGGATTGTTGTTTGTTTTTCAACTGAAATGTTTGTGTGTAGGTGGGTGTGAGTCACTGATGGTGTAGTGGTTCACTCAATGACAGTGAGAATGTTAGTATGAATACAAAGTTGAAAATGGATGGGCAGATGTGTGTGTTTTCAGTTCTTTATTCTAATGTGCAATTTTGAATGATCCATTAAAATGGAATTTTTGAGTTTGAACTTTGTGTAATAATTGCTGTAAGTGGAAATTTGTGATCAAACCAAACTCTACAGAGAATAATTTGTAAAATAGATATCAATGGCAACCTGGTGTGCCCCTCTTCGCCTGAGCGATGGTTAACTTTTCATGGGGGACGTCTGAGTCACAACCAGTCGACTTGGCAAATACAGCCGGCTCCCGCAAAGCCTAGAAAGTCAATAAAAACAATGAGATCATAGTACTGCCACAGCAAATTATGCAATTTTACTTCTTTCACAAAAAAAACCCATTTATTACAAATATATCTTTGGAATTAGACAGAGCTTCCTGTGAGTGTATCACCTAATACGTGTTCATTTAAACAGGCCCAATTTTATGCTAATTTCAAGTTGGTATTAATATTATAGACCATTATTTCATATTTTTATAGTTCTTGAAGTTGTAACTTTTTTTAAGGTTGGGAAACGCTGCTTTAAAGATCCGCCCGTGGGGCAGAGTGTGGACGTGTGTGGACAAGCAGTCAGGCATCCCGAGAGAAACCGGTCGAGCTTTTAAAAGATTGCCAAGATGCATTCAACGTAAATGTCTGACTCACTTAGTAAACAAAAATGTGTGTCACTGGGAAAAACACATGTTTATATTTTTTAGACCACTATGAATAATGCAAGCAATCATTGCGGCTCAGTACATGGACTTTGTTTTGTCTACATGTAATCCCACACAATTTTATCTGCTATGTCGCTTGTTTGTTTTTTTAACTCTAATTTCACGCTACTGCTTGTGTTCTGTTAAACAAACAAGACAATTTTTGGTCATATTTTCATCACCAGTTTTTTTTTCCTCATAGCAAACGAACAAAAGATGCATTGAAATCAAGATGCCTTTTACCCGGCCTGAGGCTCCTCTTCGTCTCTGCGGGGCCTGTTGCTGGTTGTTGCCGCCTCTGTTACGTCTCCTTCCTGCCATTCTGTCAAAGAGTCTTGTGACAACCCTGCACCTATGTAGTAGCTTTTCTATAGCACAGCAGATATGTGGAAACCTCTATTTGGCTCCAAGTATGCGGACCGTTCCCTGGCCCCAGCCGGACCCTGATGACGATACAATGTAGTGAGCAAAGTTCAAGCCGGTGTTCTTGTCATTACTGACGTCCGGTCGACTCCCCATATCTCCATGTAGACAGCGCAAGACTGTAATAAAGAATTACAATTAAAAAGTATTCTTGTGAGCAATTCATCAGAATGTATTTCGCATTTTGATGTGTGACAGAGCAAGAAAAATGCAAACTGTGAGCAGCTGCACAGTCTTTGGAACCAAGCACACGTCATGCATTCTTATGTAATTACTCTTTGGACAGTAGAGTTGGATATCGTTGGAATGGTTTATAATTTTTAAAGGGTAGTTTTGATTTTATTGCTTGTAAATGTTTGACAGTGTAATACTTGTCACGTTGTTATGCGTTGTCAATCCTTGACAAAAAAGAAGTAAAGTTTACTAAACTATTTATGGGTCAAACAATACATGTTGTGTGTGTGTGTGTGGGTGTGTTTTTTTTATCTTGTTGAGCAGTGCACACATATAGCACCTCTTGGAATTTTTGCCAAAAAGGTTCATCTCATCATATCAAAATCTCCCAAACCCATCTGAGATTTTTTTTTCCCTGAATTAAACGTGTGACTTTTTATATGCAGTTTATGCAGGTGCATTTCAATAAGAAATGTATTTTCGCAAATCAATTCATAGGGTTAAACTCGTCCATCATATAGATTATATTGTGTCATGAGAATGAATTTGCAATGATAAGTGAAACTTAGCATGTAAATGAATGTACAGAAATAGCTCACATACCAGGACTAGGTTGACAAGAATGCTTCACCTGCGAGCACAATGACCTGGAGCAAGGGGTGTGGCCCTCCTGGTGAGAGCTGGCGGGCGGGACTAGTATCTCTCACTCCTGAACAACTAACTTCCTGAAGTGAACAGTGCCTCAACATGTAGGGATACAAACACAGGATAGGCTTCTAGATTTGAAACCTTGGACTTCTTCCCTACAACTAAGGTAAGACTAATGAAGTTGATTCTGAGGGCTTGACACTCAATTCCAGTCTTTGATTGTAACTAGGAATGCCTAACAGTGTACATATGTAAAGAAGCAAGTCAGAGATTGATTTCTGCTCATCTCCATTTAATTAATGTCACACGAGATCAAAAGAATGACCGGCCGGCTCCGTGGCGCTGAAAAAAGTTGGTCATGCATATCCTGTGTGCCAACATAGGAGGGTCAGTAGATGAGTAACTAAGCTGGTCTTGCCTGTTGCCGGAGAAGAAATGTTTACAACTTTGAAACTGCTCTCTTATGGGACAGAAAAAGAAAAAAAAAGAATAGCAGATAGGGGAAAAAACTAACCTCAGAGTTCTGATACTATGTAGAGTGAGGATACAGGAATTGTTAAGCATGTACTTTATTTGTGATGTTATTTGCAATGAGAGACTCCAAATCGCTGTATTTTAAAATCCAGATAAATTTACACGTGGCTGACCTCAATCATGTCCCTGTGGCCATTCCTGATACTTCTCTTGGCAATAACTGCAGATATATGCAAAGGTAGGCTCGGTGAGTGCTTTCTTAAATATTGTTATTATATCTGTGAGTGCACGTTTGACAGGGGAAGTATGACTGTACTGCAATTGGGAAAGGGGTTCAGACAAGATACGAGGAAGTGAAAGCTTCACTGAGACACTTAAAGATGGTTAGCGGGAAAACAATTGTCACTCACTTCAAATTTTCGATAACATTGTCAACACAACGGATAGTTTTGCGAATATTGTGTGCCGCCGAGTCACACTGGTATTTTTAGAAATATCACCATTTAAACTCTCTGCAGCACAAATACTGTACATAGAAACCCAACGACCCCAATTCTGTCATGTTTTCATATTATAGTAGCTTTTTTTTATATAACTGTTTTTTTTGCCATAACTGATGATTATATTTACTGACTTTCTATTATTTTCATTAGACATATAGCTGCACAACATGAGGTCAATATATTTTTTTTGACTTCACACTATACATCTATATTCATACTTTAAAAAAATGCTCCAATTCTAAGACACGATACCACTTAACCATCATGGATGTCTCCACTTGGGCAGGCTATGCTGGAATTTAAAAATGTAATGGCACTATCAAGTATCGATTCCTTGTATCGGCAAGGGCATCATTACTTAATAAACAGGATGGGTCTATATTATCTCTATTGTATTGTTTTTCATCAAACTTCAGTCACAACTGCAATTTTCCCTTAGGGAATGGCAAACAATGACGTATAATCATGCCTCCACTTTACAGTTTCTAAAAGGGACAATGGTCTCTTTTGTAACTCATCTGGCCCCTGAAGGCCTCATCTTGGTCTTGAACACAAGTTGTAATACAATAACTTTTCAGAGCGTGAGTCGGGTTCAGCTTCAGCTGCGCAATAAATACAAAACAAAGTTTCAACATGATTTGAAAAAGAAAAAAAAGGATGGGAGTCAAAACCTGTTTTGTATCCAGAAAGTTATAATTCATTTGAATTACTCAATAGGTTTCGTTTTCCTCACGTCAGTCCATTCCAAACAATGACATCAAACTAATGCATCAAGTATTGGTGGAATGAACACACAACTGTGAAAGGAATTCCAGAGCAGCTGTACAATACATTACAAAAGCGTAGCCGATCGTACATGTTGAAATACCAATTTTTGCTTTAATTCCGGAAATGCTATGTATTGTGTTCAATTCTTTTATAAGTAGTGACCAGTTACAGTAATATTTAATGCTATCTCGGTGTGCTCCGCCATTTCTTTCAAAAACGTCGATCTAAACAAAAGATGTATGGTTCTTTTGACAGACAACTGATAAGATATGGAAAAAAATATCAACACTAAGTTTAATGCTTTCATCTTTGATTTGAAAACACAATGTGTCTTACATGAGTCTGTGTATTGTTGTTCCAAATTTCTGGTTACTATCAACTTGACATTATGCGCCATACAGTCACTTGTCCTCATGACGATTCTCACCTGATTCATCCGTGGTTGCTTGTGTTGACCACTACGTATACAAATTCCCGTGATCCCACACTGTGTGTATTTTGTTTTTTAAATTGGTCAATAGTGCATTGGACAAATAGACCATACAGTCACTTGTCCTCATGATGATTCTCATCTGATTCATCCGTGGTTGCTTGTGTTGACCGCTACAAAAACAAATTCCCGTGATCCCACACTGTTTTTTTGTTTTTTTTAAGTGTTCAATAGTGCATTGACCAAATAGACAAATATGGATGTTGAAAAGGGAATTAAATCTGTTTTCTTGAATTACACTGCAATGGCTGATGTCTTTGCTTCTCCTCCAGCTAAAGAATGTGCGGACTTAATAGATTTAGATCTGGCTCACGCGATCATCGGGACCAGCCTCAAGATAAGATTGCTGCTTTTCACCAGGGACACAATACACTGCGGCTCGCTTCTGTCTCACACCAACTTCTTGGCCGAGCCTAACTTCAACCTTTCTCGACCCACGACCTTTGTCATCCACGGGTTTCGGCCCACGGGCTCGCCCCCCGTGTGGGCTCACAAAATGACAGAACTGCTTCTGGCCAGAAATGACATCAACGTCATAATGGTGGACTGGAATAACGGAGCTGCTAACTTGAATTATTTCAAGGTGGTGGAGAACACACACAAGGCTGGAGAAAACCTCACTGCCTTTCTTAAACTGATGAAGGTACCATGTGGATTTCTTTTCACACGACACTCATCATCATACAAAGTGTAGTCTGACTTGTGAAGGTAAGAAAGGATTTTATTGGTGTGTCATTTTACAGGAGCACCGTGCCTCTCCGAGTGATATCCATATCATCGGAATAAGTCTTGGCGCTCACATATCTGGTTTTGTGGGCGCGAACTTGAACGGCACAATTGGAAGGATTACAGGTGAAGCATTTTCACTCCATCCAATGGTCTGGGGATATTGGGGCTACTTTGCTGCCTCGGGGCACAAATCATACGAGTCATGGTTAACTTAACTGCATTTGGACAGCTCTGGATCCTGCAGGGCCCTTGTTCACCGGAACTTCCCTAGAGGACCGTCTGGATCCCACAGACGCCCAGTTTGTCGATGCTCTGCACACAGACATCGATGGTAAAACAAAAAGAATTAATTTGGAGAAGAAATCGTGTCATGTTGTTTTAACATGCTTGTGTTATTCCAGGCTTGGGTTACAGAGAACCTATTGGTCACATTGATTTTTATGCCAATGAAGGAACAGATCAACCTGGCTGCCCTAAAACCATCTTCTCAGGTAATCTCAATTCAGTTATTTTAAATTACTTGAAAATTTTTTGACAACACTCCACGCTCTACTTTTTTTTTTATGTAGGAACAGCCTACTTTAAATGTGACCATCAGAGATCAGTGTACCTCTACCTTGAGTCTTTGAATCAAAGTTGCAGCAGCAGAGCCTTCCCGTGCGCTTCGTTCAAGGATTTCAAGGACGGCAAGTGTACGAGCTGTACGCAGTTTGGGGATGCTGGATGCCCTGTTTTTGGTAAATACGTTATTGTGCCTAACAGTTACACCTAATCAACTTCATGAGATCCATTTGTCATACCGTACTAGTTTATGGAAATAGGGAAAAAAGAAAAGTCAAAATAAGACATTTGACAAAGTCGATTTTGTGTTGTCTTTTATATCCTTAGATTATATTGCATTGATGTTTTTCTCTCCAATCCAGGTTACAACATCAACAAGTGGAGACACATTTTGTTGAAACTGGGCCAAACCAAAACTTACTTCACCACAAATGACAAGGCTCCATTCTGCAGTAAGTATGATGAGAATGAATAAGAAAAGGTAACGGGATGGGATGTTTTGACATAAACACGGCGACATGTTTACATTTCCACAAAGGTCATAATACGTAGTAATATGAAACGGAGTGTTTGTCTTTGCGGAAGTGTCATTTGATGGAATGTTGTCTGCTAGTGGCCAATTACAGACTGGATGTGGTGGTATGGAATGAGGCGGAACACTGGGGTTATATCACTGCTAAACTTCACGGCAACGGTACAGACGCAGTGGCATACATTGACCGGTAAGTCTATAAATGAATACTCCTAAATTCAGGGGTGTCAAACTCAATTTTTTCGCAGGCCGAATTGTAGTCACAGCTTCTTTCGGAGGGCCATTATGACTGTCAACCCAAATAAATGTATGAGCACCTCATATTATATACAGTTTAAGCTACAAAACAAACTGACAGATAACTCGTTTTCAAATCAGACGAGTAAAAACTGGTCAAATATTTAAAAAGAAAAAGATATTAAAAGTGAAGACAATTTGCAATTCTAGTAATGACACACGAATTTGATGCACAATTTGTCTTCTCGGGCCATATAAAATGATGTGGCGGACCGTATCTGGCCCCCGGGCCTTGAGTTTGACACCCGTGGCTTAAATGATTATGAATTATTGGCACAACATTCCTGTATGTTTTCAACAGAGCAGCCCAGTTCAAGAAGTTCACAGAGACAAAGTTGTTCGCACAGTTTGACAGCGACCTACCGTCAGTGACCAAGATGTCTCTCACGTTCTCCACTGGGAATGTTTTCAAACCCAAATATAAACTGCGCATTCTTTGGATACGTCTCACACATCTGGAACGACACGACAGGTATATTTGTGGGCTATTGATCCGTTTGCAACCTCACTGTTGTTACAGTGGCTTAGTTGACACTTGTTTGTTCACCTGTGCACCTCAGGCCTCTGTGTCGCTACGACCTGGTTCTGGAGGAGAGCAAAGAGGTTTCCTTCACCCCGCTTCCCTGCCAGGACTCCAATTTCTGAGGCCACACACACAGTGTGCCGCATCAAATGTACTGTCTGTCTGTTTCCAGAGATTTGGTTTGATGATCTGATGCCACTGAAAAATTTAGTTCTCAATCAGATAGAATCCCCTACAGATATTATCTCACATAACAGTATTGTTTTTGTAACGTGAAAGTAAACATAATCACTGCCTCATCTGCAACATTGACGTTTTAGTGCTGTTTCACAAGACATGTATTTTTAACTGACCAGCTAAATATATATAAAATATATATGTATATATATGTATATATTATTTATTTGTGTGGATGAGATTGTACTAAAATAATAATAAAAAATATTTCATTTTACAATATTTTGTCTTTAATGGATGCCAACCAACAAGCAACTCATTTCACAGCATTGTTTGCTCATACGTATTTGAAACAAAATATATACAGTATATATATATATATATACACAATAGTATATATTTTTTAAATGACTTATCTGAGCATATTTACTACTGGCTCTTCTTGTTTCAAATCACAATAAGACATTTCATGTGGATAATAAATTTCTTGGAAAACAAAAACAGGATAAAAACACTCAACATAAAATAAAGTGACATTGGCTCATTTACGTATCCTTGGAAACTATTACTAATAATAATATTTTATATATTTTAAAATATATGTCGAATGTTTTCTACTAAATGTAATTTTACAAACGTAGAGATATTAGGTACATCTTCACCATCCAATACAAAATTATAATCAAAATGTTGCCTCCATTTTTTATTTTTTTTAGGTACCGTATTTTCCGGACTATAAGGCGCACCTAAAACCCTAAAATCTTCTCAAAAGCCGACAGTGCGCCTTATAGTCCAGTGCGCCTTATATATGGACTAAATTCCTAAATTCAAACTGGCCCGAAGCATTGTGTCATGAAATCAAGTATAAGTGGCCCTGCTGAAGACTATGAATCATGAATCAAAAAGACTATGGATCATTATTTTGTGGTTATAAAGTCATTTGTTGCATCTGAAGTTGAAATAAAAAAGATAAAATGGAGAATGATTTGATTTGGATTAAAAATCTGACATGATGCATTAATGGTGCGCTTTATAGTCCGCTGCGCCTTATAGTCCGGAAAAAACGGTAGCATTGTTGTACTGTAATAAACCATGCTGACGGCTATTCTTGGTATTTTAGTTATTTATAGCTATTTATACATGAATGCTCAACAGCTTTCCGCATGGTGCAGTTTAGTCACACACCACAACAAACTACAAGCAAATAATTATTTTAGAACTATTGTCATTTTGACATGTGCTTCTTTATACGTTGTAGCTCCATCTAAAAAAATGGAAAAGATAAAACCATGGATGGCATTGCATGATGATAATCAAAGTAGTAAGTGCATTGATGCTTTTGTTTCTTACCTGTAAGGTCAAACGAATTCTCTTCTCTTCATCCAGCTCACTCATCAGAAGTTTAATTTCTTTGCTGGAACACAAGATAATGAGCTTGGTAAAACAAGCGTGCAGGAAAATTGTGTCAATGAGTGCAAATGCCTACTTGTGCTGAGTTTTCATCTGTTCAAACTGCTCCCTCAATTCTCCCAGCTCCGACTGCAGCTGCTCCAGTTTGGGTGACGAGTGTTCTGCCGGGCCTCTGATGGGTCCAGGCTCGGAGTCGAGGTTCAGGCGGGGGAGGACGTGGACTTGTCTGGCGTGCAGGACGGCGGAGAGAGCTTTGGGAAGCAGCGGCGAGAGTGATGCAGATGACTGCGTACGAACATGTCTGGGTTTATCTGCCTGTGAAGAATAGAAGACCCAAAGTAAAACAATTTCATCCGATTTTTTTCTCCCCTTAATACTTACAGGACGGGAAGCTCCATTCTGGTTTGCTTCATGGGAGTTTTGTTGAGGCATTGGAGAAGTCACACGTAAATTCCTTTTAGTATTTTCCATCAAGTTTACACCTGATGGCAATGCAGGGTTTTGAAATAAACACTTGACCTATACTGCATTGAAATTAATTATCAAATACTGCACAAATTTATTAGTGGAATAAGATCAGATACCGTATTGTATTTAAAACATTAGTAAGGACAATGTTTTGTCATGACTTTTAAGTAATGTTTAAAAAGACATGGTAGGTACTGTAGTTATTTGCCATTTGTGGGTTGTTACCCAAACCCACGCACATGCATTCCTTATCAGCACATACACTTCAATAAAGTATTTCAAACCTTTCCAAATATCAATATGCACAACGATGCTTAGTATTGAGGGTGTAGTGTTGGACTATCGGAGTTTAGCGTACAGAGTCGAGTACACACACACTTACCGTGTTTAGCAATCCTCCCCAGTGAGATACAGCAGCATCTGTGGTAACTCAACACCAGCCATTGTGGCCTGTTTAGTGTTTTGATGAGGGGTGCAGCATTGAGGGCTAAGTTTAGCACGGGGGGGGGGGGGGGGGGTTCGACACCCAGCACACGAATATCACGAGGACACGGTATGAAGGGTGTCTCCAAGTGAAGGGCAAGCAAGTGGTTTTAGGAAGGGCTTACACAAAAGTAAAAAGTGATAGATCAACAAGATCTATTGTGTTGGTCAACATTTTGAACTGGTAGTCCGCTGCAGAAGATCATCATTCTTGTTAGAAACCTCAAAGTATGGATAATTGTCCAAAAAGAATAAAACATCTGACAAAAATATATTTTGTGCATGGCCAGATTTTATTTCAAAATCTCAAAAAAGCTGAATGTAAGGAGAGAACTGTGGTTCTTTCGCAAAATACACTAATCATACAGAATACGGGCTGCCACAGAAAATATTCAAGACAAATAGACTTCATTTATGATAAACACTATATCTACACAAGGATGCCAAGTCACTTGAAAAGCCGTAGTTCCTTGGGAAACGCACTCAAGAGTTCTTAAACGGTACTTGGTCTTACAAAATACAAAACAAATAAAAAAGCATAATAGTCCTGAACATCTGACAGCAGATTTTTGTGTGTGTATATTAACAGTTTTGTGATGACTTAAAATGTTAACGAGGAAAGAACAACTAATTGTACAAGGCTTTGTTAAATAAGTAGTGTATCGCCGATACAACTTGATTGGTGACTTTTTTAACTAGCGTCTCCAGTATCGGCACTTGCTTCAAGTCTTTCATTCACTGCAATCTTCTGCTGATTACCTCAAAGTGACTGCTTGTGCCTGACTGAGGAGGTCACCAGCGCTGTTGGGGGGGTCCTCGGTTGAACGGCGCACGCTGTCGCATCACTCTCATGTTGCGGTACTTGGACATGATACTGTAACTTTTTCGGAACACTGGCTTTTGGTTTGGGAAGGGGCGTGGCACCAAGTTCTCCTTGGCAAATGAAGGTTAATACTCGTTAGCAAGGCAAAAAAAAAAAAGAATGATTTGATTTGGTCTGATTATTCCACATACCATGAGTGGTCGTCGAAAATTCTCAGACGGCTCGGGGCCAGGCTTTCTGGGTCCGAGAAACTTTGGTCTCTGTCAAACGTCACGAGAAAATCAATCCGTTATCTTTTCACAAGTAAAAGACAACAATGAGCAGATAAAAACAGCTAAAGGTTTTGAACAGGTAATTTCAATGAATGCCTTCACTCACTTGCATGGGTCCAGGTCGTCTGAAGGGCCTGTCAGCTATTATATTAACTGGCCTGGGGGAAAAATTATTCTCAATATCGGGATGCCAATCATGCCATGTTTGTTTTGTAAAACTATCAGAATAAGTACCTGAAGGTTCTTCTCTCCAGATATCCTCGTTTTCTTTCTGGCGATTGTGATCTTGAGTCAGCTTTTGTTGGTGGGTTGCTCAGAGACGCGTCTCAGAAGAGGATTGACAAAAGAAGAATTAATTGGTTGACAAAAAGCACGTCCCAGGTGACAAAACAGGAAATGACTGGAAGTTACCAGTTTTGGACTTTGGGCTTCGGTCTTTCGAAGGAGAGTCTTCCTTGGATGTGCTTGGGCCGGCCGCCCAGTGAGAGACGACGACAAGGTCTCGTTTCTCGACGGGGGAAGATCTGAAGAGAGATGAATGGTTGAGGTACGCGCAAAGAAAGAATGACCTGTCAAATCGTGACAAATCAGTAATGAACAGCACAGCTTTGCAGGAAGAAAATAAGCATGTAAAGCCAGATGTCACACGGTGGTACTTACAAAACCATGGATCGGCCATGCTGCTTTACTCCTATATTCGCAATCAACCTGAGCTCTCTTCAGTTACCCAGTAAAAGCGGCCGGTCGGGTGGGCATTGCAAAATATTGCATCAACAACTCTTCAATCCGCCTCCTATGCGCGTTTTATTTGGTCCACAAAGATGATTTACTGATGCGGCGGGCGCTATTTTATCAGCTGAATGGAAACGCTGACAAGTCGTGAAGGTTTCTTTACGTTTCGAGGCAGGGATCCAAATTCCAGCTGTGCTGGGGGTTTAAAGAGGTGATCCCACGATTGCGCGAAACCTCAGGTCATCATAGAAACGGGACTTGGGGGGTTCGAGGCGGTGAAAAGGGCAAGCAGACTCCTCTTCCTTTAGACAAGTGCAAGGGAAATCGTTGACATCTTTGCAGCTTGCCTTCTTGGGCGTGTTTATGCATAGAAGCACGGACAAGTTGGGATATATTTATGGTTGTAAGCATTGGAGTGAGAATTCACAGACCCAGATATTGTAGGTGGCATCATGACTGCCAACAGTTGCAAACAGTTGGCGACACGTCAGTCTTCAGCTATGCAGGCTTGGTTTGGTGAGGCGGAATGAATCCTTTTAGTACTGCTGTCAATTAACATTTGACTCATCATGGTGACAGCAGCTTGAACTTCAAGTATTATAGTCATTGTTGTTCTGGGAGGAGGCGTGATGTACAAAATGCTCTTCCAAGAAGAAAAGCAGACCTCTTCAGTGCTTCAGGGTGATCTAACTTCATTTCGTCTTCCATTTCTTCTCCAGATTAGGTGTCCCGTCAAATATGGACTCATTCTGTAGACAGAATGCAGTTTTCCTCTTCCACTTGCTATGTAGCCAAGTGTGACTTCAATTTGGCTACGAATACATTTCAATTGATGCAGAGAAATGTAAAAATTCTTTTGCCACCATGAGTAAAGAATGAAGCAGCAAATCCATCCTTTAGTTACCAACTCCTCTTCACTGGAAAGCATCCCCCAGTTGAGTCTTCCATCTCGGTGTAAAACAAAGCACCGATGCCCACGCTAGCAAGTATTTGTGGATAATTCTTAAGCATGCCTTGTGTTCGAGGTCTCTCTTTCAACAGTCTGCGTGATTCAAGAGGCCAAAGAACTTTTTTACAATAAGAGGGCAAATCCTTTCAAGCTCAAGACAACCGACAGAACTGGGCGGGGCTTCAGGATCACTGAAACATTTTGTGGCAGACTTTGAGGGCTGTTTGCTTTCACGGCGCGGGAGAATAAACATCTCTTTATGGATTATGCAGAACGTAGATAGCGAGGGCATGGGGGGGGCGTAGTTTGAGTCGTAGCATTTTGTGAATCATCTTCTCCGTTTTTCATGATCAAAACATTCTTTCTTGACCTCCCAATCATCATCATCATCATCAAGCCCCTGCGAAGAGTGCAAAAAGGAAAATACCGTACCTGTGCGTATTCAAGGAGCGACGAGACTCCACCTGTTCTTTTCTGGTATTAGTCTCACGCAGGGACCTGCCGGCTTGGTCTTCATCTCTGTCGGGGGACTGTTGAGCTCTTGGTTGCAGCCTTTTCAAGGGAACAGGATCAGACTGGAAACGCTTCTTTCTGATAGCAAGAACAGAGCTGGGAGGTCCCCGAGGGGGCATGTCACCCAGATGCGGCCTGGGTCTGAAAGGTGGAGGAATTCTTAGTCTCATGGGGGGCTCAAATCGCATTTGTCTGCCTTTAAATATGAAACTTCTATCCCTAAGTGATAAAGGTCTACCACCAAATGGTCTGGGAATACTGAGGAGTGGAATTCTCTCTCTTCTGGGGTATTTAGGGCCACTGTGATCCTGTGGCGGGATGGATGAGGACATGCTGACTTCTGATAGTCTCCTCTTGCGGGGGGGACCCATCAGTTGCCTGTCCGGGGGGCTCCTGTGGAAGGACGAAGATGGCGGCGGGCCTCCTTTCCAAGGTGGGGGTCTGAAAAGGGGGAGCCGAGGGAGATCTTTTGCACTCTCCATGCTGTGGGGTCTGCCGCCCTGCCTCTCCATGGGACCACGTTGCCTTCTGGAGTCTTGCTCAGATGACCACCTGCATATCCATCAGACAGAAGACATCGTTACAATAACAGATCCTCCTGCCATGTTAAGCGGGTGGTGGAGCTTTCTATATTAAGCAGCTTCAAAATGAAACTGGCGGAAGGTGGCATCAAAGATAAATTACAGACCAATTACAGAAATTCTTCTCAAAGGCAGGTGATAGCACATTTACGTCAGATCTTATCAACACCCATTAATTATTTAAAGGGGGCTGGGTATGCGGCATTATGAGCCATGTAACTGAGGTCTGCATCAGGGTCAGCCTTCTTTTTAACCGTTTTAACCAGCTGGAAGAGCTGCTTCCATCCTGTACCTCTCTGGACACGAGCCTCTCCCATGCATCTCTCTTGGGCTCCGCTGAGGCACCGGAGGCCCGTGTTGGCCATTATGCGGATGAGAGAATGCTCCGCCGTCGTTCCATCGCTTCTTGCCGTGACCAGAGTCCACAAAGGGCCTCTCTCTTGGACTGACATCCCCACGGGGGCCTCGATGCCTCGGCTCCTGTTGGGGGAAACCAGGCTCTCTTTTGGGGTCTCTGAAAGAGCCCTGAAAGGCGGGTGGGGGGCCAGGCCTCTTGTCACCGGGATGGCCTCGAACACGTCTCGGGGAGGGTGATCTGTGAGATGAGGAGTGGCCATGAGGAGGAGGACCCCTATGACCTGGGGGCCCTCGTGGAGGACTGCGGGCTGATGATTGATGCGGGGCATGCGGGGAACGGTTTGGTCTGGATGAAGGCGGTCTCCTCTGGCTGTGATGTGGTTCCATTTTAGGAGGATATGATTGATAGGAATCCTGATTGTGCGACCTCCAGTTATTGAAACGTGGCTCTCGGTCTTCCATAAGTGGAGCTCTTCTGTCGGGTGGGGGTCGACCTCTACCCCTCGACTCGCTCCAGTTTGCATGGGGCTTTCCTGGGTGGCCGTGGGGGTCTCTTCTTGCTTTTGAGTTTGGGGAATAATTACCTTCTCTGTGCCCACTGCCATGACCATCATAGGATCTGCTGAATGTAAACAACCAGAAGAGTAAATCATTTCAAGTTATGCAACTGAGATAAATAGCAAAAGACTTGAACACTTGATGACTGGGTCTGACTTAATCAATGTATGATACCTGGGCTTTATGCGTGGAGGTCCAAAATGTGGTCGGACCATCTTCGGTAAGCAATCTGAATGCTAGAGAGGAATATTAAAAAAAAAAAAAATCAAATTTCAAGCTTTTGCTGCTCCAATACTGTACAGCCAAACCAGTGAGTAAAGCATTACCACCCAAACTTAATTTAAATCACTATCCCAGACATTAGGCAATATGTATGGCTAGATTTAATCAAATTACAGCAATTAGTCAAGCAAAGGTTCAATTGCAATGTATTCATTTTAGTGTATGGGAACACAGATAATGTTTGAAATCGTTGAAAGAAGTGTAATAACTATCTTCAATTGGACATTTTAGAGACTAAAACAACGCTACAAACTCAACACTCGGTATAACGATAGCCTTGATGGTCCAAAAAACAATCCTCAGACACGCGTACAGAAACTTTTTTTTCCCAAGATATGATTATTATTAGTAGTAGTAGTACCATGCGAAATCATGAACTCGGTATGTGCAACGGTGGCCCATTTCAGTCATTGGCCTGCAACCATTAAACGTCAAAATCCCAATCCGTGCTAAAAAAAATACGTCTATCACAAAAGGAGTCCGTTAAATACTAATTGAATATTTAATGTCGTTGTTGTGGTTTTAGCTGAAAAATACAGAAAGGCCCCTTACCTCGATGCTAAGCTAAGCAAAAACCACGCGCAGTTGCCACAAAATGGCATCCACTGTGCTAGACTATGGACGCTTACAGAACTGCACGGCTATCTTGCTTTTGTTCTGTTAAATTTTGATCACGCAAGAATATCGTGAGAAACTTTGGCCTGCTTACCAAACTGCAATCGTCGAACACTACGCTTATCAGATTGCTAGGAACTCAGCTGCTGCCTTACGTCGTCAGCCATGTAATTACTAAAAGAAGATCGCCACTTTGGCTGTGACGTAGTTCTGACGCAACCCGTCGAGTTACTCCGCGAGTCACGTGATTTTCTCCGAGCCAATGACGTTCGTTGAAGTACTAACATCTTTTAGGATGAATTCTTTTAACAAGGGGTGCATGAATCACAACATGCTTCACACTATTTGGTAATAAGAAAAATTACTCAACTCGTACATTGTTGGTGGTTTGAAAAGAGAGATCAAAAACCTTAACCTGTTCTACCTGTCTGGGTTTTGCAGCAATGACGTACAAAGAACAATAAGGCGTTACCCCTAACATTAACTATTATACATTTAGTGTTCTGAATAAACAGGTACCCAATCAATCTAGAAATGTATCTACTTATCCCAGCTGCCTTTGAGCGACTGGCCGCGGTACACCCTGGATTGGTCACCGACTAATTGCAGAGCAGATATAGACAACAACCATTCACACCCATATTCACACCTATGGACAATTTATACTTCAGTTAACCCAGTGCTTCTCAAATAGTGGGGCGCGCCCCCCTGGGGGGGTGCGTGTGACCCTGGGGAACAGGCTTTTTTTTTGGCAGTACTAGAATAAAGTGTAATTGCGCCTTTACTACAGCAGGGGGCAGTGGCACTCTCATTGTTACTTCTGTCACGTTTGCGACAGTGCAACATTTTACGACTTACAAGACAAGTTAGGATAGTCACGGTGGGGAGTGTGGGGGGGGGGCGCGAATAGTTTTCTTCTTGCTAGGGGGGGGCGTAACAGAAAATAATTGAGAAGCACTGAGTTAACCTAACATGCATGTGTTGGGAGTGGAGGAGGAAGATGGAGTCAAGAACATGCAAACTCCTCCAAATATTCCATCTTTGTTCCAAGCCTCCAAGCATATGCCTTGGAGGCACAGTGCCATAAAAACAATGTTGATCACGAAAGGGAAATGTGCTTTCGGCAGTGTGCAAACATATTTTTTTGAGGCTGCGTTAGACTTATATATAATCATATCAATATAGTTTTCCGTAGTGGTGTGCTCGTGTAGTCGCATGATGGGTGGTAAGGAATGTGCAGGCAATTGCATGAAGTGGTTTTCTTCTAAGTGTTGTGGAACAGGATGTCCCAGACAGGGAGGACACCTGACAAGAACACCTCAAGGATCTATCATCGGCCCAGACAGGGAGGACACCCGACAAGAACACCTCGAGGTTGGCGAGGAACGAGAATAACATCCCGTCCTGGTGGTCGGACCCAACCGCCAGACAGCTGAGGCCGGACACCTGCACTCAGCAATAACACCCAGACGTGGAGGAGATGGCCATCGATCAATCATCACACAATGTTTTGCATGTTTGAATATTCATATTGTGTTTCTTTATAACTGGGCAACCCGGAAGAATGTGTTGTCTCTTGATGGTCACAAGAACACACGAGTTTTAGTGTGAGAGACCCGGGACCCAGGCGCCTGTCTTAGCTTGAAATGTCAGGAATAAATATTGGTAAATTCGGTCTGATTGATCAACTGGTCTTCTCTTTAACAGAACGAACTCGCAAAATTGTTAGGTGCGCCAGTGTGTGGATTAGGACATAACGACTCATGTGTTAAGTGTTGATCGCAATTTGGAGTCAGATCAATAACTAAAATCCTTAGCCTAACAATCACTTAGAATTTTATTGTTTCTAATCATCTTTACCATGATAACATGCACAACTCAACAGTGACCATTTTAAATTCACTTATTTTGAAATACAAGAGGATATAATTCTATTTCAGCTAAATTGTGTGTGCAATTCAAATATTTTTCTTTCAATTCAAATGATTCCAATTGCTCTGTTTGTCCAATCAAATTACTTGATGAGCTACAGTATATGACAATTTTAAAAGCCCTTGCTGGGGATAGTGGAAAGTTGATGGAAACAAACATATGCAAGAAAGTTGCTGTTAAGCTGTGTTACTTGGACATGATGTTATAGGTCACACACATAATGATCACAGCATAGATGGAAATACAAGTCAAACAGTAGCAGCACAGAAATGCGGTATCAAAGCTCTTCTATTTCTATTTGTACATAAACCTCTAAGTGGTTGTGCAAGCAAACATATGATATTGTCTTGATACTATGGCATTCGAGACAGTTCATAAAAGTCCATAAACGTTGACATTCTTGACTCATTGGGATGAAAATTGACTAATTTAACATTAACACTTGGGGGAAAATTGCACTTGGAATCAATTGTTGATTATTTTTACTTGAAAAAAAAAACTGAAGCAAAATGACTTGCCCTACTACTACTTTGTTACTGGAAGCAGTTGATTTAGTTTGTACAACATAACTAATGGAAGTGACATTATTTTGACAAACATTCACAAAAACAAACAGTGTTGTGTTCAATATTGACACTAGCTTGTAAATGAGGGATTATTACACCTTTGACTGGTTGCCAATTAATAACAGTTCCACTTTTAGTCCCTCACTATCATCTATATCTGCTGTGTGTTTTGATTAGTAGATTACAATAATGCAAGATGTAATTTTAGTCACTGTCAGTTTCTATGGCTCTTTTCCGTAAATAGAAGTTTATTTTCTAAATAACAGGTCTAGCGTGCGTAAGGGAGGAAACGATGTTTGCGCTAATTGATATTAAGTTGAGTTGAGGAGGGAAGCGACATCCCAACGATCTTAGAGTCCGACGTGGGGGTGACGACCCCCTGGATGAGATTTTTGTTGTAGTCGCCGCCCACATTGTCTTCAGAGGTTTTTTTGGGGCATGTGACGCTGCCGGTCAGGTCCATCAGGTCCTGAAGGGCCCGGGTGTTACTTAAGCCACATTGCTGGGTTTCATTCACTGGCGAGAATTCTGGGATGGAAATCAATTCCTCCTTTGAAGATGGGCTGGAAAATAATCAAAAAAATGATCAGCTTTGAATCTCAGGCCGTCGGGTTGATTCAATGATCTCATTTAGAAGGCCGGTGTGGCTCACCTGACGTCCATTGACTGCACCTCGTCACGAGACTGTTTCACCTCCAGTGGCTTCAGATGAATGGCGGGTGGTGGTTGAGGTCCTCGTCCTCCATGTCCCGATGCCGAGGATGCCGCTTTCTGTTTGCTTACCTCAGCTTTTACTTGACCTCTCATGGGAACACTTTCTCTCCACTTGACTGCTCCATTCATCTCATTTTGTTTAACTGCCTCATTGGTTGGTTCTTTTGCAAATGGGTCTTTAAAATTAATTCCCGGCTGCTTGTTTGCATTCCCTTGCACTTGTTGGAGAACGTCCACACCTTCCTTGTTTAATTCACCTGCAACGATAATTTTTCTGCTGTCCATTCTAGTGTTGGGAACACTGTGAGCTGGCAGAACTTGAGCGTTGTTTTCAACATGCTTCTGATGGTCCATCTTTCCTGCTGCTGCTTTTTCCCCCTCCCTGTTGCTTGCGACCTGCTCTTTAGACCATACAAAGTCTTCCTGAGCTTTACTTTGAATTGGCTCTACCTCCCCTGTGGAGAATAACAAACATCAGAGTGGTCTTCACTTCATTTGAACCGTCCAGATTCAGGTCACGTGGATATGGTTGAGTACGCTACATTGATTAATTTAATGTTTCCGGAGGGTGTATAAATGGCAGCACATCAGACCAAATTCGAGAACACGAGATCCTTGTCTAGCTTACATTTGTTTCATAGATGAACTAGCGCTGGGAGGTGTGATTTTAAAAAGTTGGACTTACTATAGAAACTGAAAACGGATTGAATACTCAGCAGTATAACTGATGTGTCTTTAAAGAGCTGTGTCAGAACTTTGCCGATAATGTCAAGGGTGTATTCATTTTAAGCCAGCTCCCATGGTGCTCCACTCCATTAAATGACATTTCAGGATATATAGGTCAATTTCCCCTCCCTGCAAATTGATTTAAACGTGTGGGAGCTAACATTAGCAAAATGACACAGGTCATGACGTACACAAGATTCAGCCAGTCAATCTTAGCCAAAGCACTTGACAGCGACAGGGAAAGATTGCAAATGCAGAATGGCATTCATTGGAGTCCAAACTATTTTTGGGGTCAAGATTCAACATGCATCATTCACTTATAAATGAAAATGTAAAAACATTGCAGTTGTTTTAATACGTTTTTTTTCAAGACCATGCATCACCCCATCAGTTGCATGTTCCTGCTAATTAACAAGCAAAAACCTCATTTGGAAAAAGTAAATTGCGTTTTAAAACAGCTCGAATCTGCCATGCACGCATCTGCAAGGCGTACAAAACAGGAGACATAAGCAGAAGAAGCAGCAAAAGTATTAGCATGATAACTAAATCAATACTAACCTGGTGGTGATCTGCTATCAATCTGTTCGTCCTTCAGATTTAATGCAGAAAAATTACCATGAAATCAACATTTGCGACAAACAGGACGCAAAACCAAAGTACCATCATAGAATTTAATAAATACACAATCAGGAGAAAACAAAAATAAATTAAAATAGAAAAGATTGTGACATCAGCAGGTGTTTGAAGGCAGCAGGGGGACTGTATGAGAGGAAGTCTCGTTCAGTACCTTCACGTCAGCTTCTCCTTTCCTCGTTCTCCTCATGATCTGCTCGATTCTCTGCAAGAAGGTGTCAACGTGTAAATTCAAGTTAAGTGCGGTGAACAAAAACATTTGTCTGTTTGATAGAACCTTCTTCCTTAGCTGCCTCTCCTCCTCGTCCTGTTGCGACTGTTGTTCTCGGTCTTGACGCTGACGCTGCGCTTCTTCTTCTGCTTGAACTTTAGCCTTTTCTCTCTGAAGGTATTGAGCAAAACATTGAAGACAGAGCAAACTAGTCACAGTGGGCCTACAAACAGATTTTTCTTGAAATACTGTATTTCATTTTTGGCTGCGCTAGTATTAAACATGGCATTCTGATTAATGTTGCGTTTGTGAAATAAGAGGAAAATCCACTTGTTTTTGTCTGATACACATTTTGACACTTGCTGTGGACTGAAATGACCAACTGTGATGTCATTTTGCTGTTTAATTCATGCATTAATAAGAATTCTGTCTTTAGACTAGTGGGGCTACACCATAATATGGCACAAAAATAAATATTTTCACCTTAAATAGCAACAATGCATAGATGTGAGCTATAATGCACATACACGTATGTACGTATAAATGTATTTTGAAAACAGGAGGCACCCAATATGATGGAAAGCAATTTCTTACCTCTATGCTGATTGGTTCTTTCTCCTGTTTCTCTTGTTGTGTTGCCTTATAAGAAACTGTGACATTTTCCCCCGACTCCTTGGCCATGTGCTGCCATTGTTCTTGTCCATCTTGTTTGGTCTGCTGCTTGTCATAGAGCCTGACAGCAGGGCATATCATTTGTGCTTATAAATTCAATCCATTTTGCTTTTCATGAAACAATTGTCCCCCACCTTTCGTCACACGCTTGTTCTCGTTTTTTGTCGTCCAGTTCTTTTTGTGCCCGAGCCTGACGTCGATGCTCTGCTAGCAGCTTGCTAGCCTCCTCTGCATTGGTTATCCCATTTGTTGGCTTCCCTGCAGTCGTGCATGGTTATTACATATATATATGTTTGTTAACAATATTATCAGACACCTACCTCTTTTCTTTTCTTTATTTTGAACAACATGCTCAGATTTCTTCTCAAAAAGGTCCTCTTTTTTCTCAGGTGCATCACCTTTGACAACTTCAGATGATTTGACTTGGGGGTTACTTTTCCCCGCCCCTTCACCCTTTTGTGCTTTATTATTATTCAAATGTCGAGGTTTGTTGGGAGAGTGGTGGTACTCAGGAACATTGCTGGGAGACTGTATGTGTGTCTTAGAAGCAAGCCTGTGGTCATACGTTGGAAAAAATTATTTATATAAAATTTACTTTTGCAAAAAAAAAAAACCCACATTTGGCTTTTTATGGAACACATTTGAAGACGAGGTAAAGGATCTCACCTGGAAGTAGTCGGAGATGTCATCTGTCTGGTGATATTAATAGGCGACTCGGATCTTCTCTTTGAATATGGACCACCTGGGGATCCAGTTCTCCTCTCCTTTCGCGGACGCTCTTTCTGAGAGCAACAGAGAGCAAGTGTTTCACTTTGTTGTTCTAACAGAGGTTACGAGTAGAGGTCAGCAAATCTAACCTTGGGGGTGTTGGGAGTGGATTGAGAACCTTCCAGTAGTCCACTTCTGTGGGAATCAGCAGGGCTCCGTGAGCTGTACAAAGGTGATCTGCGAGGGCTGCAGGGCGCTGCGTGACAACAAATAGGATGCTTATGAAATCAAACGACAGCAGATGGCTATCGGCGTAGCAGCAACGGGAGGGTGTCGACTTGTCCGCAAAAGTGCGTGAAGTGAGTCTTGTTTACAGCCACTTGCAGAAGCTAAGCCATCACTGTGCTAATTAATTAGCTTCCATGTTAAATTTCACTGATTTTACAAGTCTGGCAGGTCCATCCTGTTGTTAAACAGCGGGAGTGGAAAGTGCCAATGAAGCACATGAATGCAACATTGTACAGTCACTGACACGCCATAACATTCATCACACACAAGGCTACAAACTGTTTTCTTGCTATCCCACATGTCCTCCGGTTCCATCTGTCACCATCTGTGGAGTGTAATCTCTAAAAAGTGAAGTCATATCTATTTTGATGAGTACATTTATGTAGTAGATCACATGAAATTAATCTGCAACAAAATCTGCTCATCAAAGGTCATTTAGACGGTTTTAGGAAAATGTAGCACACCAGAAATGGCGGTCACAACAATTTTCAAGTGGTCTGCTGTGCTGTTTGTAAAGATGCTAATATTTCAGTAGTCACTATTCAAAAGAGGGATTATTTAGTGAAATCCAGCATTCTAAATTTTAACCAATATTAGAAGAGCAAATAAGAAATATTTTGATACAATGATTTTTGACCTACTTTCTCATCTAATCTAAGAAACATACAGCACAGGAAAAAAACATGTGTCTCAACATTACAGTTCTAAACAAACCCAATACAAGAAACGTATTAAACAAAACACATTTTTCATTATAGCTCTGAGTATATAGATCTGAAAGTATTTTTTTAAAATCCAGAATGATTAGTCTTTCAACATTAAAAATGAGTTTGCTTCCAAACTAGAAAAAAACACAACATGCAAGCATAACAGTGGTTTGTCTTTGTTCGTGGTGCATTCATGTCCCACCAAAAGGCAAACAAATGCAGGTATCAAATTATAGGGGATATACAAATGGGAGTGGAGGTGGCTGCTGGGGAGAGGTAAACATTACCAGATTCGCTGACAGCAGGAAGAGGGGAGGCAAGGCCATGGGAAAGGGCGGAGGCAGCAGAGAAAGAGAGCGGTGCATTCTCACTGTCACCTAAAGTCACCGGGTGGAGCAGAGCAGAGCATTACGACCATTTTCTTTGAGGCTCATCAGGCCTTTGAGACCAAGATGTAAGTTTAGATACCTGTAAGGACATTTTTAGTATATAACAGACTTTAATTTGTAGCCATCTTGGGTTGTGTGCACTCAAACACAGTGGCACAGTTTTGTATGAACAAAATGTTGGCGCCTCACAGAAAAGCCTGTGCAGATATGTCACACCATGCTGTCTTCTACTCATGCATTTTTCTGTTGACAAGCCAAGCTGTCAGCACTCATTGGGCCAAGAGGAAAGCTCTCGCTAAAAAGCATTAGATCCAATACAAGAGTTGTATGAAAAATTATGCCTTTAGAAATAATGAGCTTTTTTTTTTCAAAACAACTTTTGGATGTGCTTTGATCCCCTGACTCTCTCTTGAGCTGGCAGTCTATAAATCAATTGATTTATACATTTACATATTTGTGCTCTTGTATTGGCTCTGATTTGTGTGGCATAGAGAAAATAAATGCATATAAGCTATAGTCGGCGGCTGTTTCAAATGACAAAATGTTCTCCTGTTTAAGCTTAATGTTACTCCCACAACCTGGACGTTCTCTCACCTGCTCTGCTCCAACGTTTGTGTCTGTTCTCCAGGGTCAGGCTGCGCTCCAGAGAGCGTTTCATGAGGGCCTCCAACCGCTCCTAAACGCATCATGGGTCAATTTGCTATGTTAATTTACATGTATTCACGTAGGGTGATCTGGATTCAGCTGACCCTCTCCTCCTCTAGTTGCAGTCTTCGCTTCTCCTCCACCGCAGCTCTGCGCAGCTCCTCCTTGTTCCTCTGCTCCTCCATCCGCTTCCAGCGCTCCTCAACCGTGCGCTCGTACTGCAGCTGAGCTCGACGCTCCTTCTCTCTAATCAGCTGCTCCCGTGCCGCTGAAAGAGATGAAACGCAAACGTTATAGTTCTTAATTAACGTCTTAGTCATATCAGGTCATCATTCGCACACGATTACTGAGCGAATCGACTGTCGTCATGAGGCTCGAGCTGCAGCGCTATCTGTAAGGAGACCCATTTTTGCAGGCTACTCTATATGCGCAGGTCAACACTCTCTGCTCTGACACAGCTCATCAAGTCAGCGAGCTCAGAGTGAATGTTCTACTGGCAAAGCAATTAGGCAGTGGGGTGGAAAACGTCAGATTAGGAAACCTAAAGCCATTTCAGAGAGACAGAAAAATACAGAAAAGGTCCAACGGTGTGACTTTTGTGCTTGGAAACAAGCGCTCCCTTACCAAGGCTTCTGTCCCTCTCCTCCCGTCTCTCTTTGGCTAAACGCATCCTGTCGTCTGTCTTCAAAAAACCCTCCACAACTGAAGGGTAAATGTTGAAGGAAATCAATACAGGCTAATTAAAGACGAACGAATGTGACACTAGAGTGAAACTCACTTGGTTTGTTGGCAGGGTTGGTGCTGATGTTTGCAACCAAATGTGAAGGTGATGCATGGCCATTCAAAAGAGGCTTCTTGTCTGTGTTAGTTGCAGCTTTATGTGATCACCAACGTGGAAGGAGAGATGGGACATTTGGTTTTGTCTCAACATTTCCAGTGTTGATTTGGATAACTCACTTGTTTTTTTAGTTCTGCCCGGGGAGCTGTGAATGTTTGTTCCATTTCTCTTGTCGGGAAGTAGCGGGACAGTTGGAGGTGCCATCTTTTCGACTGTAGTGCAGAAACCAAACAATATGTTGAGGCAAAGTCACACAAGACATGAATGCACATTTTTGCTTTCACTGCACAATTTAATTTAACACAGTTGTTGTGGTTGTAGTTTGTCATAGTGTCAAACTACACTGCATCATATTGAGGTAGTAATAATGGAACCATAAGATCATTTGTTATGGTTTAGTACAATTGCACACCACTGTGAACCATAATAATAAAATTGGCTTGAAAATAAAACTGTTTTACCTTTAAGTCTGGCATGGCTATTAACCTGCTCACTATTACAATGCATCCATAAAGGTCTTCCCACAAATGACTGAGTGAGCAGTTTTAACTTTTTGGTTTTTTCACTAAGCTATAATAAACTGTCCAATCAATAATTTGGAGAGAACAAAAGAAAATGTGTCTTCTGTGAACCAATTTTTGAATTTCAAACAAGGCTACAATGTTAGCAGATGTAATAGCTGAATTTTTGGATCTTTTCCCTTCTTTATTTTATCAGACTAATTTTTCTTCTTTTTTTTTTAAGAATATTTAGTATTTTGAATAAACACAAATACAAAAAATAAGTTTTTTATTTTGCCATAATATTGTTTAAGTATCTGTATACTTTACAAGTATCATACCTAAGTCCCGATTTTGCTATCGAGACAACACGACTAAGAGCTTCGATTTTAGCCAATTTGTCTGCAATGTGCAGTGAACCTCACTCAGTGTGACATGGAGCTTTTCTCTGCACAGGGGTAGTCATTGACATCATTACAGGAAATATGATTATACTGACCTGATGATGTTTCTCTTCTTTCAGGATGTGGAGAGCCTAAAAATGACTTTTACCATCATCATCATCTTCATCACTAGCATGGGGAGGATGCTTGTAAAATAATAGTCTAATCTCTAGGGGCCCATGTCAATGCACTCAAGACCCTTTAAAGCTCTTCGACGACACAGTGACGTCATTACAATAACAACGTAAAATAGACCTCGCGCCTTTAAATATTCAACAAGCCTACCCTATCCACATGCACAATTAAATAACAGGAACAACGATGACGTCAGTTTAAATGAATGTAAATGTTGATATCTTTCCAAGAATATGAAGCATGGCTAGGCTGCATCATCATGCACACATTGGGCTATTGTTTGCATCGAGCACAGCGCGCAGTTAAAACATGACGTTATTCACGAGCCTACTATGAAGCCTAATGAAAACATCATATTAAAGAATAAATAATGATGTAAATATTTACCCGCTGGCACTGTGTCGGACGGTGCTAGTATGCTGGCCATGGTCGCATATACAAAATAAGAGCCGCAGTGACGCCGCTATGCAGCTCAGGTGTCCGCTTTCAGCAGCAAACCTCCAGAGAATAAAACAACCTCAGCATGAAGCTAAACAGTGCTGATGAAGGTCATGGCGGGGGCTCGGAATGAGGAGTCTGGCGCGGATGATGCTGAGGTAACATTTGCTATCCAGTGAACACAGCGGAACCATGCACTGACTGCATGACGCACTACACAGCCAATGGGGGGGGAGTGTCTCTTGGAAAGCATTAACAGAACGATTTTTGTATTTACATTGAAATGACATCCATCTAAAAATGAAAGAAAAACATTAAAAATAAAATAGATGGCTATATAAATTAAATATAGTAGCTCTGTTGTGTTTTGCAAACCTGTATTAAAGTACAGTACTGGTAAACCACTGTCTTGTGTTGAAATTTCCCTTGAGGAATGGTAATGAGTATAATACCATCCATCTATTTATTATCCGAATCACTTTATCCTCACAAGACATAAAAATATATCCTGTCCGTATGTAGATACATCTTAGAAATATAGAGTATTGTAGAGACGGGGATTTATCCCAATAATTTAATTTAGAAAGTGAAACTGCATAAATGTGACAATATTTACTACATACAGTTATGTCTTACATTTAGTGGTTTAGACGGCAATGTTACTAAAAACCGGAATGCCACTTTAGTTAGTCTAGACCTCCATCAAGGGTGAAAAACAGCATTAAGACATCTGCAAACAGTTCATAAAAAAACTTTGCATTTCGGTTTGTTTACCCTCTTGTCTTGTCTCATACGCACCGCTAGAACGGCGGTGGCAGCAACGCTTCCATGGCAACAGTTTACGCGTAGAAGAAGAAATTAAGCGGAAGTACATCGGCTACCCGAAGGACGTAGCATTGTGGGGTGGTAGCAAGCTAACCCAGGAAAGATGCTGTCTGTTTTCTCCAATGTGGTTAGGACCTGTGCTCAAAGAAATGTAAGTGCACTGTTTTCGTATCGCGGGGGCTTACATGCAATAACGTTTTGCAACCACCTACATCCTGGATATGCATACCCAAAATGAAACTGTCAGCGATCTGTTGACCTTGTTAGGCCGAATAGTAGCTCACAGCTGGCTAAATTCTTTTCGTTGACCAATGCTTTCCACATGACAGGCTTCCTGTGTAAACTTGCATACATTGGTCATTTTGATTATGATTACATGATTTACACTTGCACACTGCTACGATAGTTTAAGATCAAATGTGCATCTAAGTGAATAATGACTCCACGATACTCTGTTCTGATTCATATTCGCTGCCATGGACAAATGTAATCTCACATAGGCCTTTAATGATAGTGACGACTGATGCATTCAAGGTGGGTCAAACGTAAACAGACCCTTTTTAAATATAACGAGAGAGGGAGTGGTTCATTGACAACACAAAAAAATCCACCCCCTCTGGAAACCCTGATTTGAAATCTTAAAACCCTAATCTTGGCTCCGAATTGTAACCATGAAAACTTAAATCAAAACCCAAAATTTGCCTTAAACCCTGCTTTGATGAACTATAGCTTAATCTATGTTTGATTTTAACATAATCGAGTGCAACCTCGGAAAATCTCATTTAAAATGATGCAGATTGGAATTAGTGTATGTTTGCTTTGAGCAGATTTACTTAAAAACATGTGTTGAACATTGTCTGTTCTCAGGGTGCTGCAGTGGTTGTGTCAGCAAGGACGTACGCCGATTTCACAACTCAGGCTACCTTTGAAATAAAGGTTGGCTTTCAAACAACAGAACTGGTCAAAGCCAACAACATTTGGAGATTATAATCGACCCGTTGTTGTTTCTCCGTAGAAATGCGACCTCCATAAACTGGACGAAGGCCCGGCCACTCAGGTAGTGATGACTCGCGATGAGGGTCTGCAGTACTACCGCACCATGCAGACAATGAGACGGATGGAGCTGAAGGCTGATCAGTTGTACAAGCAGAAGATCATCAGAGGCTTCTGTCACTTGTATGATGGCCAGGTAATCAGGAACCCAAACTTTTCCGTCTTGAGTTTTTTTATTTTTTTTATTTACCACCTCCAGTTTGACTTCAGCTTTGTATTTCATTTTACAGGAAGCCTGTGCCGTCGGTATTGAGGCAGCGATTAATTTATCGGACCACCTGATCACAGCTTACCGCGCTCACGGCTACACTTTAACAAGGGGAGGCACTGTGAAGGAAATCATGGCAGAGCTCACTGGTGAGTCCCACGGTCACAAAATATTTTCAACATTGAAATGTTGATGATTCTGTATTTGAGTTATTTTTCTGCGCAGGGCGAAGAGGCGGCATCGCAAAGGGCAAGGGAGGTTCCATGCATATGTACTGTAAACATTTCTATGGTGGAAATGGGATTGTTGGAGCACAGGTATGTGTGCCAAATGGGTACTCCGTGGTCAAAAAATCTATTTCTTCAGGTTTGAACTTGTGTGTCTGACTTGGTCAGGTTCCATTGGGAGCTGGCATAGCTCTGGCCTGCAACTATCTTGGCAATCAACAATTATGTGTCTGTCTCTATGGTGACGGCGCTGCCAACCAGGTGAGTCGTATTTCCTTTATTATTAGTAGTATTAGTATTATATTATTATTCTACACACACTACAAGGAATGGATATTTTCCTCAAGGAAATTGTGTGCTCCACAGGGTCAAATCTTTGAGACGTACAACATGGCTGCACTTTGGAAGCTGCCAGTCATCTTTATTTGTGAGAATAACAGGTATGGCATGGGCACATCCGTAGAGCGAGCTGCAGCCAGCACCGACTACTACAAGAGAGGAGACTACATCCCGGGTCTCAGGGTACAACTCTTCCACCACAAGTCTATTCACATTATAGAGCTCAGAAAGTGATTGAACAACTGCAAACGTCCTTAGACTGTCAGTTGGAGATGGCCCTATTCCTTTTTTGGCCACCAGGTAGCAGTGTTACCTTAACAGCGTTGTGGTCATCGACACGTTTTTTTTCCCCCAGCAACCTTAAATGCATTCATTAAATTTGCTTTTTTTTTTATTACAGGTAGATGGTATGGATATACTCTGCGTTCGAGAGGCAACTCGATTTGCTGCCGATATGTGCCGAGCTGGGAAAGTAGGTTAAATGTATTTAATATGATACAGATGGTTCTTTTTTTTTTGTTGTTCTCACAACTTAGTCACCCTTTTTTTTTTTTTTCCAGGGTCCTGTTCTTATGGAACTTCAAACATACCGCTATCATGGTCACAGTATGAGTGATCCTGGTGTCAGGTAATAAAGAGTCTTGGTATCACGGGTCACCAGAGGGCTGAACTGATTTTAAAAAAAAACTTTGTAAACGACTGTTGTAGTGTATCTTCACAACAACCCTGCACCAATCTTTGCCCTCATAGCTACCGCACACGCGAGGAGATCCAGGAAGTGCGCAGTAAGAGTGACCCCATCTCCTTGCTGAAGGACCGAATGCTCAGCAACAACATGGCCAGCGTGGAAGAGCTCAAGGTGGCAACTACCACCACTCAGCAAAAAAAGATTTTCACGTCAACTTTTGAGCTTTAACGATTGACTAAACTCACACGTTGTGTGTGTGTAGGAAATTGACGTCGAGGTGAGGAAAGAAATCGAAGACGCCGCCCAGTTTGCCACAACGGATCCCGAGCCGCCACTGGAAGAACTGTGCAACCACATCTTTCACAACGATGCGCCGCTGGAGGTGCGCGGCACCAACCCATGGACCAAGCTGAAGTCTGTCAGTTAAAGGTTTTTTTTCCCCACCCACTTCACTTCAATGGAAAACAACCCTCCCCTGGTGCCCCGCAGCAAATATGTTAGCAGTGAAAGTCACACCTTAGATCCACAACCTGAAGTCTCAGCAACTTGCTCAATGTCAACGGTGTGTATTTTACAGGTGGGGGTCTTACTTAAAATAAATGTACTACATTCATCACTATTTATTTGGCAATCTTGTTTAGAAATATCAGTAGACAGTCACAAACAAGCAATAAATCTTTCAAGAGGATTATTTGGGTCATGTGGCATGATGACTTCTACATAAATCATCAGCATCCATTGCCTGTTTTTTCCAAAAATATTTTCTCTAAGTGTCACACTCCATACCAGGCAAAGTATATGTCGAGCTTTTGTTTGACTTTTCTCTATAAAGTGGGAGTTAGCCTATTTTGCCCACCAAAAATATTGGGTATGTCTAAACCTGTTTGGATGCAACTTGCTCTGCCAATTGAAACTGTTACATTGAGAGGAGGATGAGAGCATCATGTAATAAACTGATCTGGGGAAAAAAGCTAAATCTGAAATCCTGTGTCTTTCTTTTATTACTGCTGCTGTGTTAAATTGAGACCATAATTAGGTGATGTTAAGTCAGTTAAAAGAGGACTGCACGTCAGTAGCAATACATTGAATAGTGTATACTATTATATTGTATACTAATCTGCCTGAATACATTAATAGGATTGGTTGAATACTAAAAAAGATAAAAACTCGGGAAAACAGAATTGTGTATCATACTTTTGCAGCATTTTCGCGTCTTATTGATTATATACACATTTTATTTGGACATAATGGTCATTCAACTTGCTTTGTTGCGAGGTTTAGCATCATTCATCTCCAGAAGGGGGCAGTAATGAGGTAGAATGAACGCTAAACTGCCGTACAGACGAAGAGCTACTGCAACGAAGGGAAAACCCTTCACGATCACAACACGATCGCACCCGCGCGCTATTGTCTACGTGCACTCATCGGAACTACGTGATGGAGACCTTAGTTCACGTCAACATGCCAAAGGAACTGTTTTGTGTCGCTTTGCTTTTCTTCTTCACATTCTCGTCCGCGCAAGAAAACTCGCAAGAGAAGAACGCTCAGTGTCACAACTACGCGGGAGGACACGTCTATCCTGGGGAGGCTTCCCGTGTGCCCGTTTCAGATCATTCCCTGCACCTCAGCCAGGCCAAAAGTGAGTCAATTAAGATGCGTGCGAGCTGTTTGCCTTTTCTCAAATCGTGCATTTGCAACGCTTCATCGCAATGCCACCTTGCTGTTGTCAGGACAACAAAAATGCTAACATCCTGCATCCTCCTTTACTATCATTCGGGTTTTTTAAGATTAGTATCGTGGTAAATTGCACGTAGACATTAATGCCGGCTATGAAATGCGATGTGCGTTTTTTAGGACACGTCATTCTTAAATGTTATGTTCCTCAAGCGTCCCCGCCCCCTGCACGACGGAACCTGGCAAAGGAACACAAAGGGGTTGGACTATACTCGCGCGTCTGAAACGTGTCCTTTTTTAAACCCAACATACAGGTCATGTCTTCGCGGTGGGGCTGGGCAATACTGATTCCTAAACAAAAAAGTTTTTTCAGTAAACAAATAACATAACATGCTGGTATAATTTTTTATAATTACTTTGCCCACACGTATTTAAAGTAAAGACTAGCTGTTTAATCTTGACTCATTAAAGTGTCTTTAACAAAAAGGTTATTACTATGTTCTTTCAGTTTCAAAGCCTGCACCACACTGGGAAGGAACAGCAGTCATCAATGGTGAATTCAAGGAGCTGAAGCTGTCAGACTACAGAGGCAAATACCTCGTCTTTTTCTTCTATCCCCTGGACTTGTGAGTGACCGCAAACAAACGTCACGTTTTAATTATTTCACGACTATAGCTGGAAAGCATTTTGTCTTTTCCCCCTCCCCACCAGCACATTTGTCTGCCCAACCGAGATCATTGCCTTCAGTGATCGCGTGCATGAGTTTCAGGCCATCAACACAGAGGTGGTTGCCTGCTCCGTGGACTCCCAGTTCACCCACCTTGCTTGGTAAACTGACATAAAATCATTATACCCACAATAGATTACTGGAATAGAATGATAGCAGTATGGTCTCGCATTCATAAGCCATAGCTCATGCTGTGAAGTTGTTTTGTCTTGAGGGAGAATGAAATACACTGTTTGTTTGGTGCTACTGTTAAAGTATAGAGAATAATTGTGCTCCCTTTGCCAGGATCAATACTGCCAGAAAGCAGGGAGGACTTGGACCAATGAAAATCCCTCTTTTGTCTGACCTCACACACCAGATTGCCAAAGACTACGGAGTCTACCTGGAGGATCAGGGCCATACGCTGAGGTGCGATCGTAAAACCAGTCTCCATGTTTCTACCAATCACGCTACTCTGCTGTCATATCTCATTTGAAAGATGATGTGTTCAAAGGGGGCTCTTTATCATTGACGACAAAGGCGTCCTGAGGCAGATCACCATGAATGACCTTCCAGTTGGACGATCCGTGGATGAGACGCTTCGGCTGGTTCAAGCGTTCCAGTACACCGACAAACACGGAGAAGGTACTTAGGATTTCACTGAACCTACGAGTGGAAAGACAACACGTGGAGCTTTAGTATTGAACATGCAGACATTGAGATTTTAGCTGATCAGGAGATTCTTGCAGATCTTATCATCCAAACCCTAACTGGAATGAAATTACTTTTTCAGTTTGTCCAGCAGGATGGAAACCAGGCAGTGACACAGTGAGTATGATGAGCATTCACGCTTGGGGCTGTGCCCAAGTTTAAACTTTCTTGGCTGATGCCCCACACCACCATTTTATAGATTTTTTTTCATATAACATACCCACCTGACATGCTAAAAATATTTCAATATCTTAAACCCAAATAATTTACTGTACCCTAATTTGACTTGCTCCTCTCTGCAGATCATTCCCGACCCTTCAGGCAAGCTGAAGTATTTTGATAAACTGAACTGATGGAATGCATTTGAAATTTCAAATAAAATGTGTTTTGGTAAGACTGCTGTTTGGTAAACTATTTGTAAAACTACAAATCTACTCGTGTTACCACTTTTAAACACTAGATAGCGCCCACTAACAGTTGAGTAACGAATGCACAGGCATGCATGACTATCACCCAGTTGTCAACAGTTTCACCCGAAACTTGAAGAACACGTTGGTTTTAAATATCAGAGTACCTGGACGAAACACACATTTGCAAAAAAAAAACATGCAAACTTCACACAGGAGCAGAGCCTGAGGAAAGATTCTAACCTGGAACCTCTTGACTGTGGCGGAAATGCTCACCTTGGCCACACCATGGACATATCAACTAATGACAAAACTCTAAAGGCTGAAATTAAAATATTTATTTCATATGACTGAAGTATAAATAGTCGATATAAAAGTCTACACACATCTGTTCAAATCCTATGCTAATAAAAAAAGATCTGGCCAATATAAATCTGAGCAAAAAAAAGAAATCACAAAAAGCCAACAAGAGCGTTTGAAAAATATTGTTTTGTATCAATGACACGCAGTGTGACTGGAGTCAAGTGTGTGGTGACTCCCATTAAACATGGCTGAATGTAATGGGTTAATCCTGAACATAACCACGCCCAAGGTATGGGGTAATTCACACATATCTTAGACACATTAACACAGTTGTTGTTTTTCCCACCAATTTGTACAGTCATGTTAATAGCGGAAGAAACCTTTTTGAATGTTTTAGTCCATCTTTAATCACAACAACCTGCCATTTGAACTCATTTGAATATCCACTCTAGTATAGTAAGGAATGTTATTCATTTAGCAATCAATAAAAAAATGAAATACAACAGATTTTGGGTTGTTAACGATATTTACAATAGCCATAACAAACAAAATATGAAACATAAAATCTTTAACTTTTGTGGAATATATATGGTAGAATCTTGACTGTCAACTGTCCAAAACTGTCAAATCGCTTGGAAATTTTCCAGGTCTGATTAATGTTTACCTTCAGGGACGTTATGGTGTGATATAGTCATCACTCCAAAGATAAAGCTCATCCACGACAGGATGTCACGAGCACCTTGTCCATATATGGACTGTTGTTTTTTTCTATTCCAGAGCCTACATATAGAGCCAGTGAAGTATGTGAAGCAAACGCAGCCAAAAGCCATTCAGTCTTATGCAGCTTGGTCGAATTCATTGGGGGGGTCAACTCCTGAGGAGCGGATGAAGAAACAAATTTTGCTTATATTCACATTCAGAGGAATAGTGAGCAAAGGCAAAAAGGGGAAAAAAAGAAAATGGCCAACTTCATATTAAGGACGGCCCAACCAAAGGATGTATGTGATATCTTGCGACTCATAAAGGTAAGCTCATTATAGCATTTGAGAGTGGTGGCAGTTTAAACATTAAGATTTATTTTATTTGTCCTGTAGGAACTTGCAAAATTTGAGGAGATGGAGGAACAGGTCATCCTAACCGAGAAAGGTCATTATTTGAATGTGTTAATATCAGTAATTATATTTAATTCATACAAATGACACAATAAAGTCAGCATTCGTCTTGTAGAGCTACTTGAAGATGGTTTTGGAGATCATCCTTTCTACCACTGCTTGGTGGCTGAGGTGCCAACGGAAACGAAAACAGCGGAAGGTATGAGTAATAAACTGATTTAACGAGATGGACTGAAATAATATATTTTCGATCATCCACTAGGGAACACTGTAATCGCCTTCGCCATGTACTACTTCACCTACGACCCTTGGATTGGAAAGCTGCTGTACCTGGAGGACTTTTATGTCATGCCAGAGTTTCAGGGTAAACATTGTAAATCAAGGGTGTTAATCATGTACAGGATAGATTGCATAATGTGTAAATGCTCACTGTCTGTTTATGACATGTCATCATTTCAATCTTTGGCCAGGGTTTGGCATCGGTTCAAAGATTCTAAAGGTCTTGAGTGAGGTAAAGTCAAAGCTACTGTCAACAAATGTCTTCAACATCTTGCGTGGCCTCTTTTTGCCTTCATGTCATATGTTCTCGTCATAGACGGCAGTGAGGACTCGATGCAGCAGCATGCACTTCATTGTAGCAGAAAACAACACCAAATCTATTGAATTCTACAAGAGAAGGGGGGCGGCTGACCTTTCATCCGAGGAAGGCTGGCGCCTGTTTGCCATTGACAAGGAGGAGCTGTTAAAAATGAACGCAAAATAAAACACTTAATCCACCTCAGTTTTCTATGAGCAGACTTGATAACTACATGTACCGTGTTAGGCCTGCTATTACGTTTATTTTTTTGAACATCAAAGTAAATGACAAAACAAATACAAATAAAACCAGCAGAGGAAAGTGAATCCATTGTATTTAATTGAAAGTTTGCATCAAACTGCATTATAAAACAGTAATTCAACAAATATAGTGTAAATCTTGTGACGCATTGAGGGTTTTATTCAAACGTATTCCTAGTTTTGATTTCGAGCCACATTTTTGACCATTAGGTATCCTATTGGTATTGTCAGAGAGTTTTTGGCTACAAACTGAGCATGAAAAAGGTTTCTCGCCAGAACAAAATTTAGACTTACACAGGTTGGTTGAGTTCAATTACAATTCTTGTTAAGAAAGCTCTGTTTTCAGGGAAGTACAATACAGCGCTGGGCCTTTCGTACGACCATGCTCAAGTGCAGAAAGTCTCCATTCAGAAAAGGCAACGTTCAAGGTTGGGTGCTGGTTCGGTGAGAGCTGGTTCCGTGGGGGTGGGTGCTGATTATGGACGATTCGGTGTGTGTGTGGGGGCTGTTGTTTTCCATCCCGTCTTTTGGCCTTGGCGATCACCTTTGGTCGGGTTCTTGGTTGTTTTCTCCAAGTGTGCTTCCTGTAAACCATTCTTGCACACACATACACTTTGCCCACTGTCGCATACCACCCATTCATCATTCTTTCAATTTTGTCATTTTGGACGGAATTATGTGAGCTTTTGGCTGTGACATCACAGATCACATGACGTTTCGACCTCTGATTTGACAAATATGGGGGGCAAAAACCTTAACATAAACATCAAAAGCTGAACAAAACTAAACCTTGAACATTAATAGAAACTAGGCAAATTTCCCTTAATATGAATTAAAACTAATTACAGCTAAAATCCACAACTAAAAACAAAATAAACATAAACTAAATGGAAAACTACATAACTATTATCATCCCAAGGCCAGTTGACCATACAGTAATCCCTTGTTTATCACGGACAATTGGTTAAAAAAAAAACACCTGCGATAAGTGAAATCCGCGAAGTACGGTCACCAACAAGAAGTACTGGGCAGGCTAACAAGTTAGCAGTAAGATACTAACTCGTGTGTAAGATGCTAACACACGAAAAAAGACTTCTAAAGGAATGTAAACAAACATTTGAAGCAATACTACATGGTCCTAAACGTTAGACATGTTTCCTTTATTTCGAAGTTTTATTTGGACTTTTAACTGTTGTATTGAAGCCATGATAAACAAAACGCGAAGGCAACAGGGTTCTCGCTAGTGTGGATTCTTGTATGACCTTTTAAGGTTCCCTTTAATGAAAATCTTTGGCCACAAACTGAGCATGAAAAAGGTTTCTCGCCAGTGTGAATTCTTGTGTGCCTTTTTAAGTTTCCCTAGTCAGAGAATTTTGGGGTACAAACTGAGCATGAAAGGGGTTTCTCGTCAGTGTGGATTCTTGAGTGCCTTTTTAAGTTTCCCTTGTCAGAGAATATTTGGCCACAAACTGAGCATGAAAAAGGTTTCTCGCCAGTGTGGATTTTTGTGTGCCTTTTTAGGTTTCCCTTGTCAGAGAATTTTTCGCCACAAACTGAGCATGAAAACGGTTTCTCACCAGTGTGGGTTCTTGTATGACTTTTTAAGGTTCTCTTGTCAGAGAATCTTTGGCCACAAACTGAGCATGAGAAAGGTTTCTCGCCTGTGTGGATTCTTGTGTGCCTTTTTAAATGCGCCCTCCGAGAAAGATTTTGGCCACAAACTGAGCATGAAAACGGTTTCTCGCCAGTGTGGATTCTTGTGTGTATTGTTAAACTTCTCTTCTGGGAGAATATTTGGCCACAGACTGAGCATGAAAAAGGTTTCTCGCCAGTGTGGATTCTTGTGTGCCTTTTTAAGTTTCCCTTGTCAGAGAATATTTGGCCACAAACTGAGCATGAAAAAGGTTTCTCGCCAGTGTGAATTCTTGTGTGCCTTTTTAAATCGTCCTTCTGAGAGAATTTCCGGCCACAAACTGAGCATGAAAAAGGTTTCTCGCCAGTGTGGATTCTTGTGTGCTTTTTTAACTGTCCCCCATCAGAGAATTTTTGGCCACAAACTGAACATGAAAAAGGTTTCTCGCCAGTGTGGATTCTTGTGTGCGTTTTTAAATTTCCACTGAAAGAGAATTTTTTGCCACAAACTGAGCATGAAAACGGTTTCTTACCAGTGTGGGTTCTTGTATGACGTTTTAAGGTTACCTGCTCAGAGAATTTTTGGCCACAAACTGAGCATGAGAAAGGTTTCTCGCCAGTGTGGATTCTTGTGTGCGTTTTTAAATTTCCACTGAGAGAGAATTTTTTGCCACAAACTGAGCATGAAAACGGTTTCTCACCAGTGTGGGTTCTTGTATGACGTTTTAAGGTTACCTGCTCAGAGAATTTTTGGCAACAAACTGAGCATGAGAAAGGTTTCTCACCAGTGTGGATTCTTTTGTGCCTTTTTAAATTTCCACTGGAAGAGAATTTTTTGCCACAAACTGAGCATGAAAACGGTTTCTCACCAGTGTGGGTTCTTGTATGATGTTTTAAGGTTACCTGGTCAGAGAATTTCTGGCCACAAACTGAGCATGAGAAAGGTTTCTCGCCAGTGTGGATTCTTGTGTGCCTTTTTAAATTTCCACTGAAAGAGAATTTTTTGCCACAAACTGAGCATGAAAACGGTTTCTCACCAGTGTGGGTTCTTGTATGACGTTTTAAGGTTACCTGGTCAGAGAATTTTTGGCCACAAACTGAGCATGAGAAAGGTTTCTCGCCAGTGTGGATTCTTGTGTGCCTTTTTAAGACTACCTTCCGAGAGAATTTTCGGCCACAAACGGAGCATAAAAAAGGTTTCTCACCAGTGTGGATTTTTGTGTGCCTTTTTAAATGTTCCCTCCAAGACAATTTTTGGTCACAATCTAAGCAGGAAAAGTTTTTCTTTCTTGTGTGCATTCTCCTGTTGGTTTGAAACTCATCATCAGCATCAGCAGGAACATGTGATGACATGCCATAACTATCTGATGGTGGAGCTGCTTGTGATCCTCCACACCGGTCTCCATCACATTGACTTGAGCTCCAGCTTGGAGGCCCTGCCCCTTTGCTCACCTCATGTTGACCCTCATCTAAACTCTTCACAGGAACACCAGTCCATGGCATCTTGCAGGTATCCTCCTCCTCCTCCTCCTTTTTAATGTCGCAGGAGTCTTCTCCCTCCTCTTTATTCCAAGGCCGCTCCGGCTCTTCCTCCTCTTTTATGGTGCAAAGAAACTTCTGCTCCATTTTTTCATTGAAGTGATGGACCTCTTTGCCCACATCTTCCTCTTTAATGTGAGTGCGATCTGGCTCCTGCTGCTTAGGACGAATAGCTTCATTGATGTCTGCAAAACAAGACAAACACATATTGAGAATGAACGTTACAGTTGAAGAGAAACTGGCAAAACCTATACAAGATCTTTTTCAATCTGCCTATTGTGGAGGATTTTTTTCAGTGGTCAGCTGGTCTTCAAAAGCTGGTGGTGGAAAGGTGGTTGGCTCGGGGAAGGAAACTTCGGTGACACACGGCTGACTGGGAAAAGATTTTACTCAACCAATGTCTAAAATGAAGTGTCTCTTTCTAGCAAAAGTGTTGATTCTGACAGAATTTTACTGTTAGAATAATTAGTTTTGCTGAAGCGCTGGTCGGCCTGAAACCGGAGGTCACATATCTTCGCTCAAGTCAACATATGTGCCAGCTAGCCTTGGAGAGTCCTTATACTCCCTTCCTTGTCTTACCTGTGAGAGGCCCTCACTAGTTAGGAGCAGAACATCTTTGTTCTTTGTTCTTTGTTAGTTCAAGGGAAGTCCTTTCTCTGTTAATTGTTTTGTCCGAGACAGATTTTAGTTATCCCATATTTACTCAATGTTTGTCTAAGTAGACTTCATGCAAGTTATCTCACATCTACTTAATGTTTGTTAGAGTGTTTGCACGACAGGTATCTGATTATTTACTTATTATTATTATTATTATTGTGTGAAATGTAGCAAGAAATTCTAGAGCATTGTTTTACAGAGACATGGCATCCAGGTTTGGAGATTGCAGCCAGGAACGAGGCTGCCAACCATCTAAGAACAGACTCTGCATTCCTGGGGTCACGGATCGGCCAAGGCCATGCGGCCTCGCACCACACAACATTATTACCGTTTTTTTCCGTGTATAGTGCGCCCCCATGTATAATACGCACCCTAAAAATGGCATGCTGATGCTGGAAAAAAGCCTGTACCCATGTATAATACGCACCCAATTTTTATGAATTTTCTTTTTTTTTTTTTAAAGTCCCAATGATCGTCACACACGCAGGGAGGCATGGGTCCCATTTTTATAGTCTTTGGTATGGTCTTAACTAGGCTGGATGTAATTTTTTTGTTGGCGTTGATTTCTCCGACTGCCCCTAAACCAGTGCTTCTCAATTATTTTCTGTTACGCCCCCCCTTAGCAAGAAGAAAACTATTCGCGCCACCCCCTACCCACCGTGACTATCCTAACTTGTCTTGTAAGTCGTAAAATGTTGCACTGTCGCAAACGTCACAGAAGTAACAATGAGAGCGCCACTGCCCCCTGCTGGGAAGATGCGCAATTACACTTTATTCTAGTACTGCAAAAAAAAAGCCTGTTCCCCAGGGTCACACGCGCCCCCCCAGGTATAGCACGGCGCCCCCCAAGGGAGGCGCGCCCCACTATTTGAGAAGCACTGCCCTAAACGCACCACGGCGCTCCGTGCGCGCATGTGAAAAAGGCGTGCGGACGTGAAAAAGGCGGCTCTGTATGGGAGAGACGTTGAAGAGGAATAAAAACACCCTTGGAAACCAAAACTTGCCCCTCGTCGTGACTCGGAGCCGCAACAAATGTTTCGGATTTGTGTAGAGTACATTGTGACAGACAGCAAACGAGCAGGTGATCGAGCAAGCGTCTGATACGAGAGCATTGCGGTCGCATGGAGCGTGTTTGAAGTGAACAGCAGAGAAGAAAGGAACAAGGCAAAGTGTTGTGAAATAAAATACTACCTGTAATACGGATTTAGGTAGGGAACTGAACTCTCGCTCTTTATATAGCTGACGTGTCTTGCGCATCCGTTCTGCGCATCTGTAATGGCGGCCTCCGTATGACGTCCGGTCCGCGATGGAGATTAAAAAACAAACAATAGTTGACAATAACACACCATCAAGGATTGCACCATCGCATCAAACGATGTGTCGTCAATTATGAATTTTACTAAGTGTGTTGGGCAGGATGGCTGAATGCGATGCGCGATTCACAACAAACAAGAAGAAAGGAGATTTCAAGTTTGATTTCGAGGGAGATTTGTCACGTCTCGTCCCCAGTTTTGCTATGTGTGTAGGTTGCCATAGTTTCTGTTCGCGTCGCCCCTCTCTTCCTGTGTCACCCCAATCGATGTAACGTGTTTTGTATTTAAGTCCTGTCTGCCCCTCACTCACCGTCGGATCATTGCATGTGTTACTGTCATGATGTGGTTTCTGTTCCTGTCTTTGGTAATGTCACCCTGTCTTTTTGTTCCACGACTTTTTCGGTCAGTCCTGTTGTTGGTTTTGTTGTACCATGACTTTCTTTAAAAAAAATAATAATAAAAAATAAAAAAATTAAAAAATAAAAAATTTAAAAAATTTTGTACCCATGTATAATGCGCACCCCAGATTTTAGGACAATAAACTAGTTAAATTTTGCGCACTATACACGGAAAAAAACGGTAGCTAGCTGAAACAGCGTTGCTACAGACACACTCTCCGCTCCCTTTAGTGTAGCAACGCCTCTTGTAACCAGGGCGACCCAAAATAAAAAGAGGAGATAGCGGTGGGGGAAGTCCAGAATTGGTGGAGGACTGTGAACTGGGCCTTCTACCTAATTCTCCTCGCGAGCAAAAGAATGCTGGTTGTCTTCTCCTCTTTGTTTCCAGCGTGTAAATAAATGTCTGATGGTATTTAGACCTGACATTTACTAAAAAGAAACACTGGCAGAGGATTCATAATAGAAAATAGACGTGTCCTAACCTGCTCTGCGAAACACAACATACGGCTGCAGCCGAAGATCTTCCAGTTGTGGACGACTACAGTCCTTTTCCTCCACGTATTTTGCTGTGTTCCTTGCAGACATTTCCACACTGCAACCACTGTCAAGTCTAAGCAGGAACAGACATTAATTCACACATTAAAACAAAGACGAGAAGACAACCAGTATTTGTAAAACAGAGAGCGTTTTCAGTTACATCACTTCTGAGCTCTTTCTGTTTCTGCAGTATTTCCGCAGTCCAGTATTACTCTCGGTACAGGCAAGATCTCGGTACAGACGAGAACCAGCATGTAATGATGACGGTTGTAATTCAACGATAATGCCAATAATCAAGCTAAATATCATAAAGTTAGCACTGTGGTAGCTACCATGCTAATGGAAAGCGGGCCACACTTCTGTACTGCAACCAAGCAGTCCTAGGAATAACGGTACCAACACGATAATTTAGGTCCACAGGCGTAACTTACCTATTCCGTTGTTGCGATTGTAGTGTAGCTAATGTTACTGATTCACCACATAAGTTGCGTGTTTATCTGATGCAGGCAAAAATCACCAAATGATTCCCGACCGCGCCACCGATGCTGCTCACTGCTCCCCTCTTCTCCAGGGGGTGGATTAAAATCACACGGGGATGGGTTAAATACAGAGCACACATTTCACCACACCCAGATGTGTGTGTGTGACGATCATTGGGACTTTAACTTCAACTTTAAAAAGCTTCCGTTTTTTTTTTGTTTGATTACTTTGAGGTTAATGCCGTGATACGCTGTTTAATTATGATACTGAAGGAATGGGGTGGAAATACAAAAGGTCCTGCCTAGCTACAAAAACAGATATGCTCAAACTTCATTGAATAAAATACATAAGCAGACAAGTTTATTCACATATTAAATCAATAGAAGAAACATTTTAAGCATATAATTATACCTACACACCAAATCAATAAAGAAGACCTAACTAGACATTTTTGATAGGTGGTAATGACAAAGGTTTTTATAACCTTATGATCTGATATGTATTTCTGAGCCCTTTGAAATAACTAATGCTGTCTGATGTATTGCCTGAATAGCTTATTGATCCTTAAGGAACAGTTTAATGCATGCCTGATGATCTTTCTAAATCACAAACATTGCCAAAGTCGTCTAAAAATGTTCAGTACTTGATTATATCTTATGTTTTGACTAATGCTAGACGCCAGTTTTCGATTACTACTGAACGTTTTGGACAGAGGGAAATATTTTGCCTAACAAAGAAAATATATGGTTGGAAGCATGATTAAACTAAGAATAGGATGACGTAAGCAAGTACATGGAGTTTCAAAAGAACAAACAAACAAAAACATGGTAAGTGGTGAGTACAAACTTTGGATAGTCAGGGAACATTAATAAATGGATGATGTCACAGCCAAAAGCTCACATAATTCCGTACAAAATGTCAAAAGAACAAACAAACAAAAACATGGTAAGTGGTGAGTACAAACTTTGGATAGTCAGGGAACATTAATAAATGGATGATGTCACAGCCAAAAGCTCACATAATTCCGTACAAAATGACAAAATTGAAACAATGATGAGTGGGTGGTGTGCGACAGTGGGCGTAGTGGATGTGTGTGCAAGAATGGTTTACAGGAAGGACACTTGGAGAAAACAACCAAGAACCCGACCAAAGGTTATCGCCAAGGCCAGATGACGGGATGGAAAACAACAGCCCCCACACACACTGAATCGTCCACAATCAGCCCCCACCCCCACGGAACCAGCTCTCACTGAACCAGCACCCACTCAATGGAATCAAACTCTCCTGCGAACTTGCCACACACCCTGACTCGTCACCCATCAACCTCGGCCCACACCGGCATGTGCAACTGAATAAAAGCTGAGCCAAGAACCTTGAACGTTGCCTTTTCTGAATAGAGACTTTCTGCACTTGAGCATGGTCGCACGAAAGGCCCAGCGCTGTATTGTACTTTCCTGGAAACAAAGCTTTCTTAACAAGAATTGTGATTGAAGTCAACCAACCTGTGTAAGTCTAAATTATGTTTCGGTGTCTTAGCCTTTTCCTAAAACTGAAGAAATAAAATGAGCACGCGGTGAGTAAATTGGATAACAGGTGATTGGCTATGGCTTTTGCCGTGAGGCGCAGATAGCGCGCTTCCCAAATTGTGGCCCAAAAATCCGACAAAGGTAATTATCATAAACAGCATATTATTACTTTATTTGATACCACGGCATTAACCTCAAAATAATGAAACAGATCAAATACCAGACCCAATTTTAACAATGTAGGCTTTGGCCACCAGTGTGCGTATGAAACCTCATAAGCTTAACTTTTTTGTGAAGCACGTGGATGGAAAGCTTCAAGGCTTCATCTGGCACGAGCTGCTGAAATCTTTCTGGCTAGTGAACACGAGTGTTAGACAACACGCACGACAAACACACGCTAGTATGCTATTAAAAGTTATTCGAAAAATTTTTTTTTTTTTGAAAACGTGCTCAAGATGGGGTTTTTTTTTGCACGCAATGTTAGTTTGTTTGCTCGACAACAACATAAAAACGTTCCACGGTGTTCTGCTAGAGGGCGCCCGCGACCTCACTCAAGTTACGTCATCATTACGTACCAGGAAGTAAAGCGACAACAACAAAACCGCGCTAGGTCCAACCACTCAAATAGAAGCGTATCGCCTTCCATTCGGCTGCATCGGATAAACACGCAACTTTACTTGGTGAATTAGTAACATTCGCTATACTACGACTGCATCGAGGAAAGAGGTAAGTTACGGCGGCGGACCTAAGTTGTCATGTTAGTGTGGTGTGCAAGGATTGGAGTCGGAGGCGGAGTGACAAATAACGGTGCCAACGGCAGTTGTTTTAATGACATTTATAATTATCGTCACTCAACCACGAGCCGACTATTTTCCCCTCGAGATCCTAACACACACTAAACTAGACAGGAAACTCCCACACCTGTAAACCATCCCACCGGAACTCGGCAACGTGAACTTAGGTTCCGGGTGAATTATGTCAACCCACTACACAAGCACCTTTATTTGTAGTACTGCCTGGTCACAGTACAGAAGTACGGCCCGCTGCCTTTAGCATGATAGCTACCACAGTGCTAACTTTATGATATTTATCTGGATTTTTGTTACATACTGGTTCTTGTCTGATCCATGCGTAATACTGATTAGCAGTGATGGTTGCCGGCATGCCGCCGATTTTAAATCTCAATGCCTTCATGCACTCTATCAAATGATAACGCGTAACCACGTTTGCAAAAACGGGACCGATCGACATGAAATGTCGTTTAGGATATTGGGTCGCTTGAAGTTCACGTTGTAAACAACACGAGTTGAAATTGATATTCAACCATTTTACTCGCGAGAAAAACAAATACTGGTTGTCTTCTCCTCTTTATGTCATTGTGTGAATTAATGTCTGTTCCTACTTAGACCTGACAGTGGCTGCAGTGTGAAAATGTCTTCAAGGACCACAGCAAAGTACGTGAAGGAAAAGGACTGTAGTCCTCGACAACTGGAAGATCTTCGGCTGCAGCCGTATGTTGTTTTGCGCAGAGCAGGTTAGGACACGTTTATTTTCTATTATGAATCCTCTTCCACTGTTTCTTTTTAGTAAAATTCTATCAAAATCATGTGTGATAGGCAGATTGAGGAAGTCCTTGTGTAAGTTTTGCCAGTTTCTCTTCAACTGTAAACTCCATTCTCAATGTGTGTTTGTCTTTTTTTGCAGACATCAATGAAGCTATTCGTCCTAAGCAGCAGGAGCCAGATTTTACTCACATTAAAGAGGAAGATGTGGGCAAAGAGGTCCATTACTTCAATGAAAAAATGGAGCAGCAGTTTCTTTGCACCACAAAAGAGGAGGAAGAGCCGGAGCGGCCTTGGAATAAAGAGGAGGGAGAAGACTCCTTTGACATTAAAAAGGAGGAGGAGGAGGAGGATACCTGCAAGATGCCATGGACTGGTGTTACTGTGAAGAGTTTAGATGAGGGTCAACATGATGTGAGCAAAGGGGCAGGGCCTCCAAGCTGCAGCTCAAGTCAATGTGATGAAGACCACTGTGGAGGATCACAAGCAGCTCCACCATCAGATAGTGATGGCATGTCATCACATGTTCCTGCTGCTGCTGCTGCTGAGGAGTCTAAAAAAAACATGATAATGCACACAAGTAAGAAGAACTTTTCTTGCTCATATTGTGGCCAAATATTCTCTCAGAGGGCAAATTTAAAAAAACACACAAGAATCCACACTGGTGAAAAACCTTTTTCGTGCTCTGTCTGTGGCCAAAAAACCTCTCAGAAGCGAAGTTTAACAATGCACACAAGAATCCACACTGGCGAGAAACCGTTTTCATGCTCAGTTTGTGGCCAAAAATTCTCTCAGAGGGGAAGTTTAACAATGCACACAAGAATCCACACTGGCGAGAAACCTTTTTCATGCTCCGTTTGTGGCCAGAAATTCTCTGACAAGAGAAACTTAAAAATTCATACAAGAATCCACACTGGCGAGAAACCTTTTTCATGCTCGGATTGTGGCCAAAAATTCTCTCAGAGGGCAAATTTAAAAAAGCACACAAGAATCCACACTGGTGAAAAACCTTTTTCGTGCTCAGTCTGTGGCCAAAAATTCTCTCAGAAGGGAAGTTTAACAATGCACACAAGAATCCACACTGGCGAGAAACCTTTTTCATGCTCAGTTTGTGGCAAAAAATTCTCTGATGGGGGGCAGTTAAAAAAGCACACAAGAATCCACACTGGAGAGAAACCTTTTTCATGCTCCGTTTGTGGCAAAAAATTCTCTCTCAGGGGAAATTTAAAAAAGCACACAAGAATCCACACCGGTGAGAAACCTTTTTCATGCTCAGTTTGTGGCCAAAGATTTTCATTAAAGGGAACCTTAAAAGGTCATACAAGAATCCACACTAGCGAGAACCCTGTTGCCTGCTCAGTCACTTGCCAAAGAGTCTCTATTGAGAAGAGCAATGACCCGGGACGTTTTCACCTTCTATTTGAGGAGACTTCATGAGTTTTTGCATCAATGATAATACAGTGATCCCTCGCTGCTTCGCTTTTCGTTTATCGTGGCTTCACTATATCTTGTATTTTTTTTCCAAATTAAAAAAACATTTAAAAGTCTAAATAAAACTTGGAAATTAAGGGAACACGTCTAACCTTTAGGACAATGTAGTATTGCTCCAAATGTTCGTTTACATTTCTTTAGGAGTCTTCTTTCGCGTGTTAGCACGATCACGAGTTAGTATCTTTCCGCTATCTTGTTAGCCTGCCCAGTACATCTTGTTGATGGCCGTACTTCACGGATTTCACTTATCGCGGGTGTTTGTTTTTTTAACCAATTATCCGCGATAAACGAGGGATTACTGTATAGTCAACTGGCCTTGGGATGATAATAGTTTTGTAGTTTATTATTATACTTTGTTTATTTTGCTTTTACTTCTGGATTTTAGCTGTAATTAGTTTTGATTCATATTCAGGGCAATTTGCTTAGTTTCTATTAATGTTTAAGGTTTAGTTTTGTTCAGCTTTTAATGTTTATGTTCAGGTGTTTGCCCCGCATGTTGTGAAAAGACACTACAGCCCCCCCCCCCCTCCCCTCCAAGCGAAATTAGACAACTACAGGGAGGAATAGAAAGTTGAGCTGCACAATATTTAAACTCTCCTCCAAAAGTGAGGCCAATTCTCTTCATTTTTCAGAGAAAATATATGAAGCAATCTGTGTAGAAAAGCTGAATGAGAAAATATGAAAGCATGTGGAATGCCTTGTAATCATGAAATAAAATGAGAGTGGATCATACAGAATGACATTGAACAATGTGAAATCATGTGAAATATTGGATCATATGGAATTGCATAGAATGGTATTAAACGTTAACGAATGATGACACACGTCATGTGATACACTTTAAGAAATGGAAGTCCATGAGATGTGAGGAATTCCCAACATTTTACGACACAAGTAAGGTGAAGGAATGGGGTGGAAATACATATAGTCCTGCCTAGCTACAAAAACAGATATGCTCAAACCTCATTGAATAAAATACATAAGCAGACAAGTGTATTCACATATTAAATCAATAGAAGAAACATTTTAAGCATATAATTATACCTACACACCAAATCAATAAAGACATAACTAGACATTTAATGACAAAGGTTTTTATTACTTTATGATCTGATATGTATTTCTGAGCACTTAGCAGGGCTCGAAGCTTATTTTTTGCCCAAGTTGCCCTCGGGCAAGTTGGAGAAAATTTTACTTGCCCGAAACAAAATTTTACTTGCCCGAATTTTTTTGGAGTGGATTTTTACTAGCCCGACACATTTTTGCAATAAAAAAGACAACACTATAAGTTTTGCCTTCATATGCCTTCGTATCCGCCAACCGGAAACAAGCTCTGCTGGTGCGCAGGCGCAGAAGAGCCAGGTACGGGTGAGAGAGCATGCATTTAATTACGAAGCGCTTTGCCGTTATCAATGTATTGCAGACTTACACGAGAAACTAACCGCTCCCTAGAAAACAAAATGTCGGACCAGAAGCGGCAGAAGTTGCGAGAAATTATGCACAAAATCGTCTTTTTACAGCTTGAAAACATGGTATTATGGCAGGGCAAGTTCGGGCAAGTGAGGAAAAAATTCTACTTGCCCGTCTGCCATCGCTACTTGCCCCGGGCAATCGTTAGTTTCGAGCCCTGCACTTAGACATAACAAATGTTTTCTGATATATTGCCTGAATAGCTTATTGACCCTTAAGGAACTGTTTAATGCATGCCTGATGATTTTTCTAAATCACAGACACTGCCAAAGTTGTCTAAAAATGTACAGTTCTTGATTATATCTTATGTTTTGACTAATGCTAGACGGCAGTTTTTGATTACTACTGAACGTTCTGGACAGAGGGAAATATTTTGCCTAACAAAGAAAAGATCAAATTCAAAGTCTGCTTTATTGTCAATTTCTTCACATGCCAAGACACAAAGAAATCGAAATAACGTTCCCACTATCCCACGGTGACAAGACATAGTACACAATATACACACAAGTAAACAACACAAAAAATAAATAAAAACAAGAATGCACAAACAATGAATAAATAAGAGTGATGAATAAATAAACAAATAACACAATAAAAATGAGGAGCAAAAATGGAGCAAGTGTGCATACAGCAGACAGTCAGAATATAGCGCAAAAGTACAGGACGCTACGCAGAAGGGGGGAGAGAGTTCAGGATCCTAACAGCCTGAAGAATGAAGCTGTTGGTGAGTCTGGTGGTGCGGGAGCGCAGGCTCCTGTACCTCTTCCCAGAGGGCAGAAGATCGAACAAAGAGTGAGCGGGGTGACTCACATCACTCACAATAGTGGTCGCCTTGCGGGTGAGATGGGAGGTGTAAATGTCCTTCAGGGAGGGGAGTGAAGCACCAATAATCTTACCAGCCGTGTTCACTATGCGCTGCAGGGCCTTACAATTAGTTAACTGGTGTCAGGATGATAATAGTTCTGTATATTTCCTTATAAGGAATGATGTTTATTTTGGTTTTAGTTGTGGTCTTTCACTGCAATTAGTTTTAATTCATATTCAGGGAAAGTTGCTTAGTTTTTATTAGTGTTTAGGGTTTTGTTTTGTTCAGCTTTTCATGTTCGTGTGGATCAATAAAATGAAAAAAAAAACGTGTTGGATATCCCCCACTTTTTCTTGAACAGTGTTTTTTTTTTTCTATTGCCTTGCTACTAACAACGTACTTGAGATGCATTAAGACATTTCATTAAAAAGTTGTTTACTTCACCGTACTCATTAAATTAAATTATTTTGAAATAGGATTCTAATTAAGACTATTAATCTTCTATCATTTGTTGTTTGTCTCAGTTTCTGTTTTTGCAATGTGATGTCCAGAGCTCTGAGCTGCTTGAGGAAACCGTGGTTGGGCAGGACGCAATGGCGTTGTTTCACAGGTTCTCTCAATGGAAAAACAATTATCCGATGAACATTTGCTGGATGACTTAGTTTCACGAATGTGCAATGTTGTTACGTAATATGTCCCTCTAGCGTTAAACAACACGCACGACAAACGCACGTTAGTATGCTAGTAACATCTATTTGAGTCTTTTTATTGTTTATATTTTGAAAACGTGTACAAAATGTTTTTCTGACGCGTAATGTCGGTGGTGGCGCTTTAATAGTAACACTTCACTTACTTAACAGGAAGCAGTGAGTAGCGACGTGCATTCCAGTTCTTTTAATTGAACTGAATCTTTGGAATCAGTTCCCTCAAAAGAATCGTTCACCGAATCGTTCGCCCCCCAAACACACACTGATCCGTTGTTGAATGGGAAAGGCAAAGCAACAGTCACTCGGTCGGTCGTGAGCGGGATTGCATGTTATTGCACGTTTGTTGAAGTCATATGAACTGAAAAAAGAACTTCAAGAAGTGATACGTTCACTCACGTTCACTAGAAAGAGTCGTTCTTTTGAACGAATCGTTCACTCGCGAGCCAACACTATCTGCTACACTACTGTATTTTAATGGTGGTCATTAGTACTTAGTACTGTTTTTTTAAGTGTTACTTGGTGCAAAAGGTTTGAAAATCAATGTTCTAAATCAAAATGTGTGTGAAAACTAGTACATAGATAGGTGTTTTGATGGAAACTAGTCCAGCTTGTCTTTGTTTGTTTTTGTTGTTTTTGCTTTCATGCCCAAAGTGGGACTGTAGTGTGACTATTTTGTAAAAACTACTCGCCTGCAGCCCCTAATTCTACGGCTAAGTGTACAACAAAAAGGCCCAAGTGTCACTCTCCCCAATGGTCTTTGCAAATTAATATACCAGAAACAAATGAGGGGTCGTCTCGGGTTTATGGCCTGTTTTCGTTTGCTACTTATCCGCGTGCTTTCCACCACAAACCCTTCCGCATTTTCCTGAAGCTCTCGGGCTGTGACGTGTCGCGCTGACGGCGGCCTCGGAGCTTGGAGGAGCGGGGGGCTACTAGCATGACAAGATCAGGCTCCAGACGCTCTGCCTTGCTTTGAGTGGAGCTCCAGATACATCCCCCGACCCCTCCTTCTCGACTCCTCTGCGGCCCGCCCAAATAACGCCAAATACCCGATTGAATCGAGCCCGAGTCTGGGGTAGTGGGGGGGTGACCAAGCGGCCCTGGTAAGCCGAGGAGCGGACGGAGGCCATCCCTGCTGCATCTGGTACGGGGCTCCTTGTTGCTCGTAAGGCGGCCACTTGCAATGCTAAATGTGCACTTGCTCGTGTGTGTTGTGTATTTTTTATTAGGCTTATTCTTCTTCTGCATGCATGAGACATTTTAATTTATTCATTAATTTCCACCGAGAGGCCGCAAAAAGAAGCGGTGTGGCCTTTTCTTCTTAGGCCCAGGCCCAAAGAAAGGCCACAATTTCTAACGGGAATTTAGGCCTATCGTTTTAGCTAGCGTGCTAACTAGCTAGCTCAAAAAAAGGAACGGATTTATTTTGCATTATGATCACTTCCGCCACGCGTGTATTGTGTCAACTCTTTCAACGCGCGACAATTCTCAACAGCAGCCCAGTTAAAATTATCTCCTTTGCTTTGATTATTCTACATACGGGAGTAAAATTAGCATTCGTTTGTACACGAAGCTAACAAAATGGCGGATGCTACTGGTGTGATCAAACTCTGGCAGAGGTGTGTTCGGTTCACGACATATAGACCGAGCTTCTTTGTTACATAACCTACTCTTTTATTGTATAACTGTTTTGCATAAATCCATTTAGAGTCTGTCTCACGTGTGAAAATGTGTTCTTCGTCGGTGGCCAGTGCAACCCAGCAGTTATTAATTTTTACTTGGCTGATCGTATCGTGTTTCGTCTCTTTGGTTGATTCGGTTTGCTGGTGTATGTTTACAGGATAATTAACGGCTCCTCTGTTGCACATCATCTTTAACGCCATATTTGTGTCTTTCCCTGAATTTCGGCGGCTGGTACCCCAGCATCCTTCAGCATCCCTTTCTGTGGATATGTACAATGCAACACAGGAAGGTGGTGCTCGTTCGCTTGTAAAGAGTTTCGATGGGCTAAAAGAACTCTGAAATTGTGTGTGTATGTTAAGTCATGCTGTTTTAGCTCCCAACTTTAAAAAAAGGGACATCCAAAAATAATGCATATTACATTCTTTATTGCTAACTAATTAAATTCTGAACGAAAAAATGCTGTTACTCATAGTGTGGAAGCCCTAAGTGTTTTTTATTTGTTTTCAGCTCTCCAGTAACAAATGCAGTGCAAGGACAATGGACGAGGAGGTCACCAGACTTTCAATATCTTCTGAAGAGCCTAAAATAATATTACACGGATCGGGTAATGAGCCATTCATGTCTATATCGTACAAAAAGTTCAACCTAGTAAGAAGAAGACACTATTGGGGTTATTTGAAGAAGCAGGATTCTTAGTTTAGCCAGATAAGTTTGACCCAAGATGATGACGCATGCATGACAGTGAACCATTCAATCCTAAGGATCTTTATTTTGAATAAGCAAATGGTCTGCATGCTTATCTGGCTAACTGGGTAATCCTGCCTCTTCCAGATGAGGGTGGTGCCGGCGGGCAGGAGTTTGTTGTGGAGCTTCAAGAGACTTTGTTGGTGTCAGAGGGCGAGGGTGAAGGCATGGCGGTGCACAGGTTTGCCCCAGACGAGCTAGTCATCCAGGATGCTGTTGAGGATGTGGTATCTGAGTATGTGCACTGCGATGAAGATGAAGATGTCGCTGTAGAAACCTGCGTGATGGCCTTGGATGGTGAGGAGGAAGGCGTCGCTATGGGTGACATCCCCGAAGATGGCCTCGACCCCGAGCAGCAGGATGATGACCAAGATAGTTGTGGCGATTATCTGATGATATCATGTAAGTTACCTTATTCGTGCTGTACTGATGATCACCACTTGACTGTCCTGCCTTTTTTTTTTGTTCCCCAAACTTTCAACTGTGTTGGAGCACCAAGAGTAAATGTCACCACCTCCTGTGATTGATTGTGAAGATAAGTCCTTTTTGTCACCCTTCACTAGTGGATGAAGCTGGCAAAATGGTGTCAGAGGATGGGACAGAGGTAACGGTTCAGGGAGCAGTGGAGGACCAAGAAGTGGAGAAAGATGAAGATGGACAGGAGGTGATAAAGGTCTACATCTTCAAAGCTGACTCTGGGGAGGATGACATGGGTAAGAAGCATTTTCAACTGAAGCATTCACCCATGGTGTTCTCAAAATATCAGAAACAACAAGCTTTACATGCTTTTTCTTTCTCAAAAATTGTTCTTCAGGAGAATCAGTGGACATCAGCGATGGGGACATGGATAATGTGGCACTGACAGATTCGGGCCAAACACTTCGAGAGAAAATGGTTTACATGTCTGTCGACGATTCTCATCACCAAGAAAACCATGGTGAGTGAGTTAAATTGATTTGCAAACTTTGCAGGACTGAGCAACTATGAATACTATTTTTGTCAATATTTTTGTGTGTGTTTGAGGTGATGAACTTGCTTTTGTGAAAGAAATTTGTGACATTTAGATGGGTGACATCTTGGGGTTTCTCAGGTTTTATAATTGGTTGAATCATACTGGAAGTCAGATTTCATCTTATTGGAAGTAATTCCTTTGTCCTCACAGTCGTGGAGGATAGCGAGAGCTGTGAAAACCGTAACGGAGCCGCAAGCGCACTCCTGCACATCGACGAATCAGACGGTGTTGATGAAATAGGCCGACAGCGCAACAAGACCAAGCGGCGATCCGAACCACGACAAGTCCAAACAGGTACAAATGGTCACCCACTGAAAATCGAATTTTAAAACTTCTGTGTGGGTAGATTTTTCTTTCACTTTATTGTATACATTCGTTTCGTGTAGTGACCCATTCATATGTATTCCATAGCCATAAAGGTATTTTTCACACATGTGGTCTACTCTAGATAATGGGACACTTAGTAGATTAACCTAAACTGCTAGCCCTGGTAATATTTCTGTCAATTATTTTTCGTTGTCACTGGAGAAAACTATCAATGGATTATGTTGCTCTTATTTTCTCCTTCCCAGCCATCATCATCGGTCCCTATGGTCAACCTCTGACGGTGTATCCCTGCATGCTTTGTGGCAAAAAGTTCAAATCGCGTGGCTTCCTAAAGCGGCACACAAAGAATCACCACCAGGAGGTTCTGACCCGAAAAAAATACCAGTGCACAGACTGTGACTTCACCACCAACAAGAAAGCCAGCTTGCATAACCACATGGAGGTGCATGCCCTGAGCACCAAGGCTCCTTTTGAGTGCGAAGCGTGCGGCAAGGAGTTCCACCAGCAGGCGGCGCTGCTCTCCCACAGACTGCAGCACCACCATCGGGAAGCCAAGGGTCAGCAGCAGCAGCCGCCGCCTCCGCCGCCAGCCGCCAAGACACACAAATGCAAGTTCTGTGAGTATGAAACAGCTGAGCAAGGACTGCTCAACCGACACTTGTTGGCCGTTCACAGTAAAAGCTTCCCGCACATTTGCGTGGAATGTGGGAAAGGTTTCCGTCACCCCTCCGAGTTGAAGAAACACATGCGCACGCATACAGGCGAGAAGCCTTACTCCTGCATATATTGCGATTACAAGTCAGCTGACTCGTCCAACCTCAAGACTCACATCAAGACGAAGCATAGCAAGGAGATGCCGTACAAGTGCGAGCGCTGTTTCCAGACGTTTGCCGAGGAGGAGGAGTTAAACCAGCACGGACTTACGCATGAGGAAAATAAGACCCACCATTGTGCCCACTGTGACCACAAAAGTTCCAATTCCAGCGATCTGAAACGGCACATCATATCCGTGCACACCAAGGACTACCCGCATAAATGCGCCGTTTGCGGCAAAGGCTTCCACCGGCCGTCTGAACTCAAGAAGCACTCGGTGGCCCACCGCACTAAGAAAGTCCACCAGTGCCGACACTGCAACTTTAAAAACGCCGACCCTTTTGTCCTCAGTCGCCACATCTTGTCTGTCCACACCAAGGAACAGCAACAGGCCTCCCCTGAAAAGAGCGAGGCCAAGAGGACAGAGACAGAGACAGACTCACCCGCTGCGTCCCCTAAAAAGTCTGCCCCTAGCGCCTCCGCAGCCGCTTCCGGCCCGCCCGCTAGAGTGAGCGCAGCCAGCCTAGCGAGCAGCGTGACCGTGGTTATCGGCAAAGGACAGAAAGAGCGCCGAATTTACCAGTGCCAGTACTGCGACTACAGCACGGGCGACGCGTCGGGATTCAAGCGGCACGTGATTTCCATCCACACCAAGGACTACCCGCACCGCTGCGAGATTTGTTCAAAAGGCTTCCGACGACCGTCGGAGAAGAACCAGCACATCTTGCGCCACCACAAAGATGTGGTCCAGGCAGAGTAATAGGACGGCCCATCACACCCTCAGCACTGCACCACTCACGTGAAACTATGTGGGGTGGTTGCTGCACTTAGCCTGTCCTCTTGTTTACAGTGAACCCCCGTTTATCATGGATATGTTTCAAGAGGTGAAACTTTTACCCCTTCCTTATATATATTTTTAAGGGCCTGTTTTAACCAAAACATTACTGTCATGAAATCAGAAACTACTTGCTTGCGTGGTTCTCCAAATAAGGCAAAGCATGTGTGTTTCAAGATGTATTTGCTACATCACATTAGAAGTTTACAGCAAAACACAGACAATTTTAAAAAAATGTCATTTTAATTTAAACACCAAAGCAGTCAATCACATCTGGATTTCCACTATCTTGTTCCTAGCATGAGCCAAACAGGTGTTAGCATAGATGTTACAGCAATTGCAAACAACCGGTGCTTATGCACACAAAGCACCAACTCATAAAATAATATTTGGCTTTGGTATAAAAGTCACAAAGGATGGCTTTAAAATTGTCTTACCGTGCCGCGGGGGTTCACTGTAGTAATCTTTTACACTGTCAACCTCCTGTCTCTTGGCTTGTATACACATGTACATAAAACCGATGATGTCGGTGAGCAGCAGAACTCTGTAGACTTGCACTTTTTACTGCATGATGGGGGGGGGTGCATGGCGGATAGTGCAAATGTCTCTTTTTGATACCCTTTTTCATTTTGCAGACTGCAATTGTAACTGTCCTCATTTCATTTCCCCAAACCTGTGTGTAAGGTGTGTCTCTGAGTCCCAGTGTACTTAGAGCAGTCTGGATTAGGAGCATATTTGCTGTAGCGCTTGACACTTGGGTAAAGGTAAAGGCTTTTCTCAAAAAGTATGTGCCAATTATGTATGACTGACTTAAAGCATTTGTGTTTCCCCATGCTGGAACGGTGGCTTGCATTTTGTGACCAATAGCCAACGCTCCTTGGCTCATAAACAATCATTCGGAGATTGGTATACAAAGTCGCACGATCAGTGAAAATTCGACAAATTGTGGATCAGGGAGTGATTAAAATCAGACAATATTTAGCCAATACAAAAAATGCCTAGATAGTGACTCGTATCTGTAGTGGAGGGGCGACTATGAGGTGCTGCAAGCTGTAAATTAACTGTCTTTTTTTTTTTCAACAACACACAATGCTCTTACCAGAAGGGAAAAAAATGTAAATGTTTGTAGAAGCAACTTCAGAAGACAGGTTCTTGTGGTGTACTTTTTACATTTACCCCCTCACCCTTGTGGTTTGTTTTTTATATTTATTTCATTTACAAGTTGTTGTATAGTTATGTGTAACTAGACTTCTATGGGACGTAAATTATTGTTTTGTATACAAATCTGTATAAAGTGTGTAGATGTTAAAACACTTGATGAAAGTGGGTCGTGTCATTCTGGATGTGTCGTATTTGTTAAAAAAAGGTAATAAAACAAAAAGTATTTTAGCTCTTTGACTTTTATTAGCATAAAATGTCTTGATGGGTTAAGATGTGGCTGGCAGGAAGCTAGGCAGCAGTGCACTCACCTAAACGGGACAAAGCATTTATGTCCTTAAAAATGTTGAAATGAAATGTTTGTCTTTACCGTACCATTTTGGGGGAGGATTGCAATGTTTTCAGCTAGGATTCCACTTTCCAGGGAGAACTGCCTGAACCTGTCTTGCAGATCTTGGCTCAGATCCACTCCGCGGCCTGTGGAACCACCAGGTTAGTCTCCCACTCTTGACCAACGGAATATTTTAAATCCGAGCAATTTTAAAATCAAGATTATTACCATACAGCTTGTTTACAACGGTGGGATGATCTCCAGATGCCTTAACAGTTTGAGTCAGGGCGTACTGGTCATACTTGATATCCACCACGCGCATGTCATTCTCATTGCCCCAACCTGATAAGACACAAGTGGACAAATCTCAAGAAGGCAGAACTGTTTCGATGGAAAAGATATAACTGGCAGAGTAACTGCTTGGCATGTGGATTCGCATAAGTAAATTTGTCCTTCAGATTTTGAGGATTACTGCGTAAAATGTAAATTCTTGAGAACAGTCAATTTTGTCAATATAGTGTACACTCACTTGTGTATGTGAACTTTCCAGGCATGTCAGTCTTCTTGGCCAGGTTGTTCATTCTCCAACATGTTCCATCAGGTCTGCACAAGAGCAACTGATACATGGTAAGCAGCGTCACCCTTTCGCACTTCAAAAATCCACATTGGTCTTGTCTTTCTCACTTTAGACTGGCATATGAAATATCCAGGTCACCGTCTGCAGTTGGGTTGAGCATGGCCGTGCCCATTTTCATGCTGGCGCGGTGTTGGACGAACCACTGGCCGTTAGTGGCGAAACCGATCAGGTACCACTTACCTGCCATCTGCCGAGACATGCAAAATATCCTAAACGCTGCAAAAATGACATAGAAACATCTTTCCACCCGGTCGATGTGTCTTACCCCTTGGACGTTGAAGTCACCTGGGGGTATGACTTCGGCCCTGATGGAGGTCAGCACGACAGCCAAGACGGTCACCAATAAGACCATAGCAGCCGGAAAGCAATGGATGACAAAGAGGAGAACGTCCAACGGTAAAAGCTCTCCCTGCCTGACATCTCTTTATATAGCGGAGGACTCTCTTTCCCTCCCCTGCAAGCACACTCACTCCTACCAAAAATGAGAGCTGGGATGAGTCCAAACATGTTCCCGCAGCCACACTTTTAGACTCTATCACGCTTAGGATTCAGCAAAATGTCCTTGAGAGTGTCACATTGCATATTTCATAATCCCCTTAGTTGGACTCAAAATGGAGAACAAAAGAGTGGGATCTCTCTGGTGTATTCCACGGCAGAGGGCAAAGAATGAAATTCAGCTGTCAGCAGTTACAACACAAACAACTTGACACGTGAGAAACCAAATGCCAAATGTGGTGGATCGGATCATCTACTGTATTCACTTGTCCTGCTCTGTCAGGATTTATTGAGTAGGATTGTAAAAATTAGCGTTGATAGTGATTTATAGTATATCGTCCAATTAAAAAGCCACATAAGGCAAAAATGCGCTTTCCCCATCCCAGGGAGATCTTTCCTCACATACCTTGCCAGTTTAAACAGGTAGATCATCAGCCCCGAGGAAGAATGTAATCAATGAAATGTCACTTTTTGCCAGATTATTTAACAAGAATGCCTCAGTTTTATTCTGAATGAGTTCACGAAACCAACTTGGAATTTCTTATGCAGCCATTGCAATAATTTAACGCAAGAAGCCCACATTTACTCACATGGTGATAAAAGGGGATGCATTGATGGGGAAACCAGAAAAACGCTGAGTCCATCGACTTGAACATTACATGAAGACTATGTATTGATTTAAACAACTTGCTCCACCCACCATATGCATTATGAAAAGGAGAAAGAACACATAAAATATCATACCCACAATGGACAGACCTTCATTACCATATTAATAATTAAAAGTATGTATTTACTACAAAACTGCACAAACAGTCACAAGTGAGTTTTTTATTTTGCACACGTAAGTTTAATTTTCCACTCATGATGCATGTAATATCCATGTTTTGTTTCCATGTTCAGTATTCATAAACAACTAAACAAAAGCACCGTTTCCTGTTTGGAAAAACACAAGCTTCACTACGTTAATGTTGAGTTGTGAAACTAGACCAAGTCAGGGGGGCCGGATCGAGGACACGTGGAGGCGTCGGCCATAATGAGAAAATCAACCCAGTTCTGGTAGAAGCCTCGTGAATACGTTCCCGTAGCGACGGCAAGCCCCCAAAGACGACTTTGGCCCGTTTTGTTCCTCAGGGCCAGCTGGGCCTCCCGCTCGGTCACATTGAAGCTGATATTCACGACCTGTGCCACCAGTAGGTACAGCAGCCCACATGTGACTATCACGCTGTACCAGGCACAGGTGAAGCAGAGCGCCGAGCTACACACACCGACAAAGAGGGACATAAAAATGTGCAGCAGTTAAAAATGAGAAAGAAATACAGCAATATAAATCAATACATTTTTATACCCCACAATCAGTTAACCTAAAACCTGCACAACAAAAACAAAGAAGGAACTTTAATTTTTTTTTTTTTTTAAACTAGACATAACATAGTTGCACAAGTGCACACACCCTCTTATAAATAGGCGTGAGACTGTGTTCAGAATTAAGCAATCACATTCAAACTCAGCACAGCATTTAAAGTGCCTATGATTAACCGTCAATAAATTAAGGTGAAAAAAAAAAAAATCTCGCGGTTCATACCTGGCCTGAGAGTAGACACCCGGGCAGTAGAGGAGCGCGCTGACTAGATATTGTTGAGGACACAGGCTGTGCAGCACCAAACTGATCCCATACAAAGATGTAAGCAGGAACACACACAGGGTCAACAGGAAGCTGCGGTGGTTACCCTGACCCACACAACTGTTTAGCCTACAACAAAATAAACATCTTGGATTCATCATATTCTACAAAAAGAAGTCAGTTTTCCGTTGTAAATAAACTATCAAGTCACACACCAGACACAATGGTGGTCCAGACGTTGAACACAAACCCCACATGTTCTACAATGTCCCGCCCGAGGAGGTCGTGTTATCTTGCACACGGGACACCTGCTCCACTTTTCACTTGGTTTTGAGAAAGAGGACGATGCCTCTGTCAGGAGAGCCCCAGTGAGATGTGCTGATCCCTTATCGTCCTCTTCGTGTGGTGTAGCACTAACAAATCCCGGGCTTCTCTTGGTCCGAACCAGAGAGACAAGAGTCAAAATCATCCCGGTGGTCACGGTACACAGCTGCTTCTGACTCACGTCTCCACGAGGTATAATCTCAGTGATGAAGAGGTAGTACGCGTAGGCCAGAGAATAGAGCGCCAGGGTGAGGAAGAAGAGCGTGCGTCTCTTCCTCTTGTGGGTGGCGTAGTAGAGCCACAACACCAGGCCGGGCAGAGCGCTTAAGATGATGATACCAAGAAGGTAGTGCAGTGCCGCCACACGCAACAGGAGAGGGAGCAGAACCAGTGCAGGAACCAGGGAGATCTCCAAGTTGTCAATCAAGGCCTCCAGTAGAAATGAATAACAACCACTACCACTTTTTGGTGCCTTGGCTCTCAGCCATCTTCAGTGAAAGGACAGACAAAGCAATATACAGGTTTCATTGTGATGTTTAGGTACACAAATGTATCTCCATCCATACCTGTTAAAGGCCTCGTCCAGATCGTCACAGTCACAGCAACATCCGTACTGGAATACGTCACATTCGCAGCAACACATTGGATCATCAGGTTCTGGTGGTTTCAACTTATCCCATTTCATGGTGGCTTACTTTGACCTAGACACAAAACAACCCTCACTTGAGGAGAAAAAAAATGTTACCAAAGTCTTGCAAGTAAAATTATATTTACAGTAATACGTAGTTATTAGAAGCTAATTATCTCGATCCTGTGGGATGATATAGAATTATTAATTTCTATAATCAGCCTTTGGTGCTTTCAATGTAATTTGTTGAAACAAGGCCATTATGTCCATAGAGACAAAAACTATCTGGGCCAATCAAGTCCTCAATATTGCACTTTATTGCCGCTGAGGTCCAACTATTGTACGTTAGAATTGCATATTTCAACATGAACGATGAATATTTTCAGCTTCAAAGTGTTAATCAAAATTAGCATTCTTACGTTAGTATTGGCAGAATTTTTGATACTTTTTTTTGTATCCAGAGTGTGCAGGTGCTGGACACTGAATGTATTCCTTAGCAAATCAAACTATAATTATTATTAATATTATTAGTTGTAGTAGTATCTTTACAGACTTATAACGATTTTTCCAACTTTACAAAGACATACAGATATTTTCAAAATTTTAACTTACCTTTTATTCCCAAACCCTTCTGAGCAAGAATCAGTGAAAACCTCTCTCGGCTATTGCTCCGGCTCTTGTGTGAGTGAATGAAGAAAAAAAAATATATACCAGTTGTATGTGGTAAAGAAAAAGTAAAGATGTCACGTCTCAACTGTGGTGCCTCCGTGCGATGGTCGCCCTCTTTAGCATTCCCACGGTGCGAGCATCTCATCAAGTCTTACCCTTGCTTCTTCACATCAGCAACAAAAAGTTCTTCTTCAGTAAATGTAAGCTAATTTTGCTGCAGTTACCTTTTCTGGAAGGAAAAACTTTGATATGCTGAGGGAGCTTTGTTTCTGAGATGGTTAGCAGCCCCAGTGGCTCCACACTGGCCTGGCTGCAGGACAAGGCTGCATAATATAATATTAGCCACACGACAGGGAGTGTAGTAGATGGACGTGGAGTGAAGTGGAGTGGAGTGATGTGATGATCCACAGGGCAGCTCCACCCTCTGGGATCACATTTCCTCCCCAACACAAGCAACCTGACCTTGCCGCTTGCTCAGAGAAAACTCTGGAAGACTTTGTGACCGGTCCACTTGTTGTTTGGATATTTGTGTCTTTGCATTCCACTTGCTATAAGATTATCTGCAAGTGTTGTAATGGCCATAGGAAAAAAAAAATCTTCATTAGAATATTGTAGTGTGACCCTCATCACTCACTTTATGATATAAAACACTTTGTGATTATTTTCACTGGAACACAACGCCCATTCAAGGTGAGTCTGAACGTGATTACTTCCGAATACAGCCACCTCCCAGTCTAAATAGGGTGTGTACACTTGTGCAACCACATCTGCACAGCCTTGTCATAGTTTTGACGTGAGGGGTCAATAGGCTTCCACTCACCTTTGACTCTTGAGCCTTATAAAAGATGCCAATCGACTATAATAATTTGTGACTCAAGAAAATGAGAAGACCAGACTTCCAATGGTGCTTTTATTTTTTATGAGCACTCTGCTATGGACTGTGAGTTACCCTTAGGTGATGTCAGGACAGCAGCTGTGAACCCGCCCTCGTTTTTCTATCAATTTATCACTGAATATCAGATCATCTAAAAGGGCCACGTGCATTACGAGCTAAAGGCCCGTGCCTTATGAGCTCACTTAAACCTTTTTAATGTGTATGAGTGTGAGTCTGGATGAACTCAATCAATGCAGTGCAAAAGCTGCTGCTCTTGCTCCTGTGGCTTTGTGCCTCCATTAGTCTTGATGGAAGCCGGAACTGGAGATACACAGGCCGCCTCTAATCTATTTTGGAGGAATTACTGCCGCAATTTGAACGAGCCAGTGTGTGACGAGTGCACAGGCGCACCACAAGATGTCATGAGTATGTGTTTGTGTGTGTGGGAGGGGGTGCACGGGAAAACTATGACCTCATCATTTTTGGGGGATAATTACTTTGTATTCGAATTGGGTCTTCATTTTGGGTCATGAAGTTCCGCTATTTGTGGGGGATAAAAAGGAATGTAACAAATTTACAAATTGGAATATTTCAATTTCTATGTACCATTGCAGTCACCGACTATGTTGGTGTTCAATTGCCTGACAGTTTGTGTGCCATCTACCGTCTCATTGCACTTGAGCAGATTCTTCCCCACTTCCACATTTAGAAGCGTAAAAGGGCAAAGTGTCATACAAATGAAATGACCACTCTCTACTCTTCTTGCATCTCCTGCTTTTGCAGGTGTAAAGTCAACAAATAAAACACACTCGAATATATTGCTATCATTATTTTATTTCATGAGACACACTTGACTTTACATAGACATCGGCTTTGTTACAACACAATTCTAATAGACTCCATTCATTCACATTTTACACACAATATCAAGTATATAGTCCACACAATCACATGATTATCAGACCTTGGAAGATAAAAGGTGCACGATGAGTTTGCCTTCCCTTCAGACAACACAATGTCCCTTTAGTCATGTGCATATTTCCAGTAAATTATTTTACCTGCAACATTATGATTGATAAATAAATACGTACTGACTGTTCCATTTTTTACAGTAGAGGATGGAACGTAAAACCTGTGCACATGATGGAATGTTTACATGGGAGAGTAAACACAAAGGAGTTCACGTGACATTCAGAAATAGGACCGTTTAATCTGCACTAGACTGCGCCACCAAACATGGGCTTGAGAAATTGGGGAGGAGGGGCTTAACTCATTCTTCTAAGGTCCGGAACGCATTCTGCATGTCCTCCAGCAGTTGTGCGTACTCTGCTTTTATCTTAGCTTCACCATCCTTAACTGGGTCCTGGTGTGTCCATTGGTGATAGCACAAAAAGGTGAAAAAATAATTTGGTTGGTTAGTGCATTGGTTCCACCCCGTGTGTCGACACAATCAGTCGTACCTTAAACTTCATCGAGCTGATCTTGTACAAGGTCTCGCCTAGGTGTTCCCTGATCATGGCCCAGGTGATTTTGTTGTCGCTCTGAGCCGTGGACTCTACGGCGTGCCGCGCCATGTCGTAAAAGGCGATCATGTTTGAGAGGATGCCGACCGTTTTGTAGAAGGGGCAGAACCTATTGGCGGAGACGTTGGGTGAGATGATATTTTGATGACATGCTTTTGTCATCAATCACCTGTCGTATGGGGTGTAACCGTTCTGCTGCAGAAAGTCGTCTTTAATGAGCTTGGCCACTTCCAGCGTGATCTTGTCAGTCTCAGCTAGAGAAGCCTGAAAACAAAATACAAGCCAAGATGCCATGATCATTTATTGTGCCCCGCTTGAGCTTTCAAAAGCATCTTTTTCCTTACCTTTCCTACAAGCTGTACAATCTCAGCCAGGTCTTCCTCCTCCTGGAGAATCTCCTTGGCTTTTGTACGAAGTGGCACAAATTCAGGGAAGTGTTTATCGTAGTATTCATCCAGCGCCCTTGTGTACTTGCTGTAGCTGATCAACCAGTTGACAGATGGGAAGTGTTTTCTCTGAGCTAACTTCTTGTCCAGCCCCCAGAACACCTGGAAGGACACAAATGTAGGGGGATAGTGTCATAGTTGATAAGGTTAACTCGTGAATAAGTGCATAGCAGTCTCCACTTACCTGCACAATGCCCAATGTAGCTGATGTGACAGGGTCTGAGAAGTCTCCACCAGGGGGCGACACACTAGAGAAAATTAACCCAACAATGTGTCACATGTCACTTTATTACCCATCTTGTTAAAATAAAAGCCTTCTTACGCTCCTACGATGCTGACACTGCCTTCCCGCTCGGGATTCCCCAGACACTTTACGCGTCCCGCTCGCTCGTAGAAGGAGGCGAGCCTAGCGCCCAGGTAGGCCGGGTAGCCGCTGTCTACACACGATGACACCAAGCCGCGGTTCACAAAATGCCATCTTCTCTCTCTCGTCTGAGCTTGTCGCATGCATTGTGAACTCACCGGCAGGCATTTCAGCTAACCGGCCGGAGATTTCTCTCAGCGCTTCGGCCCATCGTGACGTTGAGTCGGCCATCATGCTCACGTTGTAACCCATATCTCGGAAGTATTCAGATAGTGTGATCCCTGTTTGGAATGAGATGAATTAAGTGACGCACTTCATCAAGGACAGTAGTGGATTTATTTATTTTTTTTGGTACCTGTATAGATTGAAGCTTCTCTGGCAGCCACGGGCATGTTGGAAGTGTTGGCAACAAGCGCCGTTCTCTTCATGATGCTCTCAACTTTTCCACCAACTTCCATTGTGAGCTGTTGGGTGGTTTCAGTTTGAATATTGTGATCACTTGAAGATTACAATTCAACCTTTTAATTAAATCAAGTAAAGTTCTTTCACTGACCTCTGGGAAATCCCGCAGCACTTCCGACATTTCATTCCCACGCTCTCCACATCCAACATAAACGATGACATCACTGTTGGAATATTTGGACAAGGACTGGGAGATCACAGTCTTTCCGCAGCCAAAAGCACCTGGTATAGCTGTGGTGCCGCCTTGCACGCATCTGTAAAGTGCATCGAACTCCATCAGTTTTGTTTCAAACACAAAAGCTAAATGGTTACGTTATATTCGGACAGCCTCACGGGAAAAGTGCATCCAGAACTCTCTGACCAGTGAGTAGAGGATGATTGGCAGGCAGTTTTTCTGTAACTGGGCGGACTTGTCGCACCGGCCACACCTGCACCATGGTAAACTTCTCCTTGATGCCTTCAAAATCCAGTTCAAGAACCACATCCTGAACACATCAAATGACAGAAAGCATTAATTTCCATTGAAACTGAAACAACAACAAAACGTTTGGGGACCAAGACTCACCGAGATGTCGTAGTTTCCGGTCGGCGCCACGTAAGTGACTGTGCCTCTGCTGCGAGGCGGAAGCATCAGTTTGTGCTTTATTAGGGAGTTCTCAAACACCATGCCGTAGATGTCGCCACCTGTAACGTGACTGCCAACCTATAAGATATTTTTTGTTACAATTTCACTTTATGAAGTATTATTATGAACACATTGATGTTTTCCGATCCACTGAGCATTAACATCCACTTAACAGCATACCCGAAGACTTTGGCATGGAGTAAACTCCCATTTAATGTCTCTGTTCAAGGCGCCGATATTCACTCCTCTTGGAATGTAGATGCTTTGTGTGAGGTCATTGATGTCTTTCAGTGGCCGTTGGATCCCGTCAAAGATGGAGCCCATAACTCCTGGCCCCAACTCTACAGAGAGGGGTTTACCTGTGCGAAGAACTGGGTCACCCACGGACACGCCAGCTATGGGCCTTAGTCAAGGAAAGCAACACCAAAGACAGTGAGTATCTAATGACAGTTTAGTAACATTCAATGAGCATGGCCTCCTAAGTGTTTGACTCCAGAGGAGCAACCCGAGTGGAAAAACAGGATACAAGTTTCTTCATAGACCTGGATGGTGGCCATGTCTCCTTCTAAACGGATGATCTCCCCCACCAGCTCGCTGTGGCCTACGCGGACCAGCTCGTACATGGCGGCTCCCGCCATCGCTGTCGCTGTCACCACTGCAAAAGAAAAGAACAAATATGAACAAACACAATGGTATAGTTAGGTATTTATTATGCAATATGAGGCACACAGAGTTAGTTTATGATTTGGGTTTAGCTAGGGCCAGCTTAGATTTTGAAAACCAAACTGTATATTTAAAAGCAAAATGATGAATTAGCATTGTGCATTTTGAATCTATTTCCAAAAGGTGACTAAACAATACCTGGTCCAGAAACTCCATGGACGTATCCGAACTGGCTTTCTCGCTCGGCATCCTGGATCTTTGGAAGTTTTGAGGTATCCATCTTGACAATTCACCTTCTGAGAGACCCATTGTGACATACGTGTTACACACACGCTGTTAGGCCACTTAAACAAGCGCAAAGACTTCATCATCTACAATGTCAATAACAGGCCAGCTCACATGACCCGATGCTGCAGTATGAATGACAGCACAGGGTCAGCCGCAAACACAGATGAGGCTGCAGAACATTTATTAGCATCGATTATGATCGTCGTTACTATTTTGTGTGTTGTGGTTTTGGTTACAACTGAATCAAGTGTTTCTGGGTTAAATCGTTAGTCGAAGTAAAGCTGATTCGTGTAGACGTTCAAGTCAGCTGACTGCCTTGCAACGACATGCTAACGTCATCAACCTCATCATAAACACAGACATATAAATCGTCATTAACAAAAGTCATATTAATGCAACTAGTAATGTCCTACCTCGCAGGTCTGTACAGTTATCCAGCTTTATCTCTCACGTATTGGCTGAAGAGAGAAGCTTAGCTCTGCTAATCACCTGCCCTGCACTAGAAAAGGAAGAAACCGGAAGAAACCGTCGCCATTGTGGCTCCGGCAGTAGCCTCGGTTCCAAAGAGCGAGTCGTGTCTCGGAGCCAAAATGGCGGCCGGAGCGACTTAGTTTCCGAGTCACAGGTCGATGCAATTCTGCAGGCACGTTACTGACATCTATTGGACATAATTGATAGCTTCATCTTCACTAGTAAGCAGTAATACAATATGCATATTGCTTTATTGCTCTTGCCACGCAACATTTTAGCGTGATTGAATAAAATGAAAAAGAAAGATACAGTCGGGATAAAGTTAGGGAGACCGTCATGATGCATTTTTATCATAAAACAAAATAAATATACCGGTTTTTTCCGTGTATAGTGCGCAATATTTTACTAATTTATTGTCCTAAAATCTGGGGTGCGTATTATACATGGGTACAAAGAAAATTTTTTTTTATTTTTATTTTTTTAATTTTTTTTTTTTTTTTTTAAATAAAGTCATGGTACAACAAAACCAACAACAGGACTGACCGACAAAGTCATGGAACAAAAAGACAGGGTGACATTACCAAAGACAGGAACAGAATGACAGTAACACATGCAATGATCCAACGGTGAGCGAGGGGCAGACAGGACTGAGCGGCTTGTCATGGAGCACATCCGATCCGTTCTCCCCCCCACCATCGACCCCTTCCAGTTTGCGTACCGAGCCAAACGGTCTTCTGAGGATGCCATCTGCTCTGCCCTCCACTCGGCCCTCACCCACCTGGAGAGGAGGGACTCGTATGTGAGATTGCTGTTTGTGGACTTCAGTTCTGCCTTCAACACCATTGTGCCACAACGCCTCATCAGCAAACTTGACGCGCTGGGCCTCAGTACCTACCTCTGCAACTGGCTACTGGACTTCCTCTGTCAGAGGCCACAGGTAGTACGTGTTGGCGACAAAATCTCCGCCAGCATCACGCTGAGCACGGGGGCCCCCCAAGGCTGCGTGCTCAGTCCGCTGCTCTTCACCCTCCTGACGCATGACTGCACTGCAACCTACAGCGACAACCGTATCGTGAAGTTTGCTGACGACACGACTCTGGTGGGTCTCATCACCAAGGGAGACGAGACTCAATACAGGCTGGAGGTTGACCTTCTGACCACGTGGTGCAGGGACAACAACCTCCTGCTGAACGTCGACAAGACCAAGGAGATTGTTGTGGACTTCCGGAAGGGTCACACCCAACACCTGCCGCTGACCATCGACGGTGCTGTGGTGGAGAGAGTGAGCAGCGCCAAGTTCCTGGGGGTGCACATCAGTGAGGATCTCTCCTGGTCCACCAACACCGCATCACTGGCAAAGAAAGCCCAGCGCCGCCTGTACTTCCTGCGGAAACTCAGGCGAGCGAGCGCTCCTCCGGCCGTCATGACTGCATTTTACCGCGGCACCATTGAGAGCGTCCTCTCCAGCTGTATTGCTGTGTGGGGTGGCGGCTGCACTGACTACAGCTTGAAGGCCCTGCAGCGCATAGTGAACACGGCTGGTAAGATTGCTGGTGCTTCGCTCCCCTCCTTGAAGGACATTTACACCTCCCATCTCACCCGCAAGGCGACCACGATTGTGAGTGATGTGAGTCACCCCGCTCACTCTTTGTTCGAGCTTCTGCCCTCTGGGAAGAGGTACAGAAGCCTGCGCTCCCGCACGACCAGACTCTCAAACAGCTTCGTACACCAGGCTGTTAGGATCCTGAACTCGCTCCCCCGTTCTGCGTAGCGTCTTGTACTTTTACTGTCTGAACTGTCTGTATGCACACTGGCTCTTATTTGTTGTGTTATCTGTTTATTTATTATTTATTATTACTCTTATTATTTATTGTTTGTGCCTTTTTGTTTATGATGTTTTTTACTTTTGCGCTATGCTTGCTGGCTCCGTTTTGCTCCTCTTATTTATTGTGTTATCTGTTTATTTATTATTTATTCATCACTCTTACTATTGATTGTTTGAATTTTTTGCCTTCTTGTTTTTATATTGTGTCGCGTACTTGTATGTCTATCGTGTTATGTGTCTCGTCACCGTGGGATAGAGAAAAACGTCATTTCGGTCTCTTTGTGTGTTGTGACGTGGAGAGATTGACAATAAAGCTGACTTTGACTTTGACTTTGACTTAAATACAAAACACGTTACATCGATTGAGGTGACACAGGAAGAGCGGGGTGACACGAACAGAAACTATGGCAACCTAGACACATAGCAAAACTGGGGACGAGACATGACAAATCTCCCCCGAAATAAAACTCACCTTTCTTCTTGTTTGTTGTCAATCGCGCATCGCATTCAGCCATCCTGCCCAACACACTTAGTAAAATTCATAATTGACGACACATCGTTTGATGCGATGGTGCAATCCTCGATGGTGTGTTATTGTCAAATATTGTTTGTTTTTTAATCTCCATCGCGGACCGGACGTCATACGGAGGCCGCCATTACAGATGCGCAGAACGGTTGCGCAAGACACGTCAGCTATATAAAGAGCGAGAGTTCAGTTCTCCACCTATTAGTTTCAATTCACAGTTTAATTAGCAGTTTCAATCAGCAAATAACAAAATGCGTATTACAGGTAATATTTTATTTCACAACACTTTGCCTTGTTCCTTTCGTCTCTGCTGTTCATTTCAAACACGCTCCATACGACCGCAATGCTGTTGTATCAGACGCTCGCTCGATCACCTGCGAGTTTGCCGTCTGTCACAATGTACCCTGTCACAATGTACCCTACACAAATCCGAAACATTTGTTGCGGCTCCGAGTCACGACGAGGGGCAAGTTTTGGTTTCCAAGGTTGTTTTTATTCCTCTTCAACGTCTCTCCCATACAGAGCCGCCTCTTCCCCTGCGCACGGAGCGCGGTGGTGCGTTTAGGGGCAGTCGGAGAAATCAACGCCAACAAAAAAAATGACATCCAGCCTAGTTAAGACCATACCAAAGACTTTAAAAATGGGACCCATTGCCTCCCTGCGTGTGTGACGATCTTTGGGACTTAAAAAAAAAAAAAAAAAAAAAAATTAAATTTTTTTTTTTAAAAATTCATAAAAATTGGGTGCGTATTATACATGGGTACAAGCTTTTTTCCAGAATCAGCATGCCATTGTTAGGGGTGCGTACTATACATGGGGGCGCACTATACACGGAAAAAAACGGTAGACTGTTAGACATAAAACAATACATTATATTGTGGCACAAAAATGATACAAATTTAAATATTGGTGTTGTTGTGGCTTTATGCTCTGAGAAAATATTGTAGTGTTGTCACTTATAGTGGGTTGCTTATTGATTGCTCTAACAATAACACACGGAGGCAAGGATGCAGTACGAGCCGATCTTTACTGGGTGCTCCGTCACGACTACACACACAGACCTCCAATACAGACAGACCAACACAGTCGAGCACTGAGTGCCCGATCCAATCTACCACATCCATCTTTTCCAACTGAGAAGTAGCTTATCTATCAGTTACCTTAACTCTTTGGTATCAACATTGATCAAAATTTTGACATGCATATTTCAATTAAAAACAAATGTTTCAATAACCCAAATGGCTTTCAACAATCTTTTCTGTTCAGCTTATTGTTTGGTGAATCGTGTTGACCTTTTTATTCTTTCTCTTCGAACCTATAACATTTCACGATAAACACAAAACATCCACCCTTTATTTTCTCAATCTCTTTTTTTTTTTAACACTGAGTAACAACATCACTTTGTCAATCAGTGTACCTGGCAGGGCGCCTAACTGCTCTGCCACTCATGGTATAGCATGTGGGCGTGCCGTCCACAGACACAGGACAAGGGTTGCGTGGTACCGGTTCCAGTGGTGGTGAGTCCACTGTTGCAGTAGTCTGAGTATGTTGAAACTCAAGAGTCCAAATGTTCATCAGGGTGAGAGTCTCTGAACAGGTTTGGGTGTATCTTTCTCAGATGTCGCCTGTTCCTTCGGTGTGTGTCCGCCCTGCCGGTGTCTGTACAGTGTAGGAGCGTGGTTCAGGTCGCTGTCTGATGACAACCGCTGGCTCCCAGCCGCGTTGCGTCTGCATGTGTACCGTGTCTCCTAGGCTCAACACTGGCAGTAGCTTTGCACGCTGGTCGTAGTGTTGCTTTTGTCGGGACTGCAAGTCCTGTATTCTTTTGAGAATATGCCGTGGGGCCGACTGTTTCAGCACAGCACTGGAACATGGAAGTGTGCTGGGCAGGACTCTACCCATCAACATTTGTGCAGGTGTCAGGTGTAGTCCTGTCACCGGTGTGTTTCTCAGCGACAGAAACACTAGATGTGGGTCGGTGCCGGTCTGCACTGCTTTCTTCAGCGCGTGTTTTACTGTCTTTATGGCCCGCTCCGCCATTCCATTTGAAGAGGGAAAACCTGGGCTGGAGTGTGCGAGCTTGAACTCCCATGAAGCTGCAAATGACTGAATCTCATAGCTGGCGAATGGGACATGATCACTCACTTCAGCCCAGGTTTTCCCTCTTCAAACGGAATGGCGGAGCAGGCCATAAAGACAGTAATACACGCGCTGAAGAAAGCAGGTGGAACACGGAGAGGAAAATACTTGATGTAATGGACCTCTTTGGCTCCCCCCCCCTCCTGCTTATTTGAATAGAAAGCACAAACTCATGACCTCTGAACTGTGAGGCGAGTATGCTAACTCGGCAACCCTTCCAACACACCTGACTCAAATGATCAGATCATCAGCAAGCATGATAATCCTGAGGAAGGGAGAAAAAACTTTAGAAATATATTTTACAAAATCAAATGAAACGCAGGAGGATTGATTTTGCATAGGATTTATTTCCTTTAAAGAGACAGACAGGTACAAGCAGTGCCTATATACGTAAAGATGGCCTTCTCCTTCATCTTGGGTATATTTGCGCAATTTTTGTTTAGCGATGATATGATTTTGCTCTGGTGCGTTTCCACTTCTCTGGCCAGTGTAGCATCATTGCGCAGCTGACGGCAGCGCCCCCAGCAGGCCGTTGGCGGTGGTGAAGAGGTTGATGGGGGAGGAGCCGTCCGTGATCAACGTGGACTTGAGGCCAAGCGCCTGCAGCATTTTCACCTAGACAAGAGACGAGCAGTGAGGTCACATGACCGATGGCTAGGCAAGACAACCATTCATGATTTGACAAGGCCTCATCGGCCGTACCTGTAGCTCGGGTCCGGCGCGCGCCAGTTCGGCGATGGTGTCGCTGCCCAGGCTGGTGACAAGCTGGCGGAAGTGCTCGCTCTGGATGTTAGTCAGCTTTTCCTGCTTCTCCACTTCCAGCAGGTCCATCTGCTTCTTGTAGCCCAACTCCTGCTGGCGAGCCTTGGCCAGCCGCTCAAGCTCCGCATCCTGCAAAGCACAAGCGCTTCTGAGCGAGAAGCTCAAGTTCTGAGCCCGTGACATGTTGGCGGCGACGTACAGCCTCGATGCGCTGAGCCTCGGCCTTCAGCTTAGCCTCGTGGACGGCCGCCTCGCCCTGGATGCGGGCCGCTTCGGCTCGGGACTGGGCTTCGGCCTTGGCGGCGCCGGTGCTCTCCACGGCGGCGCTGAGCCACGATGCAGATAGATGAATATGAGGACACAGACGGGCGGCCGTGAAGGCTGAGAGTAAGTCACCTGAGGGCCTCAAGCTCCAGGAGCTCCTTCCTGGTTCGCTCGGCCTCCGCCTGGTCAGTAATCCTCTGCCGCTCCAGCTTCCCGCGAGCCTCCTGCTCAAGACGCTCGGCTTCATGCCTGTGGGCGTTGCCGACCAGAATTAAGTTGTCAAGATGACAGAAGGTCCACTGAACAGGTTGACATTCTTACGCCGGGCGATTTTGGTCACCTGGCGGCGGCCTCCTGCGAGTTGGTGGTGATCTCAATGGCTAGTTGGACGCTTTTCTGCAGGGAGTCACGCGTGCGCTGGTCGACGGGTTCCACCGATTGGACGTCGACGCTACTGATGACCAGTCGGTTCTGGTGGAAGCGGAGACTGGGCCGCACGGCCAGCTTCTCGTCGAACCCGAACACGGCCGAGTAGATGATGCGGTTGGAGTTCTGCCGAGGGAATAAGACGTCTAAAAATGTTGCATTGGTGTTAGAGACAGAAAGGAGTCAGCAAACCTTGTGGAAGTCGTCAAACTGCACGGAGGCGACGGCGCCTCGAACCCGTGACGCGATGGCCTTGCAGGCGTCACCCACAAAGTCCGGCACCGAGAAGAGAGTGGCAGCCTCCGCGGCGTCCACGGGCGGCTTCACGTCAAAGTGCCTGAGGGGACGACGGCGGGACGTTAAACACGCTCACGCACACCCTTCTTGCGGCACACACACCAGTTGTAGGAGAGCTGCAGCTGCAGCCTGGCGTGGTCGGCGGTCTCAATGGTGATGATGTCGGTGAAGAAGTCGGGTCCGAGCAGGAGGCAGATGGCCTTAATGACGTTGCCACGTTTGGGCCTGTCGCCGGACAGCGACAGGATGGTGAACTGCTCGTCAGGCCCCAGCATGACTCGCTCGGGCCCGAAGACCACGCGGGCCTTCTTGGCCCGGTAGTCGTAAACCTGGACGGCGGCGTTGTGTGGGACCCGGAAGGAGACCACCAGGGTCTTGTCGCGGTTTTTGCCCCCCAGATCCTCAGTCAGGTTCCTCCTGTTGGAGCGGTCGGCCAGAGGGTCTCGGGGGGACGCCAGTAAGTCCTCCACGTTGGCAGGGAGCTCCTTAGACCATAGCTCCTCATCCTGGGTCAGCATGTAAGTCTGGCCGATCACGGCGCGCACCTGACACGCAATGAGGCATGAGCCAAACTACATATGTGCTATGCACCTTTTTAAAATCTTGACATCATTTATTCCAAATGATTTTGCGCACCCCGAGCGACTATTGCCAGACTGATAGAAAATCTCTCAACTAATCACTGATTATCACAATCGTGATCAATTCATTTGATAAATTGATGAATTAATTTGTTGGTGCATAATTTGGGTTGTTACCTTTCCGGTCTTGATGTCCCTGACGTAGATTCCCTCGTGCTCATCCAGCGGGATGGCCTGGCGCCTAAGTACCACCTCCACCTGGGAGGGGGGCACGTACTCGACGGGGCCTCGCAGCATCCAGCGGTCGCCGGGGCGACGGTTCACGGCGCCGTGACGGCGACGCTTGCTTCGCTCGACTTCTTCTTCTTCGTCGGAGTCCGCCTCCTCGCGCTGGCAGAGAGAACGGGGCAGGAGGGCGGAGACCAGGGTTAGCGAGCTCGTGCGTGGGGAAGGGGGACGGGGCGAGGAGGAAAAGGGGGAGTGCTGGAGAAGCGGGATGGAAAATGGTGAGGAGGAGAATCATGTGACATGCGGGATGGGGAGGACAAGGGGGTGTGATGGGGAGGGACACCTCAGACAGGAAATCACCCATATGTTCTTAATTTTTTTGTTTTCTCACAAAATACCTCAACAGAATGTTTACGCTTTTGCCTTTGAGGCAAAACAATCGAGATGGGGTCCTACAAACACAACATGGCCACTTTGAGCATCGGACAAGGTGGCAAGGGGCCCCGAAGCATCAGGGGGCCCCCCAGCAGGGTGCGGGCTCACCTCCTGGGTGTCGGTGAAGGCCTCAATGGCGCGCAGGACGAGGCCCTCCTCTTCAGACAAGACGAACACGTCCTGAATTCCTTGCTCCAGATGCTCGCCTGGCTGCAGGAAGAAGGAGCGCTCCCCCTGGTGGACAACATGGAAAAGCAAGTGCTTTCAAAATTCTCAAATTGCACAAATGAAATTATAGCGTCGCTCACACAACAGACGTATAAAGTAGAATTAAAAAGAAAAATGTCTTTTGGATTTTCAGTTCTCTCAGAATATGCAAAAATGAGACTCACCTTGACCACCCTCTTCTGGCCCAGCTGAGGTTTCCCGTCGGGTCCGACTGGGTCCAAAATGACGCAATATTGGCGCGAGCTGAGCGTAGTGACGTCGACCACGCCCACCACTTCTTCCGCCACCGACGGCACATGAGCTTCGCGGTCCTCCAGGGTCACCAACCACTCTTCTCCCGTGCGTCGCTCGTGACCTCCCGCGTCGCGGAAAGGTCGAAGTGCGCGCACGTGTAGCGCTTTCTGAGGTGGGCGCAGGTCACCCGCCACACCGTCAGCTTCAAGTTTGAACTCGACAAGCGCAAGAAAAGCGCACCTTGTCCGTCAGGATGAAGGCGTTGACGATGTCGATGACCTCCTCGTGGGCGCCCGGCAGGTACGCGCCCACCTTGCTCACCAGCCACTCCTCACCTGAACGTAAGACGGGCGCCAGGTCAGGCTTGGAAGTTTTCAGCCACCACAAACAAACAGGAAGTGAGATAAAAGAAAGGAGGTGTGTCCCACCTGTAACCCGGAGCACTCCCCCGCGGTCAACGCCCTCTTTGCGCGCACGCAGTCTTATGGCCTGGTTCTCGCCGATCACCGTGGCCTTGATGGTCTCCAGGACAACCACCTCCTTCCTCGGGATGTACGTGCCTGATGAGGAAGACAAAGAAAAACATTTTTTTCCCAAACCCAACCCCGATTTGAACTTCAACAACTATGTCTGCGTTTCTATGTCTCCTCAGTCTTGAGTCTGTGGGGGGTTTCCCAAAAGCACTCACCGGGTCCCTCAAAGAGCCACTCGTCTCCCGCCACACGCTTTTCTCCGCCGTCCAGGAAGTCGAGCAGCGCCTGCAGACGGAGCGCCGTGTTGGGGTAAACAACCTGCAGGGGGGTCACGTCCTGAAGAAGAAAAAAAAAAAAAGCAAACAAATCAGGTAGCCTTGGATTTGACAATTTCACATAGAAGCATTTGACCAATTGGACATCCAACCCACCTGCTGGATCTCCTCGCCAGGGTGAAGCGGGAAGGGATCCCTGGTGAGCCGGATGTCCAGGTCAGCGTGCCTGAGCTTAGCCTGGCCGGAGGCATCGAACAGAACGCGGCCGTTGTCGTCGCACGCCACCGGGTTGAGCACCACGCAGTAGTGGCGCGGAGGCACCATGATCATGCGGACGGGTGCGAACAGAACCCTACAAGAGTCACATGGAGTGAGCAAAACTGAGGGATATCAGCACACGGGCCTGCCCTCTCACCTTTCATTGTCCTGGCGGTAGTATGTTTGCGGGCCAATCTCGACACGGGCGATGTTGGTGTTCTGGTCCAGCACGTGAATGTAGTGGTGAGGCGGGATCCGGATGATGGCCGCGTCCACCTGGACGTCCGGCTCGCATGGGCGATTTGCGGTCTTCTTGGACATCATGGCAACAATAGCCCGCACTCAGAACCTGAACGGGACGGGCAAAAGGCATGAGTATGCCATCGGTCATGAGGACCCTGGAAAGTTGCTAGGCAATTCTGTTACGCAATCAGTCGTGATGTCATTAGTCCTGAAGCCATGCACGTGGTTTCAGAAAGTTTTCAGTCAAGACATTGACCAGGCTGGCTCTGTATTCATTACAAATGCCTTTGGTGTATGTCTTGGGCGTAAACAGGAATGTGGTGAGGTTAGCGCACACAGACACACAGGTCACCCAACTATGGTGAAGATGAAGGAGTGGCCCAATGACTTTTGCACTTGAACTTTCGACAGACACGCCAGATAAACAAACAGTAATGTACAGGCAAAGGAAATCAGAAGACTAAAGTTGATTCCAAATATAACAAATGTGAAGACCACTCCAAGTTCAGACGACAGACAAACACAAATCAAACCGATCAAATCAATTAATCAATAACGTCTACGAAGCAGTAAAGGGGCGGATCCTAACATTACGTGACAGACAGTGCGACCGCTGCCACATAAGCTGCACTGAATAAAGTCAGACAAAAACATTCCTCCTGCTGCAAACCACTCCGAATAATAGTGACCTTACAAATATTCACGTCTAAATTCACTTAAACTTTTCCAACATGACACTAAAGCTTTCACACCCGTTCACGCGCGCACTCACCCACGCACAAACCTGACCAGCGTGTTTGTGCAATCTTCCGGGTTGGCAACTTCACGAAAGGATTCAATTCATTTGAATTATTCTGTTTTCACAGATAGGACCCAGGAAGCGGAAGTATCACTGACATAAAAAGTCGATTTAGAATCCGGTTGACAGATAGATCAATGAGACTGACTGGAAAAGTCCGAGTCATACCATGACGTCAGCGACAACATTGGCCAACCCCATCCAGGCTAAAATCAAAGACAAACTGTACATAAAGTTGACTTTTTGCTAGTCAAACTTCAGCTAAATTACACTTTCGCATCAATTTCCCTCCGTTACCATGTTAATATTTTAGCGCGTCGAGGGTGAACAAGCAGGCCGAACAAAGTTGAAATATCTTCATTTGTAACCTGAGGTTCCTCACCTGTTTCTTTTTCGGAGTCCGAGCGGGCCAAAGACGCACGATCACGATGGAGGCACGACGGTGAAGAGTGCGACGATGTTTTTTTTTGGACGCCTCCGTTGGGTGGAGCTGCGGTTTCACCATACCGGAAGCAAGCAGACTGGCGCTCACGTGACTTCCCACACGTGCGTATTTTATTTGCCTGCCGTTTGAAGCTATGTAGGACAAATCATTCACAACGTACTTCGGATTTGAGGGCACACCGTGAGGTCATCTGGTTTCCGTGGTAAAGTTCCACGGCTGAGCATGCACTAAAGTCAGCTGTGAGATGCGACCAGAATGAGGAAAAACACTATAGAAAGGTGGCGACTGTTGTGGCTTTATGCTCTGATAAACTATTGTAGTGTTGTCACTTATAGTGGGTTGCTTATTGATTGCTCTAACAATAACACACGGAGGCAAGGATGCAGTACGAGCCGATCTTTACTGGGTGCTCCGTCACGACGACACACAGACCTCCATCACAGACAGACACTGAGTGCTCGATCCAATCTACCACAGGTGTACTCCTGGAATTTCATGATCTTGTTCATGTCATGAAACAACAAAAGTGAGGAAAGTCATGGCAAATACAAACACACATCCTCCTCATCACGTCTTTAGTCATACAGAAGGTCAAAATGAAACCACACTGAAGTCAGTCCGACCATTCATTGTCATCCAGCTCTGAATCCTCGTCAGAATCGGTGTACTCCACCGCAATACGTCGTGACAAGATGGTGGCCACGTCGTTCCCGACTGGGTCATGCTTGTTTTGCAGCTCTTGCTGTTCTTGCACTTTTTTCAACTGGATGCCTATTGACCAGAAGCAAATGTTACAATCACATAACCAGACATACATTTCCTGACCATGGAGACAGATCAGTACCCACCCATGCGGATTGCAGATAACAGATCACTCCTCACATCTCTCAGTGGTTTTATTTCGGTTCTGACGCTTCCACTGAGGTGTGATGAGGTAGCTGGTGGAAGGAGAGGTGGTGGCGGGGGACCTGGGGGAGGTCCTGGAGGAGGTACAGGTGGAAGTGGGTAACCTGGGCCACCATGCGTAGTGGCTCCATTGTGAACTGCTGGGGGGCTGAAACCAAAGGCTGTCTGGGCTGATGGGATGGGTGGGCCTTGGGTAGGCGGAGGGTGGGCGCAGCTGATTGACAATGAAAAGCAAAATTGATTATGTATGATTAAAACAACAACATTAAATTCTAGCTTTAATTACATAAGTGGTTATCTTCTAATCGTACTTATTATCTGCCGGCAGGCGTATTGAAGTGTTCATCTTCTCTGCGGCTTGAGTTTCTAATGTTGTTTTCTTATAGTTGACGTCAATGCTGTGGTATTCGTGCTCTGGCGGTGGGGAGGGCTGCACGTTCCCATGCGACTTGATGAAGTTAGAAGCGCCGTGTGATGGCACAGGTGGGCTCGGATAGTCAGGAACGTCGGGCCTTAGAAGAACAAAATGAAAGACATGGTTTCCGGTTCGAATAAGTGCTGGTGACAGAAAGTGAATTGTGTTGCGATGTTAATTTCGAGAGACTAAATGAGGATTTGAAGGTCCTTGATCACATTTTCATGGCACAAACCTGCCGTCTGGGGAGAGTGAGCCTTCGGAAGATGCCCCACGCCGCAGAGTTTGGGGGTGGCGGTGATCCGGTCGGAGCTCTTTGTCGAAAGCCATCATGTTCCATTCTTGTTTGCGGTTTCGAGCCTTCCTCACCTTCTTCACCTGGCGCTGGATGGTGCTACTCTCCACGCATCGCTTCTGCTCCTGAATGGAAGGTAAAGTCATGAGCGTGCATGTAAAACACGGGCAGTGACAACTGCTCAGTAAATTGCGGCAATCTAAAATGTCGCTGAGGATAAAGAATATATGCCAATTAAATGATGTGTGCATCCTCTCACCCTTTGCCTCCTCCTTTCTTTCCTCTTCTCCTCTGTGTCTTGCAGCATTTTCTCCTTCCACAAGTCGAAAAAGTAGGACGGGTCGGAGTAGAACTTCATGGCATCAGTGCCGTCCTCTCTAATAAAATAAAAAAAGAAAGTTTGTGTTCATCTTGATTGTAAACAAGTTAACTAGATCAGTGTTTCCCAACCAACTTTGATGACGTATACCTAAAAGCAGTGAGGTCTCGAAGAGGAGGTGGCTGGTCGCTTTTGTCGTACATATCGGTCACCGAGCTCGGTGTGCTGCCTTTGGACAACACCTGCTGGTCCTGATTGGTCGAGCTTTTAAAAGCCTTCCGCAGGTTTATGGCCTGCAGAGAAACTGCGAAACAGGAGGATGCATGTTTAAGATATTATGAAGGGCTGTGAAGGTGGTGAACATATTGGAAAACGTATTTGTCGTTGGTACAACTGACCTTCTTCCACACTGGAGTCTAGCTGAGTGACCTTGATAGCCAAGCGGTCAATGCGATCTTGGAGTGAGTTTGCACGTACGTAAAATGTGTTGGCTTCATTGAAAAGATCACCAAATACATTTTCTGCATGTTTACCTGCAAGCAAAATTTTTCATAATATCTGTTAGTTGATGATAATATGGCTATAGGATACTAGCATTAATTGTAGATCATACAGTATCCATCAATTTTATAATCTACAGTCACTGGGCACTTCAGCGATTGTTAGTGTGCTTTTCTAAATCCAATTAATTTGTCTGGATTACGGGTGTGCCACGTGATACGTTCTCAAGCAAACGTTAAGAATGGCAGAGTATTATAATTAGACTGGCTTTGTGTTCCCATCTATTCTTCATCTTAGCTCGCCGGTAAGCTCTCTAACCCTTCATAATGTGACTAAATCGCATCACACACACATTGAGCATGCGGATGTGTGTGTCAGCGACAACAAGCCAGATGTCTGAGAGTAAATTTGTTTCCAAAAATACCCTGTTAATGTTTCTCTTTGCATGTCACATTGCAGCATTTGTCTTTGAGTAGGACATTGTCAAGTGTAGTATGCATCATTCAGTTCATGAACATCAGAGTATCTTACTCAGACTACTGAGCTGACGGATGATGGCAGACAAGGTGTTGTTGTTGACACATTCCAGCTCGCTATCAATCCTGTCGGGCACTGCACCTTGGCATAGGTGCCGAGGCTCAATGGTTCTCCTGACCAAAGGCATTGCTCTTCCTCACACCTCGCCCACGGCACCTGCTGGAAAACAAGACCAAATTTGTGTTAATTGAGCACCATACAACACAAAAACGTATCTTTCACAGATAAAACTTCTGCATCTGACCTTGCATATTATTGTTCTTGATTATTGTGTGCCTCTTCAAATGGATTAGCTCTATGATGCAGGTTAAATCATAATTGCATGCCAATTTTGAATCCATATTTACAGTATAGGTATTCACTGCTTGAATTTATTTAATGTCCATATTGTTGCATGTCTATTCAGGGTAAGAATTGAATTTGGATGCGTTTGGGCCATGCTTGGCAACATTTTTTGAAGGACTAAATAATAATAATAATAATAATAATAATAATAATAGTAATAATAATAAAAATAAAAATAATAATAATAATAATAATAATAATAATAAAATAAAACAATAACCACTGCATACGCAATTCAGAAATGTACGTGACCCAGCAAATACGTTTCTTTCTTTTTTCCCTTATTTTATTCCCACTTGCAATTTTTATTTTTACCGTAAGCCATAATTCATTGCGCGCTGTGCTGTGCTGACATATCAATCAATTTGCGTTCAGGTGCGCAAAAACGATTCGAAAATGAACGTGCAGCTCCCAAATACCACAGGTAACCATTTCCAATACTCTTTACAAAACATTCATGTGCGACAATGTAACAGCGGGAGCGTAAAACACAGTTCTTTAAATGCGCAAAATAAATAAATAAAAACGTACCTGTGCTGTTGTCACAATTGAGTATATTCGTTTTTTACGCGTCAGGCGGAGCAGTGGACACCAATTGTTTTCATTAAAATAAAGTTTAAAAAAATCGATATATACTTATTTTAAATTCCTCAATGCAGTCGTGTGCCAGCTCTGTTGGAGAAATTCGTGCACGGCGGAATGCAGTGTGACAACATGACCTCCCAGTCTAAATCACAACACGAGAGGATTTAGTCAGCAGATTTACTGGATCGACCAATCCCTTAGTAGACCTCTGACATCCTGTGTGCTTTTTTCTCTTCCTTCCCACAGGCCCAAGACCTCACCTTGGACCAAGTATGAGGGAAGTCATAACCTTGAATCAACAAGATCTTCATGTTCAGGTGAGCATTTAACTCTCTCAAACTACGCATTCATTTGTACTTGTCATGCACCAGCAAATTGATGCCTAGGTTCAAGGCCATGTCAATATTGCACAAAGCATCTTCACCGTTAAGTTACCCCCCCCCCCCCAAAAAAAACATTAGAACACTTTTTGTGTTCTAATCTCGCATCTTTTCAAGAGGAGGGATTCACCTGTTGCTAGTATCAGAATGAATGTCAGCTCCAGTCCCTCAAGTTGGTCTCATATCTTATACCCAATGTTCAAAACAAACAGAAGCTTACAAGTCAGTTAATAGCTCCCCTCTATTAACAGTGAAAGGAGACACTCGCTATTTGATTTGAAAGCATTACACGCACACACAAACACGGATGCACACACAAACACGTGCATCGCTCCTTTATCACAGATGGCATCATCTGGATTGTGGGAGGGAGCAGTGTAACCTAGATATGGAGGCTTAAATCTTTATAAGTAGCACACCGTCAGACTCTTAAACCTCCAAAGAGGAATCTGCTTATTGCATCAATACATCATTTAATCCAACATTAAAGATGTTGTTCTGATTTTGTTGTGTTTTTAATTTCTGTGTATGTTAATATTTGCAGAACTCCTCTGTTGTTTAATAATGAAATTAGGCAGGACATCTTGCATAACCATCAATGGAATATTAGAAGTGTCCTCGATAATCCTTTCATTTACAAAAGCCTCATTGTGTTAAAGGGATGTGAATACGAAGATCTAGGAATTGTTTCCCTAAATGAAAGTGTTAACCCTCACATGCCTCAATAACATCTTCACGTATAGCCTCACTTCGCATGCTCTGCCTAAAGGTCAACATGCGTTAACGGAATTTACACTGCTAAATGAGTGATGATGAGAAATCCAAGTATAAGGACTGTATTTGTATTTTATTTTCACTTTATTATAACTCTGTTAAGTTATGTTTACACTTGTATGATAAGTGTAACTTATTACTGCATATTATTTCCATTTGTTTTACACAGCGTCCCAGAAAGGAGTTTCTGTGTTTGAAGTCTCACTGTATCTCATAACCGCAGCATATCCACAATTTTTTTTTCTTAGAAATGATTTTCATGATGTTGTCATGATATGAGAAGGTCGCATGTCACTTATGGGTCATCTCTGTTTTTGATGGTACAATAATCTCCAGCTCAGTGGTTTTAACCCCAATACAATGCGTACACCCCGTTATCATCTTTGGTAATACAATTTTCCTTTCCAATAGTGCTACCTGCTGGCTGTTGTTAGTATGACATGTAAATGAGCTGTTTAGCGTTTTCCTGCATGTCTCTAAGAAAAAAATGCCAAATACTTCTCATATGAATTGTGTTTCATGGGCAATTTAGTTACCATGTTTTGAAGTATGATATATATATATTTGTAGATTAATATACACTGAAATATTTCTTTGGATAGGCTTTTATATTTGGTAGGAAATTGCAAGTTTCATAAAAGTACTGGAAATAAACATTATATAATGACCAGTCAAAGCATTATGAACACTTTGACAATAGTTATGATATCCAAATATTCAGCTTTTATCAAGATAATAATGTCCTGTTTTGCTTGCCCTACCATAGAGGTAATCATTCTAAAAGACCTTTAAAAAAAAGCCTCAAGGCTTATTTCAAAATGTTTTATTTCAAATACAAAATTGTACTCCTTATGGCGCTTTCCTAATGTAATTAAGCTCCAGTTGTCTTCTTGTCTTATTTACAATGGGCCTCAACAAAAGACAAAACGTTGAATTTTTCCCAGAGTGGCGCACCGCACATCACACGACAGCGGGAAAAATAATCAGGCGCAGCTTAATACTGCATGAAAAGCCTTCACAGTTCCTGAGCCGCCTTAAGTGGGGGTGACTCTAAGAATGCCTTGGCTTGTTTGTCTCATGGTTTAAGTGGTGCGCATAGCCATGGAAAGATCATTAAATCACTGTTTTACCACTCGGTTTAATCCCCATAACAAAAGGGGCCGATGCGAAAAATGGGGAGAAAGAGAAAAAAAAAATGGCGAGTGAGATTAAGAAGAAACTTGATGGATCCAAAGTGACGGCTCGGGTTCCCAGCCTTGCCAAAAGGGAGTTAGGAATCTTGATTCCGTATCTCCCGAGCTGAAGAGTGGCGGCTGATCGGACATTCCCCGTTCACCCCTGCAGTGGCCAGCCGCGCTTGTCGTGTCCACCGCTGTGGCCATCTGCCGGATTACTCAGCAGGATATATTTTTATAGAGAGCATCCTATTCATATCCTGCCTGCAAAGGTTTACATTAAGGTTGAACTCGGGTGCACTTACAATGGCGGATGAAGTAAGCCCTGTCCTTCTTACAGCAGCCCCCCTCCCCATCTTCTCACTGTTCGGGGTGCCGGTGGCACAGACTTGAAAGGGGCTGCTTTTGCCGTGCCATGAAAGAGGATCTCATGCCACTGTCTGCTGCCGATTGTTTTGGTTTCCCTCCAAGCACTGGCAATAAAGTGGTGCCCAGCGTGAAGGGAGAAAAAAAACATTTGGATGTGCCAAGTGCAATTGTTTCAGCTAATAGGCATCAACAGCCCAACTTCTTCCAGTTACCATACAGGTGAACTCATTCCTGGGAAAATGTTTTTCTCTTTCTCAGCCTTGTAGGCGCGATGGCGTCCCCCTTTTTCCTCGCTCTAACGGGATTAGTCGTGCCAGTGCTACCCCGGCTGTCACGGTACTGTCTACTTCCCATCTCTCTTCTGGGCCTCTAATGTGATTAACCCATTCCCTGTGGTCCAAATGGTTCTGGAGCGGGGGGCAGCAGGGGTGGGGAGGGGGGCACCTCCTTGGCATGTTTACCATGATGCCCGACTTGCAGTCACTGGCACCTTTTGTCAGGAAGGAAGGACCGAGGTCAACGTAGTGCTAAGTCACATGGACGAGGAATTCTTTCTCTCTTCCAACACTGATCATTTTAAACAAATACCTCAACGCTGACTGTTAACCGCTCACTCATTTGATTATGATTGCCGACGGCCATCATCTTGTCAAACGTCAGTGTCGCGGGGGCTTCGCCTGTTTAACACGCGTCACGCTCGTTTTCGTCGTTTTAAGGGCACTGTTGTTTGCGGAGGACCACATGCCCTTTGCCACCGCTCACAGGGAGCTCTTTCGTCGCCCTAAGACTACATCCAGAAATCATCTTGACATTGACAAACACTTGTCATGTCACTTAATGTTACTTTTTTTATGGAGTGAGGTGTAATTCCATCTAATCTGTGAAATATGGTAATATAAATATTGTTCAATGAAATATTTCTTGGCGAGAAACAGGTAACTTTTAAACCTCTCTACAAAGTGCGAGCAATTAACTTCTTATAAATAATAAAATACTCCTACTTGATTTTGTCAGACATACAAGTTTTTTGTAAACATCCTAAAAAATGTCAACACCAGAATGCCAAAGACAGCTTTTCACGTGAGCACACAGCTCGGCTCAGGCGACAGCATGGAGAATTAGGAGTCTTAATTAAGATTTTTAACAACGCTGCGTGCGCCGTTCATATGCGAGACGGCGGGCTTGAATAGGGTGGGGCGGGGTGTGGCGGCTCCTTAAACAGCTGCCCGCTCCCAAACAAGCCGCAAAGTTAACATCAAGATCCCCACTATGAAGGAATGTGTCACATCATTAGACAGTGCTCTTGCTTCTGTGATAGCGTTTTCCCTCTATGAGCATTCTTTGACACCGCTAGTTTTATATATGTATTTATATTTGAAGCATTAATAAAGGCGCAAGCAAGAACAATTCAACATTGTGGCCGAAAGACAATACTGAGCATGAGATCGCCGCTCCCCTTGTGTGGAGATTTGGTAGCTTTCCAATCCTGATATCTTTGCCAGCACCATGTAATGGAAGGTGACACTTATTGTATTAGCAAGAGCTAATGAGTGTCTAAAAGCTGTGTGACTGTGTGTGCCCAGAAATCTCATCGTGTGCGTTGGTTGCTTAGAAAAAAAAGGACAATGTCTTTTTGCAAAAGAGTTGCAACCCCCCCCCCCCCTCCCAAAAACAAACAGCCGTACCGCCATCAATGTGACTCTCATGAGGCACGCGAGTGCAATTCTTCCACTTCAAATAGAAATATGAAGGAGCAAAAATTAGTTTGCAACTTCAGTTGACCTTTGGTCAGCTAACTTGAATCTATTACTGAGGCCATTCAAACTTGCGCATTTTAGCATAAAAAAAGTTTAGATTTTCCATTAGACTTCATACTCATTAAATTAATATGTTGTTAAAATGCATATTAGTCAAACTTTATATTTGTGACTGAACATAATGTTTGTCTTGGTTGAACTATTAAAGCGTCATACTGTTTTCTTAACATTGCAGGGGACAAAAATAATTAATTCCCACATTAACACTTTCCTAAATCTAACTTTCCTGTTGCTTAATTCAGTTTTGAAGCAATTCACCATTAACATCAGTAAATTGGAGCAGTAGTAGTACACAACCTTCTCCACAAGGGGGATATCATGCTGTTAAAATGTTTATGCAACCGCTTGAGCTCGAGGCACAGCTATTCAATTAATAAAACATTAGATTTATTTGCTAGTGTGTTGAAAGGACAAGCATGCAATGTATTTGGGATAAACTACATCGTAAAATGCACATTGGGACTTTTACTTTGTCCTTAGAATAAACTGTTGCTTTTGGGTTTGGGAAGAAAAAAAAAAAATCACCTTAAGCTCACTCACCAGCGTGACACAAACTGCAAAAATTCTTGTCATTGTTCCAAATGTATGAATAGCCTAATTTGTCACCGGATCGCACATGTGCCCTTTCACAGACGTGGACATTTTATGGACGCTTTCACTGATAGGCGGCTTTGAGGAAAAATAATGTCGTCAAAGCAGGAGGCTGTCAACTATCGGCACATGGCCCACTGGAGATAGAATGACATCAAGGAACTCGAATGCCATCGGGCTTTTTCAAAACGTCCGCGTAGACCTACACTCGCTCCACAGGTCAAGCACAGTGCAGTCATCTGCACGTAACTCAGCCTGACACAATTTGACCTCACGCCATCGCCTTCTCCGCTTGCCCTTTTGTTTTCCTGCGCTCTCCTGGGAACGGCACTTAATACTATCCGTACACAGTCTATCAAATGTGTTAGTCTTCTAAGCTCTCATTTCTCAACATTTGCTTTTCTATTATTTGCCACAACTGCAGATCTTTTCACCAATGGCCCTTTGTCGGCCTTCACCGAGGAGAACGGGGGTCTGATGGAATTGTTTGGCTCAGGCTGCCATCAAAGGCAAAGCTCCTTTGGAGGCTTGGAGGATGAGGCTATTGTTACCTCATTTTAGATGTTTTAAAATAATGTTCTTTTTTTGTGTTCCTTGTTTTGTACGCTTTTTTAAAGCCAATATTATAAGCTTTAAAAAGGCTTTTCCTTAAGGCAGTTTAAAAATAAATGCTAACAGAAAAGGTCTACTCAGTGGTCTTTAGAATAAGCGTTTCCAAAGATTTCACAGTCAGATGATCAGCAAAAGATAAATATGGTTAATGCCATGCAACACTGAGAAGGTCTAATCTTTACTTTCTTCTTTAACTTAAGTGTGACATCTTTAAGCAGCGCATCACCTGCTCTTCACAGAGGTCACTCATTCTCAAATCAATGGTTTACTTTGCCTGCCTTTTAATCAATTAAAGTCAAATGTTACCATTTTTAATTTTCAATTACCTATGTTGTTAGATTTTTTCTTTTTTTTCTTTTTTTCTGTTATAGGACGGGGAGCTCATAATGTTGGAACGCAAATAATCCAGAAGTCCAAAATGTTGTCGGTGCTTTTCACCATTCTGCATTATTGAAAGCCTATTTAAACTTTTTAGGAGACATCTAAGAAGAAAAAAAAGAATTTAATTCAGTAGTAGCAGGTGGATGACTGCACGCTTGACTGATCATCTCCAAATGGGCATTCAATAGAGGCGATGTTTCTCATCTACTAATTGGACGTTGCTTCCTTGTCACAACAACCCCCCGGCCCAAAAAAGTTGAGTCAATCCACACAAACTTGTGTCTTTTCACAGCAAACAGTTCTTTGTCTGGTAGGGCCGGCTTAATTTAGTAACATTGAATAAATAGAGGTTTGAGGTGTGAAGGTCAGCTCCTCTGTGATGCTGTAAATACCGACTCAGCTTGTCTGGAATAAGGGAGGCCACAGTCCAGCTTGCTATTCAGCCTTTTGAACCAAACAAACGAAACTGTGTTGTTGCCTCACAATTATACTCCTAAAGAAGAAACTGTACATTCATCGCCTATTTGTTTTCATTTAATCTTTTTTTTAAAGGGATTTAGAATAATTAAAAGGCTTCGAGAAATTAAATTAGAATCTTGTTCGTCTTCTCTTATATTAGATGTTTATTGTACCATTAATAGCACATAAAAAGTAGTTAAATTTGGGAACGGAATGGAAACACTTGAATCAGCTCATGTTGATCAATTAATAATAGCAATAAATTCCTATTCAATCTCTGTTCCTCTGTGACATTGCAAGGAGGAAAATACTGATGATTAAAAGATTGTGCCATTAAGTCAATGCTGTTCTGGGCTTGCAGGATCTTGTGTGATGGAGTGATGAGTTTCAAATGAACTGATAAATGACAGGGCCCCTGCGGTGCTCGGCAGGACGGATGCTAAATGAACCGTGAGTAGCATTCTTTATGTATAATTACCAATGACACAGCTTGACATGTATATGGATTAGAAAACAAAGTTGTAGATATTCCATCTTGGAAAATAATTTGGGAAAACTATTGATATGTGACTGCATAGTTCAGGTGAAGGTCTCAGAAAACAGTTGGTCATGCAAGCAAGCTTGTAAGCCTTGTTTAAAAAAACTAAATAAATGCTAAATAATTTTAGTCTGCACACCCCACGACTACTTCGTGTTTTACTCCCTTTTGTAGTCCAAAACAGACTAATATGACTTCGGAGTAGTGCTGCAGTTGCATCTTTGGCCAGGGGGTGTCAGTAGAAAGACAATTTCGTACCTCATCTACTACTTTGATGACAAAGATTGTTGAAAGCAAAGTTGCAACAACATTAAATTCAGTGGTGTCTTTAGCTGGCTGTGACCAATGAATGGCGTCCATGCAACATGTATCACTTATCATGAAGGTAAGTAATGAAAAAAAAGTTTTTCTTTACTATTTCATTTCCTACTAGAGGGCTGGTTTTGTTTTGCAAGCACAAAAAAACAAAAACAACACAGTGATGAATTATTACCATTTCTTTCAGTGACCTCCCGCTGTCTAATACTAAGTGACCTTTGAGGAGTGAAAATAAAACTCACAATAAAACCAAAATGATCTTTGTAAAGTTGATTTATTTATGTATTTCTTTTAACATTGAACAAACTCTTTTGTTGCTTATCCATACGTCACGTTTTCACTGAGCTACAATAAACAATCTCACTTTGGAACCTTAAATACCTGTAGCTAGCTGTTTTTAATCTGCATAGAATCAGGGCTAATGCTTCATTACAGGGTATTTTTACATAATGACCGTCATGTTGCTGCTGTTAATTTTTTTGTATTAGCGCAATTACCTGGCTCTTATTGGACTGGGTCAGAGGTCTAATTACCCTGCGTGGTGCCGGTAAATAGTTGGTGCCGCGGAGCAGGTGGCCCTGGAGGTAAGAGGGAGACATGGGGCATGCCGAGGCGGGCAATTACTGGATGAATTTCACTTTAATAAATGTTGAGCTACATTTGGAAATTCAGATAACAGAGCTTTCTGCCTAATGGGTGCTGCACTGAGGCCACTTGTGCAAGGAAATGATCCCAAAGAGGGTTTAATTAACAACCGCTACATGATCCAGGGAGCGCGTGACAGAATGTTAAAGTGAGGGGGAGAGCATACGGCACAGGGATAATATGAAAATTGCTGAGGGGGAGGGGTGTGGTTGAAAAGTGGGTGCCAACTTTTATATGCATATGCTGCTTCTGTTTTTGAAAACAGTGGTGAACAAAACAATTATAAATGTTTTATATGGCCCAGCAAAATACAATTGTATATCAGTCTTGCTATTATATGCATTGGATGTAATTGTATTGAAATAAAAAAAATAAGTTTAATTTTTGACTCATCAGGTGATGGGGCAGTGAAAAAAAGAACATGGGAATAGTCTTCCAATTTGTAATGCACTTTACTGCCACCTACAGGACTGGAGTGAAAAGGTTGTGACTTGGCCCATGCTATTCTAAGAGCCATTGTTGTTTTTACATTATGTTTCCCTCTATTCTTGGCTGCTCTTCTCTCAGTCTGTTTGGTTGTTGGCTGGTTAAAAAAAATGAATGTTGAATCATGCAGGTTTCTACTAAAACTTCAAACCACTTAAACATGTAAAAGTGAACAATGATTATCAGCAGTGGCCATTTATAGGTGCCAGTAGCTTGACTTGTTGTTTCAAGCCGTTGGAATGCACAGTGATATGAATAGGCAGTGGTGTAATGGCATGTTTGCATCAACACACCTAATCCATTGTCGCGCATTTGATGCAGCGAGTTTGTTTTGTCCTGTGGCTGCTGCCACGTTTTTAGTGCCTCGCACACGCTGCTCCCAAGCGCCACCATCTCGGGCGGCGGTGGTTTTGTTTTGTGTGGTTTTGTGCATGCAAGGTCCTCATGGTTTTACGCACCGCGGTCTCCCTCCACTCTCCAGCGGTGCTAAAAGCCCAGAAACAGAACGGTAATTGGCCAATTAGGGCCCTCGCTTCGTGGGCCGCAGAGCACTATGCGCCTCCACATGCTCACAGAGTCCGATAATTGAGATGAAAGCAAATGAACGGATTGCAGACAAACAAGCTACTAGAAAATAATTACTTGGAGTGTTTCTTTTCAGTACCTCTACAGCGAATTTCATTATTGTCAATAGCCTCTAAAGCTGCTCGAAACGCCGGTATTTGTCATATTCATAGAGACTTGATAATGACATTAATTTGTCTTAATGGCTTGGTTCTATTGTTAAAAATAGTGAAATGAGCAGAAATGGTCTTTCCTCAGCAGGTAGAGAGGACTTCAGCACACTCCTGGTCAGCACCAGGAGATAATTTGGTGTACTTGTTAAAGTTCCAATAATTTGTTTCATGGAACATGAGTAATCATTAATGACCATTTTCCTTGAAATTCATTACTGCCCTTTTTCTCGTCCGCTTTAATGCCTTTGCCATTTTCCTGGGCTTCAAGATATTTCAGCAAGAGTGGTTAAAACATGTACACGTTTATCTTGTACAGTGCTGTGTTTGGAGAGGTTCGGGTTATTGTTGCTTAACACAGAAACTGGTGATTCATTTGACTCCTGTTTGGCGCTTCTTATATAACATGATGAATAATACATTTTAAATCGTTTCCCTACTTTACACCTTGATCCGGTTGTTTTCTTTGAAAATCACGGGGGAGGATTCGCGACACATATTTTACAAACATTCAAGATGCTATGTAATAATGACTTAATGTTGTGGAAAATAAAGTTTTTTTTGGGAGCGCTCCTTTACTTTTATATTCCTTTAAATAAAAAAAACAAACAGTTATCCACCATCATCATGCAAAACTCACCATAAACGTCTCTGATGCTTATCAAGCCAATATTTAAATGAAATTTAAAGCACTACATAGAAGAGTGTCTCATTTGAATAATTCATTGATAGTGTAGCTCCACCTGCTTCAGCCTCTTTGCCAGTGTTTGAATTTGTGTGACTGAGGTCCTGAATGGTGATGTGTGACACACTCCCGATGAAAAATAACAGCCGCCCTCAGATCTGCACAACGGCCGATGAAGAATCGCTGACTTTTATTGGCGGCGAATAAAAGGATGCGATGAAAGAGTCAAAGGATGGGGGAGAGTGAGGGATTCGGAGGGAGGGGCGGAGGAGTGCAAAACAAGGCCCCATCCATCACATGAGTTGAGGAGACACATTCCAGTGCCCTTAGCAAGAGGATACATTCACTCAAAATCACAATAGAGGAGGAATCTGGGAGAAGCTGGGAGGGGCGACCATCAATACGCAACCTCACCCTTGGGCTCTCTGTGCGCACAAACTCAATGCGCCTTCCAGCCCAATTCACTTCCCTCTATGGCCATGACAAATGTACATTTTGCCGCCCGTGAATGTGTTGATACTCAAAACAACAAAACAGACAAAACAAAATCACGGCGTGGATGCAAATAGTTAACCAACATTTCAACTGGCCTTCCCTCGCTCCTTCCCTTTCCCTCCCTCTTCCTGTCCGTCTCATTTTCTCCACTTGGTCCAACTCAGAAATTTGGAACTGGGGTGCTAGCATATCTGTGTCTGGTCGAGTCAGTGGGGATTTGAGGGTGGAGGGAGCAGGTGATGGCTTTCTGGAGTGCACTCATTTACACTCCTCCCTTTCTCTCGCTGAGCAGCGTGAAGAGGTGGGAGAGACGAGGGGGCCGCTTCCCCTCACTCCTGTGAGCTGCACCTGCCAGGGGTGAGAGGATCAATGGTGAACTTTGACATTTTACAATGCTCGGTTATTACTCATAACATGTACGTAATGTTTACATAAATTGTTGAGGATGCACCACAACTGTACCATTCTGGGCCGTCTGCATCACAGTGATATTTACATTTTTTGTATTTAACATTACGTCATCACTTTGAATATCCGCTAGCTTAATGCTGACACAATTCAAATTTCCACTGAGTAATAGCCTTAATAAGCAATGGGTATTTGGACACAAATAGTGAAGCAACATATGTAGACAGACAATTTAAAAAATATTCACAGGCATGTATTTTTGACCCTATGTAACTACAGCATACTGTCTGAGTTAGTTGTAAAACTCTTCTGTATTTTACACACAGTCAAGGGATGACAATGAAGGGAAGGAAAAGTCTCTATCCTGAAATTTTGATAGCCAAATCGAGTGTGAATCAACTGTGCTAGTTGCAGCCAATTGCATCCACTTTGCCTCATTTGCTTTGAGATATGATTAATCACCCTCTAAATTTTTAATGGTCAATTAATTATGCCCATTCTTAATGTAAACAACACATTGTGTGGCCCGCATCACATGACTGAATTTTTTTCATCATAAATAGGAGTCCTGTTTTTTTTTGTTTTTGTTTTTGTCTGGCAGCTCATTTTGCCCTTGAACCAAGCATAAATGCTGATTATTCAGAGTGCTGAGATCCATTTTGGATTCTGCCGTAGCGTTAGAGTAATGTGAAAGTCGGCGGACCCCTGGCCTTGACCAGCTGAGAGCCAGTGTGTCGGTTTCTATGGTAATGATGAAAAAGTAACTACCTCCCAGCAGCGCCCCGCCGCGTGTCGCCTCCCCAGTAGAACGCATCTGCAGAAAACAGGGGGGACCCGGCAAGATGGGCAGTGACCCGTCAACACACCGACTCTCACGCATGTGCTCGGTTATAGACGCTGAATTAGCCTAAATCTCTTTTTCACACCGCTTGTGTCATAACTCTTGAGAGAGAGAGAGAGAGAGAGAGAGAGAGAGAGAGAGAGAGAGTGGGAGCCATATATTCCCAGTTCTGTCAAAAGCGGAGAGTGACTGTCACAGGGGTCATAAGGGGGGAATACAACAACACAGTGGGGGAGAGAAAAATACCTTCCAAAAGCAGATTCCAAATCACAATGGATTAAGTATCTGAAAAATCTGGAAAAGACTGATTTGCTCAAGTCTGAATTTATTATTCATTGCAGTTAGTTCAAAATAAAAATGGTAGCCCATGAAGTTTTTTTTTTAAATTATTATTTCATTATGTTTGGTTGAAGCGACACATCCCAAACAATCAACGCATTTAGTAGCGGCCTCGGAATGCCTTTTAAACTTTCTGACGGAATGTTTTGAAAACCTTTTGTCCGCATTTCAGAAGTCAAAGTTTGGCTTGGCAGTCAAGCAGCTTCACCCTGACAAAAAATGAAGACCGCTCCAAAACAAAGGCGACCCCTGAAAAGAAACTAATGTGAGATGAATGGGGAGGAAATAGTGCAAACCGCAGGAGGTCATTAATGAGAAAACCATAAACTTTCTTCAAGGCAGACAGTTTGTTTGTTTCCCTGAAGGCTCACAGCTTATAAACTTGAATCGCTTATGTGTGTTTTGTTGTTTTAAACTCCGCCAAAATAAATCTCAATCATAGACAGAGCTGAAAATGTCTAAATTGTGTTGTCATGCGTTCTTCCTTGTACTTTTCCAGCATTGCTCTTCCTGCTCTCTGACCTCTCTCCTCCCGGACTCTTACCCCCCTCTGTGGTTTCCCATGAGCCTCCAATTGACTCAATTAAGTGAACACACAACTACCATATGCTTAAAGATGTTTGTTCTCACAAAACGGCCTCGCAGCTGCATCCAGCGAGCTCACGGTAGTGGGAATTCGGGTCCTAGATGAAATGTCCTCCCATCCTGTGTTCCTGTGATCTTTTGTCATTTGAAAGAGTGTTCCGTGGAAGCGTCAGAGAGTCCAAATTGGAAAGAGCGAGAAACGCGACAATGAAGGAAAGTAGAAAGTGAATGAGGGGAGGGATGGAGGGGAGGATCAGGAAAGTCAAGTGAAAAGGAGGGAGGAGCGGCGAGTCGCCATCAAAAGTTGTTCGGCGCCATCATCCCTCTTTGTTTTGCCCACAATAACGTCTCCGGCGTGTCGGCCTGCCGCATGACATTCGGCGGAGAGAAATAAGGCAAACAGAACATCGCAAAAGGCGCTTTGCCGCCTCGGGCTTTTGTACTCGGGGGACGGTTGATGGTGCAGCAAAGGACACAAAACGTGGGACAAAAGGGGGCAGTGTGGATGAAGGCGCTATCACTGACAACGCCAGCACTTTGAACAACTTGTCAACGTGGACACTCAAGCTCCTCACATTTGTGTACAGAGTCTTTGAAAGGCCTTGCTGAACTGCCCATATCCCTTTGCCAGGGTTCAAATGGCAAGAAACCTTCATTGTGTCTGGGAGAGTTCATTAAATTCATTGGTTTGACCTGTTATTTTGAGGCCAAAAGTCTGCTGATTTGGAAAAATGTGAGGCAGCCATACGTAATCGCCTCGTGACCTTCGCGGGGTAACAAACCCCTTTGAAGACTTTTTCAAGGCTTTTATATGAATGGGGTCAAAGGGAACGTTTGAGACATATCTATGGCAGAACAAATGGATTGACATCAAAAGGGAATTTGAAATAATCCAAAGATATTTACACCTCTCATGGCTCTGCCGACGACCCCCCCCCCCCCCCCACTAGACTGAAATTCATTTATCAGTTTCTTATTTTTCATTGATGGCTCACCACTCAAAGTCTTGGAAAATCAAATGAATCCCACACGTTATGAAAAGTTAGTCATATTAGTTGGCGAGCTGTCTGAACATGTCACGGAAAACCTGAGCCTCTTAGTTCCCATAACGTCGTCACATTTAGATGTAAATTGGCTCATTAGGATGGCGAGACGTTCAGGTTTGCATTTATCTCCCATTTATTCTTGTCATACAGGCTCCATGACAACTCGGTGCTGAGGAATTTATTTCAAAGAATTTCAAACCAGCAAACTTTATTGAAATAGGCACTGTGGTAAAATAAATGATCTGTGCTGCCAATTTTCAATCAACCCTCCCCAAAACCTTGGGCAGTATATTAAAAAAAGTTCCTCTTTTATTTATTTTATTTTCAAATCCAAAAAAATCCACAATCCCATCGTCACAATTCCTGAATTAGCTCATTTTGAGTGCAGCAGCCTCACCTGATATTACTTGTTCAAATTCTCGTTTCAAATCAGATTGAAATAATGTGATCGTTTTGATTCCTCCTATTTATCGAACCTTTTTGGGGTTCCAACCACCAAGTTCCCAGCCTAGCACATTCACCTGTAGAGCCCCCGCCCCCCGCCCCGCCTCGCAACCCAAGCCCTCTCGTTTAAAGATTCATTGGTCCCTATAGACTCAGGCAACCCAAACATATTGCGCCATTCAGCCGGTACTTATGTGTCATCTGTTATCTATTGGACTGGTGTTTCTGTTGAGCGTATGAATGATAATCAGGGCCTTTGTGCGTCCGGAGAGGTGGAGCCGGATCCGCACTCTGCGATGTTGCCTCAGGGGGAGATTAGGAGGGGCAGCCGGCCCTCTGTGTCACGTCGACAGTCACAGCGCCCATCGTCAGCCGGGCCCAAACCCCACTGGGACCTTAAATCCTGTTACACTGTCAGCTAAAACCATCATTTGTATTAGAGATGTGTGGGTGTTTAAGTGCGCGTACATATTAAGTGAGGGGGGACAGTGTCTTAAACTATGAATTATTCATACCAAAAGAAAAGGAGATATTGACTACATCTCCATAAACAGACTGCACTCTTTATGTCAGCGGGCACGAGATCTTTGGGTATAATTGCATAAAAGCCCTTGAAAATGATCTCCTCCTGCAGCACAGCAGGCACTGGTCAGCCTTAGCATCAGTGAGGAATTTGAGTGATGGCAATTGTTCCAACGTAATATCTTATAAATAATTTACTCGATTGAGTGCTTATTTCTCACTCTTTTCACCAATGTGAAGATTCTCTAAACAACTGATTTAAACTTGGTGGGATCCTCGAAGTGGACTTGCATGCCTCATGACAGTTATTATTTGATTGGTTTATATTTTTAAACACATGACTGCGAGTAGGCTTTTTGCACGATTATTTCCGTCAGTAACAAGTGATTATTGAGACTGTTAGAATGAGAGTCTTTGCACTTCTGGCCTGCCGCCTCCAGAGGGAGGTCAGAACTATTTGTCAGTCTCCAGTTGGGATTGCAAATTGGGATGAGTCTCCCCGCGTGACGACCCGCAGAACCTCTTTTCTTATATCCACGGGGCCACTGCTGTACATCATTTGGGAATTAGTGCGTCTAATAACAATGCATCAATGACACATTTTATCTTTCCATCGTAATCTGAAAATATAATTGACCACAATATTGCGCACCGTTTTATTTTAAATATCAAAGCTAAAACGAGATCGACAGTCTCATCAGTGAGCAAAATCGCAAAAAGCCTTTTTTTTGTTGTCTGTGATATCAGATTTTATCTGCGGGTTTAACTGCTCCTAATTCACTGTAATAGTGATCCCTAATTACGGGTCTAAGGTTTATTGCACATTATGTGATACTGAACACATTATATATAGCTTCTTTTTTAATGGTCGTACAGACACCATTTTCCCCGATGTGTTTCAAAGTGGATGGCCCAAAAGTAACCCTATAAACCCAAACAATTATTTGAAACCACGTGTAGGGGGGTTCTTCCTGCATGCTCCGTGTTTGTGACGTTAATGATTTTAAAACTGTCCAACTTTTTCAGTGCCGGGGGAACTTGCACGTCTTTGAAAGTCGTGTTCGGAGCGCCTTAAAGTGAAAGAAAATGTTTTCCTATTAGCTAATTGAATGAGAGCGCAAGGCGAAGCTGCGCTGCTCCATGACAGAGTCGCCTTTGTTGCGTCTATCCGCCGCTGTCACACACTTTAATTCGACTCTCTTTCTCCCTCATTGAAACCCTCCACAATGACATTCAATAAGGGCCGCCGAGTGAAAACCTGGTTATTTTTACATATTCTTCCAAACCACCACCCCTCCCGCCCCCGACTCGGCAGGGGCCCGAGCAAAGGAATTAATCACTGCTCTTTAACAGCACTGCCTTCAGGCAATGACTTGTCCCTTTTTGTGCCTAGAAATGACACATTAACCCTAGATTGGTTTGCATAAACTTAATATGCAGCTGTTAGGTGTGTATACAAAGTAAAAGTGAAAGTAAGGCAAATGCGTGCGTGATTGTTTTTGTCAGAGGAGCGTGCGTAATTTTTGCACTCTAGTTTTTTTTTTTTTGCTTTCTATTCCTCCAAGACTTACAAATTGAATCCAACTGCTGCTTTTCTAAATGTGACAATTCAAGCTGTGTTTTATGATAAAATAAGCGCGATGATAAAAGGCGGAATGGGGCAGTGCCGCCTCTCGCGGCGTGGGTGGGGCTGACAAGAATAGACTACATTATGCAGTTCATTTAGTTAACAAGTGAAATAATGGGGAAGCGTGCAGTGGGAATGCCGAGGGAAAAGCACAAAACCCTATTGAGAGCTCTCGGCCGCTTGCAGCGTAACCGTCACATGGCCAAAGCGGCTTCGCGGCGCCTATTTAAGGAGCTCCCGGCGCGCCTTCAGCACCACTTCGCTGTCCACCCTTCCGCGCGAGAGCAAGCTCCCACGTCCTACGCCGCTGGCTGCAAAACTCACCCACGACTCATCTGCACGGCCGCAACCATGCCGAGGTCTTTTTTGGTGGATTCGTTGATTTTAAGAGAGGCCAACGACAAGGGGAGCGAGAACAGCTCGCCTCTCTTCCCTTACGCGGTGCACTCGCCCGGCCACCACCCGCACGGACTGCCGGGCTCCTGCCACTCCAGGAAGGCCGGGCTGCTGTGCTTCTGCCCGTTGTGCATGGCCGCCTCGCAGCTGCACCCTTCTCCGCCCGCGCTACCGCTCCTCAAAGCCTCCTTCCCGGCTTTCGGTTCGCAGTACTGCCACACGGCCCTGTCCAGGCAGCACACCTCATCCAACATCAACCTCGGCCACGGAGCCGCCATGTACCAGGCCGCCTACACGGTCCCTGATCCGCGACAGTACCACTGCATTTCCATCGGTGAGTCCACACTTATTTAACATGTATTTATTAATTAAAGTTTTCCTCTCCTTTATTGACATTATGTACTGACGATCTCGTTTGACATTTGACAGAAAACAGCAACAGCAAACTTCAGAGTAGCAAACGCATGCGCACGGCCTTCACCAGCACGCAACTTTTGGAGCTGGAGCGGGAGTTCACCTCCAATATGTACCTGTCCAGGTTGAGGCGCATTGAGATCGCCACCTACCTCAACCTGTCCGAGAAGCAGGTCAAGATCTGGTTCCAGAACCGCAGGGTGAAGCACAAAAAAGAGGGCAAGAGCGGATCCGGAGGACCGCGGACTGCCACCAACGGCTGCAAATGCTCGTCGGCAGCCAGGTGCTCGGAGGAAGAAGAGGAAGACATGCCGGTGTCGCCTTCATCATTCTCCGAAAAGGATGATGTGGACTTGTCCGTCTCCCCCTGAGCTCCTATTTGGACGATTAAAAGAAAAAAACACATGAGCCAAAAAAAAAAAAAAAACTGTATACTTATGTATATAAGAGAATATTTAACCAGGGAATTGTCCTGAATAATTCATGTTGTACGTTTTTTATGTAGTTTTTTTCTGAAAGCAGTCAATTTGTTGTTGCTGAATATATAGGCACATTTGTGAACGGGGAATGAAGGGAAAATAACATAACATTAATAGCCCATAGCATTTTCCCTTCAGTGTTTGAATACTGGTTTGGGATGTATTGCAGGATGCAAGATGAGCTCGGTTTCAAATGTATTATTCAATGTCATCTAAAATTTATTTATTTATTTAAAAAATAAAATCATATTTCTGAGCCGTACGCGTTGCGTTGTCTTGGTCTTTTTGCGCGCCTCTGCGTGCGCGCGTAAATCTGGGCCGAGTGAGATTTGCACTGCACAAATAGTACTAGTCTCACAAAACATGTCCCACATATTAAGAAATTAATACTATATTACAACAAAGCTTGGTGTGCAAAGACGTATTCCATTTCGCATTGTGCGTAAATCGTACAACATACTACAACGTGAATGGCATTGACATGTTTATGCATAACTACAAATGAAATATTGTGTTGTCTTTATTGCTGAGGTAATAAATGTATCTCTTTGGCGTTTTCTCCCGTGAGAGGGGACCTTTAAAGCAGATTTTACTGCCTCTCATTCATTCATTTGTGGTCTTCGGATGAAACGATAAGTCTCGTGTGACTGCTTGAGTTAATAGTCACTGTGAGTGAATCAACCAGCATCGTTTAGTGTGCATATGTTTAAGATATCGATCTAGCATGAAATGAGATGAGGAGACACGGCTTGGTGTCTATGATCCGCTTTGTTGTGTTGTTAACGCACGCATAGTGTGGTCAAGTTTAGTGCGCTTCATGCAGGTGGCTTTAAGGCTCAAGAGAATAAACACAGCAAAGCATCAACTTAGTGTTATCTTGAATAAAACATCGCTATTTGTTGACGTCATTTGTTTTTAACAACGTAAAATAAAAACCGTAAAAAAAAAAGATATGGATAAAATGTCCTGTTTATAGTAAAATTGTGCATTCTCAAACGTTAATATCAGGTTTCAAATAAAGTTGTTTAAAAATATTTTATGAATATGTATTTTAATAATGATAATAAAAACATCCCTTCTCACAGTCTGTGCGCGTGGTGTTAATAGCGTGTTTTACGCACCGTTCCAACCACTTTGTGCTTTACTGTTTGGACCTTAAACTGATCTTATTACACTGAATACACTTTAAATTATATCTGCCTCATTGTAAACATATAGTATACATTTCTAAAGATCACAAAATAAAAGTCTCCAAAGTGCACATACACACAGCCTGCTATTTTGTATCAATGTCCCCTTTTGGGTGTTACGTTTCGCTTTTAAACTTCCCTTTAATGGTTCACTTAAGCATTTTAACAAAACAGCAATATTTGCATTTGTTAAGATATGGGATTAGACTATTTTGTTAATTGCACTATATAGCCCCCATTTTGCTCCAAAAGTGCTCTCTGTAAAGCTGCCTTTCTGCATTCAATAGCCCGGGGGTATGCGCCCTGGGGGAGCTTATACGCCCGGTGCTCCAAATGCTTAATTTATTTATTCTTAATTTTGTGCCGATCAATTCATTGAAGCAAAAAGGACCACGGTGTCTTTTAAAAGGGAATAAAAGGGGATTGTGGACGTAACCTCGACGGGGCTGACGAGAGGGCTCCCCTGACGCTGGAGAGCCGCTTGAGTCAACAGGCGCCCATCTAGCAGACTCGCCCCAGTCTTTATCCCGGCTAATTTTTTATTTACGGCTTTTCTTTGACATGTCTCTTATCTATCAGATTAAAAGAACGGCTTGTAACAAATCAGTCTGCCCGGTTTACAACAGCATTAAAAGGGGACAAAAGGAGCAGGCAGTCAGTACCTGAGAGTCTGGTAGACGGGTGCAGCGCTGCAGCTGATTCGATGGTTTGAAAATACGCACGAAACAAAATACTTGAATCCTGAAAAAGAGCCTTTGTACGTTTCTTTAGAAATCAAGCAATTCTGCATGACAAAGGACAATTAATAAGCCGTCTTTTCACGACCAGCAGCTGGTTTCCCCGTCAAGGAAAGTTGGAAAAAATTCAGGCTGAATGCGCGCAAAAGCCCTTTGCGCGCAGACAGCAACCCAAGGTGACCCATTTGGCACAGTTAAAATAACCAAGCCGAGGTAAAAGCGAGGGAACTGTCAAAAACATTTAAGCTGAAATATCTTGAAATTGCAAATCCCTTTATGTGAAGGGACGCTGCCGATGTGGGTTAGTGGTACAAAGGAGGTGGTTAAGTTGGAGAGGCTTTGCAAACGGACACGTGGCTTCTCAATGAGAGCGTGGCTTGCTTGTGCAGGCGCTGCACACTCGACTACTTTAAAACTTCTCTAGCCAAGTAAATAATCTATAGAGCACCCAGTGTGCCAACTAAACAACGTTAGCGTCCCCTTTAAAAAAAAGTTTTAACTTGTTTGTTGGCCTCATTTTAAAGATAAATAGTAGCAGCTGCTCCGGGCTCTCAACCCATTTTTTTTTTTTCACAGCAAGAGTAATTGTTATAATCGTTGCATAGTATGATAACATTTTTGTTTAAGATTAAAGAATACTTTTTCACGTATGCCTTTTATTATTGTTATTGTTCTTATGATTATTAATAACAATAGAGCAGGGATAAACAAATACAGTCGCTATATTGTGTGTAAAATGTTTATTTAAGAAAATTACACTCAAAGATTTGTCTTTTTTAACACTGGACTATTTGTTGCTCTTGTTGCTGTTTTGCATGGTTTTCACGAAGCGTGCATCTTTCCCCGCCGGTTGTCCTTTTTCTTTTTTTTTCACGGTGCAGTGGAGCTCCTGCCAACATGTCAAAAAAGGAAACTGTCGCCTTGAACTTCTCATTGCATTCTTGCTGCAACATTTGAACCCATTCAGCTGTATATAATCTGTTTAACAGCTAATCAGTAATGTAAGATGAAGGACTGGCCTGGCACGCCGCTTCATGACCCCCCCCCCCCTTCTTAATTGAATATTCAACGCGCGCAACCGTGCTTTGCTTTGCCTTTTTCAGGGTTCTCAGAATGCGCCTTTTTAATTCGGCCTCCGCTTATAGAAGCGGTGTCAGAGGTCGACTAATAATGAACTGACGTGGACATGGAAGTGACCTCTGCAACCGCCATATTATAGACTTGCCTGATGCCTGTCCTTTGTAAACACTTTTTTTTCCTGCAGTAAATCATTTAGCGCAAATACTGGAACCATATGGTGCTGATTGACTTTGTTTATTTGACTCTATCCTGATAGTTCACTAAATAATTTGGATTTTCTCTCTTAAAGATAAAAAATATATCGCAAGTGCAAATCTACATGCAAGGCTGTGATGTTGGAGACAACCCGTATTGGAAATCCATTTCAAAAGATTTTTACGCACGAATACGCTGTTGTTTAATTGTGTGTGTGCGTGTTTTTTTTTTTTTTTTTTTAAAGATAATCAGTGAATGCATTCGACTTGCCGCCTATTTTACGAGTTATCCTCATATGTCGAACTACACTGTGCACCTGCAGCACACACACAGACTCAGCGTCGGTGTGCGTCCAGCTGGACTGCTTTTTGCAGTGGCTTGCTTTGGTCGCCTGCACTTTGGCGCGCGAGCGTCACCTGCTGGTAAAGAAAAAAACAACTTTGGTTCATTTCCACATTGAAGCTTGCAGGTCTGGCATTTAAAAAAAAAAGGCAACATGTCACTATAGATTAATGTCTCGTCAAAGCAAGAGCAGCCACCACAACACTTAATGAGCAAATGGGTTATTTTGGGGGTTGGAAATACTGTACGTACATGGCAAGAGTGTTTCTCTAGGGTACAAACAAGCCACTTGTGTGTATATGCTCGAACTCTCTCAAAGGGGCCCATGTGATTCAGGGGCCCCTCAAATACTATTTCTATAAGCACAGCCTATTATCTGGCTCCTCTCCATGCACAATACCCCTAAGGAACAGCCACCCCAGAGATAAACAACGTTAATATTAGTTATAAATACTCAAAAACTGCCCCTTCTTTGCTGTCCTACTTTGTTGCACTTCAAATTTTTAGAATTTGTAATACAATCAAAGAAATCAAAAAAGCAAACAATTTCATTTGAAGTATTTATTGTCATAATCCTTGTTGTCGCAAAAGTTTCCTACTGAGGGGTTTCAATGCAACAATGGAAAAAAAAGACATAAAAATCACAATGGTCCTCACATTGTGTCGAATAATGTTTCCAAGATGTGTGGACACCAACATAAAACACAGAACCCAGTTAGAACAAACAAAACTGTTCCTCGATGCTTTCAGTGGATTTTGCTCATCACGCAGGTTGATACGCCTTACAAAGCATCTTTGTCCAAAAAAAAAAAAAGAAATATAAAGATATACAAAAAAGGTTTTTCTGTCGATTAAAAAATGATCCAAGAAAATGTATTTCCTTTTAAATATCATATTAATCGCAGTCAAAAGCTTAATAGTGTATACTTTATTTCCTTACGTTTAAAGTTGACTTCATGTCACGATACATCTTCAGCAGTATAGTTCCTGCAAAGCTAGCGCAGGTAAACTGTTAAACAGCGTCGTTATCAGTTTTTACACACGTCTTTTGATCCAGAAGCCTTAATGCTCAAGATTTTTTTTTTCTTCTTACCTGGATGCGACTTTACACCAAACTGTTGCAGCATTGTGTTACTGTTATTGTTGTCGCTACATTACAATACGAAGCCAAGTTTCCACCAAGTGGAAAAGTTCAGTTTTTGCCATGATTTACACCAAACTGTATACCTGCAAGACTTTTTTTTTTCCAGTAACTCTATAAACTAAATCGAGTCAAACCTTCATTGGTTTTCAAGTATAAAATCTTTCTGCAATTAACCGATTGATGATCAAAAGCTTGATTGTCAGTCATCTGTTCTTTAAAGCATTTGTGATAAAGTGACGGAAGCACCGCACATGGGCTCAAAAAGACTAAGTTCATCTGAATGGCGAATGTTGCCTCACAAGGCCTCAGTGACTCTTACTTCTCTTAAATACTTCATGACTGTTGTGAGAAATCTTAATTTAATCAAAACATGCCCCCCCCCCCCAAAAAAAAAAACCTGTGCTTTATATCTATTTCAGTCAGTTATTTACATTCATCCAGTCTGCACGATTACTCAATCTGTCTGTGGTTCCTGCTATCAAATATCATGGATCTCCTCTGTGGCTGGTAGAAGCAGCTGGTTGAGGTTTCTAGTCTCTGACCACTTTTTGGAATGGTCATTTTACTTTGAAGAGCAATCCCCTCTCCTGATGTCTCTTTCACCGCTGCCTCCTCATTCAGGCTCTTGATGGATGACAGAAGCTTGCCGTCGTCGCCAGATGAAGGGTAATCCATGATGGGGAAAGGGGGGCTGAACAGGATCAGACTCTGCGGTCTCTGGCGGTTCCGAAAAGACGGCCTTTGTAGAAGGTTGGTTCTGTTGGGTCTCGGACAGTCAACAAACACTTCAAGACTCGGAGCTTGTCGCCTGGCGATGACGGGTACTTCTGCCGTGCTTGTCCTCGGGTTCTCCGCTTGTTTCTCAACCTTTGGGTGTGATTGGTGCTTAGGCACGGGCTCTTTATTCTCCAGCTCCTCCTTCAGATCCGTCATCACCGGGAGAGGTGCAGCCTGGCTTTTCTCTGTACTGGTTTTAGGAGATGCTTTGTCTTGTTCCTCGATGTCACTGTCTCTCCTGGAGGGAGGGATCTGACTATACTGCACCTTTGGAGGCACAACGGGGACGGCTTTGGCCTGGCACGTCTTTATCATAAAGGCAGTGCGTACTGATGACACACTGACGGGGGCGGAATTTCGTCGTAGAGGTGCCTGCCGATCATTCAGGAACAAGTCCAACTCGGACAGCATCCCGTTGTTTACACTCCCAGACAAACTCCTCGAACAGGAGGAGAACTCGTGTGGAGGACGGCTTTGCTGATTAGAAATGTCTCGAATGCACCGAGGTCCGAAATCTAAATTCAGAGAGTATGGTCTGTGTTTGGAAATGTGTTCGTCTCTTTTCTCCGATCCTGCTGAATCATAAGACATCTGTCTGTAAAAGTGTTGCGATGATTTCTGTTTTTTTGGTTCGCACTTTCCGATTGGAGCTTGCGTTCCATTGCTGGCCTGGGTCGAAGGCACATAGGTCATTTTAGTTTCACATTTGCTGCCGGACGTTTGGGGAATGGTTCCCGGCAAGGCGGCAGCCAGAGATGGTCTTTTCGATTGGTCGCCGCTGCATGAAGAAAATAAGGTCTGTTCCTCATCTGAGTTCAAAGTCACCGCTTGTGAGCTGAGCGACAATTGCTGTTTGAACAATTCCTCCACATCAGGTGAGTGTAGTGGACTAGTGACCCACTGCTTGTTGGAACTGAGGTCCTCCCATGATTCCGCTAGGTCCAGCTCCTCAGAGTTTCCTGCACATGCTTCATCATACTCCTGGATTGGAAGATCCAGAGAATTGGGTCTTTCTTCTAAACATATAGAAAACCTTGAAATAAGTTGGGGAATTTTCTCCACATCACACGAGACCTTTTGGTCTCCTTTAGGACTTTGGTGTTCCTCACATTGTTTTTGGCCGTCACCTGGAGAGTCAATTGGAAGAGCTTTGACTTCACTTTCTTCTACAGTAAGCTGGACGTGAGCTGCGTCTTTGTTCGCAGGTGGACCTTTTGGGGACATCTTCTTGTTTGTTTCATCCAAAACGGCGATGGCAGTTTGTTTTTTTTCACTGGCCCAAACATCATTTTTATAGAGCGAAAAGAGGATGTCTGACTCTGACGGCTGCTTCTTTGTCGATTCAGCCCCGGGCGGGTGAAACTGATGATTGAACGAGACGTTTGAAGTCGGGTCTTTACAGAACACAGACAGCGATGGAGAGCTGCGACTTCTTTTTGACTTTACGACCACGGTTAACCTTTTGTTTGCGCTAGGTAAAGTGGAATCAAATCTCTTATCCAGCAGGTCAGCTTCGGTTATCTTCAGCTCTCGACGGGCGTCGTAGCAAAGCTCTTCTGTATTTTGAAGCTCCTTATCCTGGATTGAAAAGAAAATATATTTTGCAGTCAGATACTCATCTGAAAGACGACACTAGCAGGAGATGATTTACCTGTTGCGGGGCGTTTTGAATGTCCAGTTGTTGCCCACACGAGTGCGTTGAAGCTGTGCCTTCACTTGCAAGGGAAAGCTCTTCCACTGGAGTAATACTTGTGTCTTCCCTGGCTTGTGGCACACTTGAGACCAGTTCTAAGGATTTTTTCTTCTCTGTTCCATCTTTCTTGTCAGGCTCCACTTGGGAACACATGTTGCTTTTTCCACCAGCACTCTGCTCTGAGGTTTCTCTGCTGGGTTTGAGGGTCGCCGCAGCCATTCTGTCCTTGGCGAGCCCTCTGCACGGCGTGCTGTTTGAGCTGATGACGGCTGACACACGCAGCGGTACCGACACGGCGAACGGCTCTGAGATGTTGACGGCTCTACGCTGATGCCTCGGCGATGACTCCAGCGGAAAGAAGCTTCCCGGAAAGGAAGGTCGAGAGGTGTTGTTGTAGGAGGAACCCGAGTAGAGCATCCTCCGGTTTTTAGGCGATGTGGGCTTGTAGCCACTCAGCTCGTCTCCCTTGAATACCTTGAGCTGCTCTGGCAGTGTTCTTTGAGGGGTTCCCGAAGCACCTGATGACGCGCCCTTTTGGCTCAAGCCGGCGTTCCAACCGCCTGTTGCTCCACCAGATTTTTTCCCCTTAAACTCCCAGTTTTGGTCGCGTTCACTCAAGTCATAAAGTGAGTCAGATCCCAGTGTTCTTGATTTTACGTCTGGAACAAAAATGCTGCCTTGTCCCTCTGAAGGACTCTTTCCAGTTCTTTCATCATCTGGAAACAACAAAATGTGGACCAAAAATAATGTTCTTTTTTTTTTTTTTTTTTTTTTTGCACGCAAAGGAATAATCTTATTTGGCAAAGATTTTACCTGTTGGCAAGGAGCACAGCGACTCCATGCTTCTGGATGGTCGAAGCGATCCCTTTTCTGTGGCCAAACAGTCAAAGAGAACGACAGGAATCAAAAATAAAAAAAGAACTTACTGAGCTCTTTATCAACCTGCAGTGAGCTCATTAGAATTTGATCCAATTAATGTTTGTATGATGTTGTATTTGTGTCCCCAAGGAATGAAGTTACAATAGATCATTTGGCATCATCCACCAGGTGGCGCAATAAACTCAAGGCCCCTTAAGTTTGACGCTGTGGATGTCTAAAACCCAAAAGACAAAAATTGTAGCTGTGGAACTAATTTGTAATCAAATCTTTTGTAACTTTGTAGTGGGTGTTTTGAGACAGATTGTCATGGGACTGCTTTTTTTTTTTTCTTGGTTAGGAAGATTTCTTGGAATATCGTTTACAATATGTGCATTGTTTTGGGCTATGCTGCTGAGCTTTTTTTTTTTTTTTTTTAAATGACAGATTTGGATGATATTGTGCCCTGCAGTGTACGTTGTGATGCTAGAAATCGTTGACGAGCTATCCATATTGCTGTTCCAGTCAAATGATACTTGCCCGTTAAGCCTGGAGCTCTAATGAACACACTTCCATTTCGGCTCAGTTTTCCTTTGGAATCCACAGAGCGTCCCAAGTTGAAGATGGATTTCCATTTCTTTGACTTCCCAGAGAGCTTTCTCCTAAAAGATAAAAAGTTGTTGCTTAACCCGATTGGTTTGAATTGGCCACATATGCTGACCTTTGGTGATTGTGTGACGTACTTGCTGTCCAAGTCTATGACGGTGTGGTAGAGTGTGGCCGCGCTGGTGTCAGGCAGACTGTTCTCTCGTTGCCGTTCTTTATGCACGGGATGGTTTGGACTTAAGGAACGGGCTTGGGCTTCTTCCAGGCTCATCAGTTTCATTGGCCCACTTTGGCCGCTTATTGGGAGCGTGGCATACTTCTCCCCACACATCAAACTTGGCGCTGTTGGAGTACCATATGTCATGATTCTGCAAAATATTTCTAAGTCTGTTTGCAATGAATTTCATACCTTCTTTTGGTTTGATTTGCACGCATTCGCTGTTGAAGATCTGTTCCGTGTGGTTAAGAATGAACTCCACCACCGACTGTTGTATTCGCACCTCCTGGAAAACCATGTCTCCATTTCCAGATGTGGCTTCTATTGTTTTGGATCTGTGAAAATAAAGCACACATTGGGTCTAGCAAAAAAAAAAAAAACCGTCAGAATCTGATTGTTAGCCAAACTCACCTTAATAGATTAGGAGCCCAAACCAAGGCCAGATTGCGTGTGTGCATGTTTGTCTGGGCACTCAAAGTGGCGAGGCGGGCCAAATGCTTTGTGAGGTACTCCAGAGTCCTAAAGGGAGTAGAGAAACATTCATTCTATTAAAACACGAAATGTATAAAAGGCACAAAGTGTTATAGTTCACCTGAAGTGAGGGGTCGGCAGTTGCTTGACAATCTTTTGAATGTGTACAAGTCTTTCATGATCGCCGCATACTGAGGCCACTTCCTGCATGCAAAATAAGCGTCATGTTTTTATTCCACTCACTGCTTTATTTGGAATATGAACCGAATTCCTGAGCCTGTGAGAACAAAGTAAACTCCCTCCTAGCGAGACCTGGACGCTCGCGTGAACGTAAACAAGCCTTTGCCGGAGCGTGTGCGGTCAAAAATGATGTGACTGAAGCCTGAACACGTTTTCTGGATTTCATGTGTGACCAATGTAAATTGCCTTTACGCTGTCTCATATGTCTTTGCTGGCAAGGTTCCAAGAAAAAAGAGGTCATAGTAAAGCACATGATGACAGATATATACCCTAAAAGCTTCCAGGAAGGTTAGTGTCGAAAATCCTCTTCAAATGACGAATTGCACTCATGATGCCAAATCAAACATGGACCATCAGAGTTGTGATAAAGTATTGGCACACTTGAAAGTTTGGAATTGGCACCCCCATTTTGGGAATACGTTCCTCATTATTTTAAGAACAAACAATACATGGAGAAAAATAAATGGCCCACAATCGCTATTACCGTTTATCCCAGGTTAGATAGGGTCGAGGTCACGTCTCTCGAGCTCTCCCACATCAAGCTTATGTAAGCATATTTTAATTTGTGGAGCGAAAAGGGCCTTTCCCAGTGGTGTCCCCCCCCCCAAACTGTACACAAGATTTTAGATTTTGCAAGGCCTCTAGCCCAACTCCGACCTTGTCCGTCGCGCCTAATTAAACACCCCGTTTAATGAAGCAGGCACATTTTCAGCGCTCAAAAACGTAGGGGCGTCAGCAAAAAAACGTTTTTAGATCGTTTCGCACATTTGACAGTGGAGACAATCGTTTATTTTTTATTTTTTATGATTTGAAGCCTCATTTCATACATATATCCTGTATAATCTGTCAGTGTCGTTAAAAAGAACTCTTCTATGTGGTGTGTCAAATTTAGAAGACATTTTATGTACACTTTACAGGACCTTTCGCTGATTCAATAGTGAGCATCAATATTTCTGTTCCTATACAGTTGTTTACAAATGCATGTTAAATGTGATGAAGAGAATATTTTACTTTGAAAGTCAATTTGTCATTCATGTGCATTTTCTACTTGCACTTTTGAAATTTGATGTTGGGGACCACTGTATTCCCAGTTGAATTTTTTTTAGGCATCATTAGGTAATAACTAAACTGCTCTAATAAACTGGTGTGTGAGCTCAGTGGCAAACTTACAGTGAACTTGCTGTATAGCTCATATGTGAGCAGAGGATTTGGGAGCTCCCTGAAGTACAGCTTGCATAAGGAACCCACACAGTGGATGTCCTGGAGGTACACTTCCTTTGTAAGGTCAGGGCACGCCTCAGCGCTGAATTCCTGTCTGCACTCACACACACACACGCGCACACACACATACACAGTTGATAAATGGCTTGACATGATCAAGTCAACTGTTTGTGTTACAGTGATGGGAGAAAAACAAGAAGCGTGATCCCCCCCACTCCCCCAAAGCTTGATTTTATGTCAAATCTAAAATGAGCTGATGACATACCTGAGCCGTTGGATGTTTGAGGTGACCCCTGATAACCTGTAGATCCCATGCACAATCCCGTGCTTCTCGATGAACTCTGCACATTTTTGTAGCACCTGAGGGACTTAAGTGGACAAATTGTTTTATGTTAGTTTTCTTTTCTGGTACATGGATAATGAGTGAATGACAATGGTAGTTCCGGTGTGCAAAGTGATGGGCAAACTAAGGGCGCACATGTTGCTTTGAATGCTACGGGCCTTGTTTTCTTTCCCCTTGGGTTACTGATTGTAGGTGGCCTTTGACAGGAAGTTAAAAATGGTTTGTTTGTTTCAGAGGAAGGTTGACACACCCAACCCTTGTAGCGGGTATTACTTACGACATTTCCTCTAATAGAAAACGGCTACCAGTGGCCCGACACAACTTTCTTCGCTTACAGCGCATCACCTTCAGCGTGTCCGCTTAAGTTGGGACTTTGAAGTCCAACGACCTTTTTTGACGTGATCCTTTGCTTTTCTAAACGGAGACATTATTGTCGTCCATGTAATTTGTAGTCCGTCTGCCCGGCAGACTATTCCGACTTTGAACTACGCCCTCCCTTGCATGTATCTTGCTGTGAAGATAGTCTACGTTATTTTTGGATATGCTTTGTCTTCCAGTATGTTGACATGTGTTTGACTTGATTGGACTCTCGGTTGCGTGCCTGCGGTGAAAGGCTGACCAGTGTCGCCGCCTTGATTTCTGTCCTCTGTCTTTTTCCCCACCCAGACATCAACACAGGGATGCTCTTAGCTGCTGCTATATTAGCTTGAAATGTGAACATTTACTTGTCTTTAATGGAAGAGTTTTTGGGCAATTTTATTGATGGCCAAGATACGGCTCTTCTAACCGTGTGTGTTTTGTTTACAATTTGAATATCAATATGACTCTTATGTGTTAAAATAATTCTAGTGTTGAAGACTTTTGCACAGTAGTGTACTGGCACATGTTTTTAGAGTAGCTCTAGATTTCGGATTTGTTCGTTGCCACAATATTTGTTGTTTACCATTATTTGTTATTTAAAATTGTACAGATAGGACATATTTAATGAAGAGGTGTTTATTGCAAAATATATTCCAAAACCAATGTGCTCTTCAGATAATTGTTGAGAAGATTCAAAAGACTTAAAAATTAAATCAGAAGACACAGTGTAACATGTCTTGAGCTTGATTGTGGATACTTGTAGTCATTGTTACGTATTACCTGCTACAAGCAGGATTACACAACACTGCACCTCATCCCACCCCATAGGGACATTTTCATACATATCATTCTCTTTATTGAACCAGATGGAGTCATTGTGTTTTTTATCCCCCACTATCCTTTTTTTTTTTTTAAGTGTATGTGTATCTATGACAGAGGTGGACGTCGGTGTCGGCGTACCCCCTCCCTCACTTCCTGGACTGAATGCTCCGCCTCGCATTGTGAACATGTAGCCCCCCCTCTCCCAAGTTACATTCAAACTTCACTTTTGGGTTAATATCCTTTCCTTCATTTTTTCACGTAATGTGTTGCTTCCTCAAACCTTAATTGATGACAAATCTTACAAATTTGAGATAATGGCAATATTATCTCAACAACAAAGGTCCTATATTTAAATTATTGACCCTCTTGCTCTTTGTGCCTTTCTCTTAGTTTCCTGTCGGCAGCAGCAAAGCCCAGACGACGAGTCACAGGGACTCTCCCCGTCACTGGAAGCAATTGAGTCCAGAAAAAATGAGCCACACAGCCACACCCAAACTTTACAAATGGCCAGTGACTCCGGGCAATAGGTGAATGAATGGCAAGTAAATGTACAACACAAATCACGTTTGTCACATTTGGTGACATCAAGTTAATGTGTCTGATTACTTCTATGTTTCAAATGTGTTGGACCTAATTGTTCAGGTTATTGTAAGAGAAGAATATTAATGTTACCATCCTGTCCTGAGTTGTGGAGATGTTCCGTCAGGTCACAGCCGAACGCATTTTCACTTCCTTTCGTCTTGGACTTCTGCTTGGTCCCTTTTTTCTTCATGTGGTTCCAGTTAACGGTTCAGATGATTAGCAGCTCCTTGTAAACGCAGCGTTGAATCCATATGACCCCGAGCAAGGGTGAGTTTGCTGATCAAAAAGTAGCCGCGTAGAAGTCCCCGGCAATCTTGTCCCAAATGTGCTGCATCCGCTCACATTTTGAGCAAGCGCTCGCACGACTGGAGGCTGAGAGGAGAAGTGACGTCACTTGTTTAAACTTTCCAACTCTTAGTGCAGCATTGCTTGACAGGAATGACACTGTGACACTTTTGGTTTGCTGGGACGTGGCAACCGGCCGCTTTATCTGTGAAGGACTTGCAGAAAGTGCATTAGAATGGCTCTGTTTCCTGTTGTTGGGATTTTTTCCCCCCCTTCCACTGGCCAGTCCTCTCTGCTCCTTTCTATCTCCTCCTCTTTTCCTTCATTCCACAGCCTCCTCGTTCACTGGCTCCTCTGTAGCGAGCAGCGACCAATACAAGGGAGGCCAATCATCTCAAGAACATTCTATTTATAATTCAATTTCGCTTCCTGATTTTTGAGTTCCATGTCTGAACTTGAGGCGGCCATGTGACACACATTTGAAGAAATGTTGAGGTTCAATCAAGGAGGTGAAGGTCAAAAGCCAATTTTGATTTCTTTCCTCGTTTTATCTGTATTTTTCCCTCCACGTTGGCCAGATTTATATGGGACGGCTGCCCTCTGCCTTCCTGAATGCTCCCAGTGTATACAATTTCCTGTGCAAAGCGTCCAGGCTGGAAAACAAAAACAGAGGGGTTCTGAAGGAAGGAGGGAAGTGGGAGGTGACTCAAGTGAGGACTTGAAGGGCACAGATGGGGAAATGGGGGGTGGGGTGCACGAGGTGTTAGGGTTAGGAGATGGACACATGGTTCTTGTTACATGCATTTTTCATCTTGGACCAACTGGACTCCAACTAAATGCTGAACGCTTTTCTTCACTCTTCCAGCCATCTTAAGTGGACGTCATCACTGGATTGTGGTGGTTGTCGTGATTGACTCCTTGTATGTCCAGACTAAGTGGTTTTAGAGGGAAAATGACACACCCGCAACCCCATACTTCATCTTCTGAGATTTGAAGTTTCTCTACTGGATGCTTAAACTTTTCCAAAAAGTCATATCTTAAGACCAATGGCGGTGCATTGGCTCAGATAGGACCACCGATCGCAATGATGATGAGAAGTGAAGCAGAAAATCTCTATCGGCACTCATTTGTGTTGCCACTTGAACCTAACGAACAGTCAAACCTCAAAGTCAAAGTAAAAAAAATTTTTTTAACAGTAATATGTTGCGTGTCTAAACACACCGTTTTGACTAATATTGCTTTTGTAGAATATTAATTTATCCGGGGTCGGCCATTTTTTCACTTAAATGACATCACAGTGCTTAAGGTTCAGCTAACGACCGTCACGGCAGCCCTTAACAGAATCCAAACTTTACCTGATGTGACACAGAATCATTGTTAAACTCATTAACATTTATCAAAAAAAACGTCTATTTGTAACAATTATGCCCAATAACTATTATAAAGAAAAGGCAGAGATTTTGATGGCTCTCTTTACTTTCTTCATGCAGCTTTCTACACATAGCACATATTGGCGTCAACAGTGCCTGTTTTAGAAAACGCACTTGAGTGTGTCACATGTGAGCTTGATGACCATGCCTGGCCTCTGCAAGACAAAGCCTCTTTCTGCACCATAGGAAGAGGACATGACATCATTCTGTCCACCATACAAAGCTTCAGATATCCCGCTCTCTCTTTGCCCTGTTTAAAAAAAAAAAAAAAAAATGCCAAGAGGTCACTGGCAGGGAATAACAAGCAGCTTTCATTAGTAGAGGTCACTGCACATTTTATCGCTGTAATAATTCATTTCTGATATATAGTGGAAACTATGTGAAGACATTCCGTCACTTCACAGCAATAAAATTCGGAAAGTGCAAGTAGAATTTCATGCGTATTCTAAATATTGCTTGGACAGGAATGCTTGTGGTTGTCTATGTGTCAGTGATTTCTCATCTCTCCAGTGTGAGACCACTCCACTTATCTGCTTTAAGGGGGATCCTAGTGCCAATCATTATTTTGTGGATGCAACTTTGTTACTTCTGCCCCCCAGTGGCCAGATTTATACACTGCATTCAGTGGAATCATTTCAAGCTAAAAGGCCTTTTTTTTTTATTTCAACATTTCACTTACGTCTAAATTTACCATCGAATATGACAGCACACACTATATGACATTATGAAAATAATTGTTTATTAGACCTTTTTTTTTCAAAACATCTGTAGCAACAAAATCAGTTTTTCCGGGTTGCCAATGTGCCCGAAATCATCATTAAGTGCCATTTGAGTACTTTGCAACCAATCTATGAACGGAAGAAAGTTTTGATGGTCACAAAACATGGCCATTGTAACACCCAAGCCATTGCACATCACTTTAAGCCCACAATAAAATTGATATGTGCAGTTAAAGTCCCGTTACTAACCCTCATGCAGTCTACTACTTATATCATGATATGCTATTTTCATTAATCACATTTAGATATTGATCCCCCACACCCATTACATTTTCCTGCAAAGCAAGAAGAGAAGGCCCTTTTAAAAAAATAAAATGGAGTACTAGCATATAAAATTCCAGCTTTTCAGTCTGACGAACATTGCAGAACCACTAGGAAAAGTCATTTGATAACTAAAATAGAAATGACCAAGATTATCAGTATCTGAGGAAAACCAATATCCTAAAAGGCCACGTCACCCGTTTTCACAACTTCCAATTGCAAATGATTACAAATAAATTGTGTGTAAATAGATACAATCATATAATTCAGCTGAACATCACATCTTATTGCATACTCTTGAGTACATTTGTACTACAAAACATGTTTCTTGAATAAGAACAATTGGAATGATATCCAATTCACACATAATGGAGTAAGGGCACACCTCAAAGCTGTGTAGAAAGTATTCTAATTACGATATACATTATATTTCATCTTCAAATCAACTATCAATACTTTTGAGGCTACATTTACTGAAGATGATTGAGTTTCTATTCAGTCTTGCAATCATATCAAGACCGTGTCTTTTGTGTCCATACAATTGAAGCTCAGCTAGGCGTTTGGCCACAGATTATGTGTGAGCAATATGTGCTTAAATGAAATGTGGAGCAGAGCAATAAAGTTCACGTGTTACTTCGACAACATTTGGCGATGTGTTCTATGGCTTTCCGAGGTCTACGGTCACATTGATGTAGAGCGGCAACCTCTCCACTGATAATATCTGATATTTGCAGCTGTTCAGTCCATCTTTTTTCCAAACTAGTGGCGTCCGTCTTAACAGCTTCATCCTGCATTGGAGGGGGAGGAAAAAAGAATCAATTCGGGAGAGGTTTGGGATCATGACAAATGACCAACCTGTCTTTGTTGACTTCATTACCGCTGTCTCGTTTGTGAAACACCATCGTGTAGCGTGCGATGTCAGCGGGTGGTCGCACAATCTTCATTTTTTGCAGCTCCACCCTAAGAGTGCACAAGATTTTTGTTTATGTGTGGATCTCCCCCTACCAAAAACAAAAAATCCAAATCCCTTTCTTTCTTTCACCTAATGCGTAGGTCATCGTCTTCTCCACCCCAACCCCAGTAGGTGTTTGCAAATCCATTCACTTTTCCGAACTGCTCTCTGCTCATGGCCGAGACTCCTCCAAAGTAGCCTTTGTAGTGCAGCCTGTAGAACACATTCATTTTTGATTTTGAGTCATCTAGGATTATGTCAGGATATTTCCAATAATCGACTAGCACCACAAATGAGTGGGCCGTTTTACACACACATACAGGAAACGAGTCTTTTCTCAGAAACTTACTTGTATCCTGTGGCATTCCGGCCAACTACAAGGTGTTTGGGTTGTGAATCACAGACGTAGAGATTGCGATCATTTTCAGGAACCAAGTCCACGTCATGGAAAATGAAACAGTCCCAAGTGTAGTCTTTCAGTGCTTCCAAGTAACCCACGTTCAGTAGTTTGGCACGATTAAAAGTGGCATCACCGGCCTTTTAAAAAAAAAAAAAAGAATTGAATATGATACAAGAACGCGCTACAGAGCCTAAAACAATGTAATTGTTAAGTACCTGCTGGAGGACATAAACAGCATAGTGGAGTTGTTGCCTTTGCAGGAAGGGGTGCAGGTGGTGCAGCAAGTAGAGGAGATGTCGCTCTCGGTTGCGATGGGGAATGAGGATGGCCACGCTCTGTCTGGCCGTGCACGACAAAGGCTGATACTGGCCTTCCACCACTCGCTTGTTCTCACCCTCCACGTCTTTCACTTTCAGAGAGGGCTCAAAGTTCAGCTTCACAGCTCCTTCTAAGGAATCAGAATTGCCATCATCAACCCGGTGCCAAAGTTTTAGAACCTAGTTTTTAATATTTTCTACCCAAACACTTCATTAGGAACATCTGTACAAAATGATGAGATTGAGAACTGTTGGGATCTGTTTTAAGAATTATACATCTTTTCTCCACTCGTTAAATCAAACGTGGAGGTTAACTCACGTAGAAGCGGTGACTTCTTCGGACATTCTGCTCTCGGCGTCGGTGTTATTAAGCGAACCGCCACCGATGTCCCCAAGTTTGCCCGGTCCTGTGTGTTCTCTTTTTTAACGAGAGCTTGTGTTGCCGCCGAGAGAACGGTGAAAGATTTCACACTGCCACCCGAGAACAGGCAAATCCATGCCAGCACAGAAAGAGGGAGAAGCAGTAAAAAAAGGTACTTCACCCTGCGCGACAACTTGCAACAAGCAGCCGAACAAAAGCCCATGGCTGTGATGATGTTGTAGCTCTTCTAATTTAAAAGGTGCCCTTCATAGCTGGAGCAGTCAGCACAAGACAATGAAGCATGCTCTTGGTTTAACAGTTTCCACCATGTGGTTCCATATTGGAGTTAACATCCGTGGTTGTAGCCTGAAGATGTAGTTTCTGGGAGGATTAATCGATGTCAACTGAAAAACAGAGAGAGACCAGATGTTAGAGTACAGAACTAACATGTTTGTATGCAAAAAAAAAAAAGACACCACAGCTTGATATGGTAGAACCTTCTTTCAAACAAGGAGCAGCAATCGATTCACAATTACGTGCAGCGGTTTTTAATTTGTGTTTAATAAGAGCAATATATCACCTTAATACTTATTATTACATTACAAACATTTAATCTGCCTTGTTACTGAACCAGTTGCCCTGCATCACGAGTAGCTTCTCCTGGATCTTTTTATGTTGAAGGCATCCTTCTTGGGTCGTGAGGATTGATCGATTGATCGATCGATCGATCCCCGGGAGTGGGGAAATTCAAGCCCCGACAGCATTTAGACCACAGAGCGGGTATATAAAAGACAGCGGCCAACCAGCCCCCCTCAATACCGTAGAACACCCCAAAACACACAAAATAGCCTCCACGGGGTCCACAAATAGGTGTAAGGGCAGCCAAGTTCAACGGCGCCCAATGGACCGTGGTCATGTATCGGTAAAACATCACAAAACAGGCAAATGTGTGAGCAGCGTCCTGGGCACGTGCAGATGGTCACCATGGGGCAGGCATGGTGATGGAGTGGACTTCTCACAGGGGTCGCGGCTGCGAAGCCAAGGCAAGAGACCTGGTCAGCACCAGCCTTATAGGAGCCTATTGAGTTGTGTGTGTTTTATATACCCGGTCTGTGGTATGAATGCTGCTGGTGCCTGAATTTCCCCACCCCCTGGGGATCAATAAAGTTTCAATCAAGCAATCAATAATAAACGATAGGTCTCGTGCCACTGAACATTTGAGTGAAAGTAAAAATATATTTATAAATGTCACGCCAAAGAGTGTCATTTGCGTTTCATGGTCAATTGTATTTCACTGCACATGGGTTAAATCGAGTAACCAACAATACGAGGGGCATTCAGTTGCTATGGTAATTAACATTGACAAGAAACTCAATAATAACAATCACAACAATCTGGTGAACATGCATAAACATAGTGCAATACAAACTAGTTTGTTTTCTTCCAACTACTTACTTCAAATGATCCAATGATGCTTGTTTTTCCTCGAAGTCATCTTCTTTTTGGTAAGTCCACCTAGCATTGGCTAGCTCCACGAGCATCCCAGCATATCACATTGGCCACTACAGTACAGTGCATTGCATTTGCAATCACGCCAACAAGAAAAGCGACACAAGCACAACTAGAAACCTCTCACGAAGGCGACACGTCCTCCTCCACCCGGATGCTCTGCCATGTTTGCACACAAATCAAACGTCATTATCTCCATAATTGTTTGTTGCCTCCTCTGTAGCGTCTTCCTACTTCGCTAGTTTGCAGACATCAGCTGAATATGCACGCAGGCTTTAATGGAAAGCCCACGGAGAATAAAAAGCATTGCTTAATGCCTCGTTTCCAGGTTTCTACGTATATTTACAAAGGTTGTTGTTGCCACTTTAACGATTCTAACACGTCGCTCCCACTTGTAAAGTTGACGTAAATACGTGCACGTCCGAAGTGGGGCTTTCATGAGAAAAGCATTTCCGGCTTTTACTTTGGAATTTCAGGATGACCATTAATGTTTTTATTTGGAAGCGTGGGCGGCATTTTCAGATAATGTAGTAACTAATAGTGTACTACTTGTAGTTTGGTTTGGTGAAGTCATTTATATCAAGATGTCATAGCACATCTAGCTAATCCATTCGTTAAACACTGCTTATATAAATTGCTAGGCCTGAGACAAACGGAAATGTCTTTCAGTCTTGTTTCACACAGCAGATCAGGTGTGAACACCATGCTGGTCTCGGCTGGACATCCATTTGTTGTTTAGAGGGTCTTTAGTTGTCCAGCTGCTTTTCAGACTGTTTAAAGTCAACTCTGATCTTAAAAATATCAGCGTGTTATCCTCAAACGCCCCTTGCCCTCCTTGCAATTTTTTTTTTTTAAAGTTAGATTTTTAGAGAAAGCTCATGATCAAGATCATGGATTGTCAACCAGTGGTCTGTGGTCCTCTAGTGGTCCGTGGCAGTATTGCAAATGGTCCGCGAAATTGTAAATGGAAAATAATTATAACATTTTTGAAAATAAAATGTATTTATTTTTTAGACTTGATTTATTTTCCAGCTAATTTTGTGAATCATTTACCCATTCAAATTATGTCAAATGTAGCTGAGATTCCCAAAATAGACATAATATTAAATAGCCTGCATATGTCTATCCTCCTTTGGTGCAAAATAAAATAATAATCTGCCAAAGCAGTGGTCCCTGAGTTGCTTTTTGGTTATAATGGTGGTCCCTTGGACAAAACCAGTTGGAAACCCCTGCATTAGGTGATGATAGTGGTGATGATTTCCCTTCTTTAAAGTTGCTGGTACCTAGTTAAATGCATATACATTGGTATAAATTAGGCGGCTCTCTCTAGTTCGACGATTCATTTTACTGTTGTAAAAAAGCCAAGACCAAAAAAAAAAAAAAAAGCTTAACAAAGGTACGGAAGAGGATTAGGGCCAGTGAAGAAAGAAAAAAAAACGAGGGGTGACTGGATTCTGACTTTTTTTTTCTCAGAAAAGTCAGAATTCTGAGAAGAAAAGTCAGAATCCTGTCACCCCTCGTTTTCTTTTTCTTCACTGGCCTTAATCCTCTTCCGTGTGTTAATAGCATTTACATGCGAGACATGACAGCTGCACTGTTTGCTCTTGTCACACACTTGTGATAAGCAAGCACAGAAAGTTATTTAAAACTCTTCCAACAAATTCTCTAGGAGCCTTGACTGCAAGTTTACTGTTACTTAATATTTCTTTTTTCGCGTGGTTCCTTAAATTTACGTCAAAGCTTTGTAAGTGACAAACAAATATTATCCAACCGACCAATCCGATCGAATAAAAATTGTAATCTAGCTAACATAAACAAACATATACGAGTCAAATCAATGCTGAAAGTTAACAGAACATACTGTAAATTAGTTTATTAGGCAAGCTGACATGTTTATTAGTTCCTTTTTAAAGTCCCCAAAAATATAACTAAAAGGTAGGCCATCACATTAAAGAACCCCTTCTGGACTCCTCAAAGCTTAAAGACAACATGACGGTCCCGCTGCCAAAGCTCACTCTTGGCTTTTTCCTTCCAGAGGGCGTCTCACCACCGTCACGGTTAGTCTTGAGACTGACGGAGGACGATGGCGATGGCGATGAGGCAGATGATCCACCACTACTACCGGACTTTTTTCTGGACACCGTGCCTTGTTTGAGTGTGGCTTTGGCGGCCACTTTGAAGGCATGGGCTGCTGTGCTGCACCTGACTTCCTCAATGGTGTTCCTGGAGGATTTGAATAGGATGATGTAGACCTTATTGAAGAAAATACAGGCCAGCATCCCAAAGCTGGACGCCAGAATTGCGATGACTTCCACCGCTGAAACAAACTTGCCGTAAGTGCTAAAGTAGGCGGGGATGAAGGAGATCCAAACGATGAAAAAGATGAGCATGCTGAAAGTAATGAACTTGGCTTCGGTGAAGTTTTCTGGAAGTTTGCGCGATTTGAATGCAAAGAAGAAACAGATTGCCGCCAGAAGGCAAGTGTAGCCAATGAGAAACGCAAGAGCCATCTCAGATCCCTCATTGCAGGTGATGAAAATAATCTCATCGATGTCATGGTTCATGTAGCTGGAAGGCGGAGCGTTGTAAAGCCACACCACGCATATCATAACTTGGACAAAGGTGAAGAGAAAGACCAAAAGAAACTGCAGGTTCAAACCCCACCATTTACGATGGAAACTGGTCGGGATCTTGGCCTCAAAGACCAAAAGCACTCTGTTGGTTTTAACGAGGATGCAAGAAATGCAAAGAACGAAACTGACACCAAAAGCCGGTTGACGCAGACGGCACATCCAATCGTGCGGCCGTCCGATGAAGATGAGTGAGCTAGAGAAACAGCAAATAAGCGAGAAGAGCAACAAGTAAGACAATTCTCGGTTCGTGGCTTTCACTATTGGGGTGTTGCGGAATTTAACAAACACTCCCATTACAAAAGCTGTCAAGACGACACCCAGTACTGCACATATGGCCAAAGCTATCCCAAATGGTTCAGTCCAGGACAGAAACTCTATTTCTTTTAAAAAGCACGAGGTGTGGTTCCCACTGGACCAAGAGTTATTGGGACACTTGATGCAAATACTGGCATCTGTGTGGTAAATAAAATGAACATTAGAACCACTTTAGTGCTTTTCACCAATGCAACGTACCTTTGTGGTTGCTGTACTCTCCATCTGAGCATTCACTGCATTCAAAGCAACAAGTAGGCATACTGTCGATGATGCCCTTTCTGGTGCCGGGTTCGCACTCCTCACTACAGTTGGAGAACGGCATCTGGTAGATTGGAAACAGTTGTGGAAGCATAACTGGAATACTGCAAAACCTCAACAAATTCACCCATCCATCGATCTGTTTTCGCTACCATATCTGGAATTTCTTTTCTCGACGGGAGTGAACTGTGCTAACTTAAATTTAACTACATTGGGTCTTACCTCCAAACTGAATCCATTCCAGAGAATCTTTGTCTTGTCAATGACTAACTTGCCTCCCTTTTTTGAATAAACATTATAGTATCCAACCTCCTCAAAAACCACAGAACCGTCTTCAGCGGACCTGTGCCAGTTGATGATTGTGTAGTTTGCCCCCAAATCAAAGTTCTCGTCAAAAGTCATCTTTCCTCCAGCACTGTTGGTATATTTCAGATGTCTGAGTTGCTTGAGTACCTGCAGCACAAATTTGCGTTTAACTAAACGTACTTTATCTAGCATCTTTGTTTGTTGAAAAACGTCATACCTGCCATGCTTCCATTTTCTTTATATCTGCACAAGAGTTGTTTGCAAATAGTCCATCCCCAGGTGTACAGGTTAAGATGTTCTGCAGGGCCTGTGCAATAGCGTAAACTGCCACATACACATTGTATGAGATACGAAGGTGGGTGTAGTCCAGGTAGGGCGTCTCCACACTGGTGATGTCTTCCTCACCAGTACACAAAGGCCTAAAACTTGTGCTACCGTTGTCACTTTCTTGGCGTCTCGGACTGTCTTTCAGATAGCAGTTAAAAGTTTCCTCCCAAAACTCCCTGACAAATTCATTGTGGCCATCTTTCTTTGGTTGCACTTGTTGCAGGAACTCTTTCAACTCAGGTATATGTCCCGCCTTTAAGGCAAAACCAACCGTGCCTGCCACTACGTCGAGATATTCAGGTTTAGCGAGGAGAGAGGAGCTTGCCCAAGCTTCACTGGCAATCCAAATGCGATTGGTGATGTTTCTTCTCACCATCTCTTTGATGAGAGGCTCCATGTCAGGACCACTAGCAAACACCACGATGACTTTGGCGCTAGAATTTTCAATCCTGTCGGCCAGCGCTTGGATTTCGTGGTCCTCCATGTACTGAGAGATGAGTTCATTGAGATGAATGCAGATGTCCCTCTCCTCCATTTCTTTCTCAAACTTCTCTATGCTAGGTCGCCCGTAATCGTCATCTGAGGCCACGGCGATGACCCAGTTCCATTGGAAATACTCAATTACTTCCGCCATTGCCGTAGCTTGGTACTCATCCGAAGGAATAGTTCTCATGAAGGACTTGTACTGGTTCTTGTTGCTTAGAAGGCGACTGGATGAGGCATAGCTGATCTGAAACACAAGAGTTCACGCCTTGGATGGATTTATAGATTTTGATCATTTCCCACTTGATTCTGGTTCTACAGAGATCAACATGTGTTGGCCTTTACAGGACACATACAGATTTACCTGTGGAATATAAAACAGTCCCAATAGGTTTGCCACCGCTGTAGAAACAGCAGATCCAGCGGCTCCTACGACCGCGATAGTAGATGGGATGTGGTCGGTGCAGTTGCAGAATTCATCCAAATTCAACGAGTCGATCTTGTTTTGGGCCACAAAACTTAGAGTGGCTTCCAGTGCTTTTGACACAGTGTTGCACGTGTCAAAGATCCTGTAACCCAATGTGATGTTTGGCAGCAGAGTGCTGCTGTTGTTAATCTCCTCAATTGCAAAAATCATGGTCTGCAGCCAACGGAAACCACGGAAATTAAATCTGGAAGACACAACACAACATACAGTAACTCGGAGTTAGCCGTGCAGACAAACAGTACAACCATGCACATATTGACACATTTGAAAATTCCTTATTATCGTTGTAAATACAGGATTCTGATAAAGCACTCCACTTGTTCAGGTGTATGTATTTAATGTGTTTCGGTCACCTGACACATTGTGTAGACTCAGGCCGCGCCGCCAGGTCTTGGTCTTTGGACGCCACCCCAAAGTGAATGGGAAAGAGGCCTCCGAGCAAAATATCACCAGTCATCTGTGCTCGCTGATGAGGCCCGTAGGTGGACATGACACAAGTGCATCCCAGGAGCAGCAGATAACACGGAGCAAATGGCATCTTTTCTGCTGGGGGGGGGATTATTGCTTTTTTTCAGTCAAGACACGATAGTTTTATCTCTGCTGGTCGTGTTGCCGTGTGACGTTCATGTTCACACTGGGGAGAGTAGAAAGAAAGAAGTGTTGATCTGAGAAGGGGAGTCACACTCTAATGGGCCTCCTTCCTGCAGGCTTATGCTGTGGCCAGTCAACCCAGTCATCAAGGAGAGCAGCCAAAAGCGGCCCGCCTGCATCACGCTAATAGTGCTGGAAAAATGCTGGGGCAGAGATGTGATAATGAAGTAACGGCTGCCGCACACTGTGCTTTACCTTTGAAAGCTCTTTTATTCAAATTTTAAATTCTTACCAGCAATTAATGTGGCATTAAGATGTATGGATCAATAAGCAGTTGATATTATCCAAGATTTTCAACTCAACAGCCACATCTCAAATTTGGCTAATCACAAACATACTTATGTAACTACATCATTTATCGACATAACTTTGACTTGTATGACAATTATTAGAGATTACAACAACCCCAATGAAGATTCACCAGTGCGCAAGAGACTCAGATTGAGAAACAATGGATGCATTATTCATAAACACACAATGTTTACAAAAAGGATAATGTGTACACAAATAAAAATGCATAGAGTGCAATATTGAATTTGTTTTCTTCCTGGCATTTTCCATTCTTATGTTCCATCAAGTTTTCCATTTACTTTTTTAAAAAACATGTGAAAATATGACTTTGAAAAATCTTTATCAAAATTCCTTAGAGAGCACAGAATAACTACTAACATTATATTGTATAAAACCAAACAAAGACAAAAAAAAAATAGGCAGACATGGAAAATATCCCCAAAATGAACTTACCCAAATCTCTTTGAGATCACTGGAACAAAATTCAGCCAAAGAATTGCAATGAGTCATTTAAAGGTGTTTAACCAGAATATCCTGAGTGTGGAATGAATTCAGTGGGCAATTACTTTTTGAGGCTACTTTGTGGTCTTGATAAATGATTAACAGAGAGAAGGTTTGTCCATTTCCTCCAGCTAATAAAGCCCCCTCACCCTCCACTCCTCCTCATCTCCTCATCTCCAGACACTTTTGAGAAGATTTCAATAATAGTATTAAATAATATATTTTCCCCCCTTTTGTTATTTTGGGTTCAATTCTAATCTGCATAACAGCATAGTGGTGTGAATCTCTGGAACCTGCTGATTGTACCATTAGGTTCTCCAAACAGAGTTCCTTCTGCTCTGATGATCCACTTTGTTGCTGAGCAAATGTCTCGGCTAAAAACAATTTTAGTCGACGGCTTACTCTTCTGTGTGCCGCACAATTAGCCGCTGTGGGAGCCTGCGTATGTTCCTAGTATTTGGGGTGAACTATTAAGATGTGTGTAAGGCACAAAAATATGTATTGTTGAATGTAATAACTCGTTGACCGTGCCAAAACTGAACATCTTTGTAAAAACATTTTTAGTTATTTTATTGGATTTCCTTAAATTGTGTAAGTGTTCCTAATGAAGTGTCCACTGAGAATCTAAACAGTGCTTTTTTAGTAAACTCGCTTAAAATGTTTCCCTATGTTAGATTTTGATGAGAATATTTTCCATACTTTGCAGTCATTTCAATTTCCCCACTGAGAATTATTAAAGTATAAATTTATCCGCCAGGAATAATTTGGCAACGCCTCTAAAAAACTCCATTTGACAATTTCTACTAGTAATCCTCGGAACACAAATACTAGGCAACCCATCTCATATAATTGGATCGTATTATGTTATGAAATGGCTGAATATTACACATGCCAATAATTCGGATCTTCTCCCGGCTCTCAGAAATGACACATATGTCTGAAATGTAACATCATGCATCAAAAAAACATGTGCAATGAAAAGTTCACAGTCAAGGGTTTGACATATTCCCACAAGTGGTGTAGTCTGAACCACTTTGAAAGTCACTCTCATCCTGCAAAGGTAAGGGAATATTTTTAGGGGTAAAAATATTCAGATATGCTATTATTTCTTTTTATTACTATTGTCTACTCTTGATCGTCTAACATTGTACTATTAAGTTTTGTCGGTATACTTGACCTTGAGTTTGACCACTGCCGATTGTCATTTTTCAGATGTCTTTTTGTCCTTTTTCCCAATTGCTAAACTACCCTTATTTTGTTTTGCCCATGGTTTGATATGTACAACGCTGGATTAATCGTGCAGTCTCTCAAGAGCTCCACTATTTATGCACTAATTACAGTAAATCAAATTTAAAGTTTGGAATATTACCCTTAATATACATTTGAACTAGTGTGTGTCAAAATGTGTGGACTATTTATTGTCAGGAAAAACATTCAAGGGTGTGTACATTTTTGATCAGGCCATTTGGTTGATTGATCAATTCTGATCTCAAAAATTCATCTACATCTAATTATTTTGTCACAAATGGCTGACCATTTATTATTCAGTCTAATAATTACTAGCAGAGATGGGATTTTTTTCTCAGGAGGAGCCATATAGAGGGGCCAAGGATTTTTTTCTCAAGTGGACCACCATTTTCTTTTTTAACAAATCCCAAAAGTTCTTGAAAAGAAAAAAGGCTGGTAAAGATTCAGTATGTGTTCTGCAGGGGCAGAGGAATGTGGGAAAAAAGTTTTGCAAAAATCATAAAACATCCAAAAGTCAATTATCTGGGGGTGGCAGTGCCCCCGTGGCCCTCCCTTTAGCTCTGCTAGTGATGTGATATTTATACACTTTTCATCACAGTCCTGGGCTGTGTCAGACTGTTTGTTTTGTATTTTTTATGCATTATCATGATCTTATACATCCTATATCATAGTGCTTCACTAGGATGTCTGGTGCAAAGATCCTGCGATTTCTCCAGAGCTTATCACGTAGGAAACCTCTGGAGCCTGAGGGAGAGGTGTCCAACTTCCGCCGCTGCCTGACGACCCTTGACCTTGTGGCTTTGGGAGTGGGCAGCACATTAGGGGCTGGCGTGTATGTGCTGTCCGGAGAGGTGGCCAGAACTGTGGCCGGGCCCAGTATCATCATCTCCTTCTTGATAGCGGCCATAGCCTCGGTCTTTGCGGGACTGTGCTATGCTGAATTTGGAGCTCGGGTTCCCAAGACCGGTTCTGCCTACCTCTACACCTATGTGACAGTGGGCGAGATATGGGCCTTTATTACTGGTTGGAACCTTCTCCTGTCTTATGTCATTGGTAAGTACAGTCAGTCAGTCAATCAATCATCCATATATTTGGCGATGACAAAACGAAGCTTCAAGTTTGTTTCATGAACCAGTTGTGTTTTTTTTTATTCATCTCAATGGTACTGTTCAATCAACCATCCATATATTTGGCGATGAGAAAATGAAGCTTCAAAATTTGTTTCATAAATCAGTTATGTATTTTTTTTACTCATCTCGATGGTACTGATGGTTTAAAGAAAGTGGTTTAAGAAATAGCAAGTCAGTGTATTTTCAGTTTCATTTTCATTTTCAATGTTGGCCAGAGATACAATCAAAATATACAATATTCTTAACAATGCAAGGTCATTCTAACGTTCATGAGATTATTTTTCTAAGAAACTATTTTGAAAAATATTTGTTGTATTTAGGGACATCAAGTGTGGCCAGAGCATGGAGTGGAACTTTTGATGACCTCATTGGAAATGTCATTGCCAATTCACTGGGAAAACAAGCTGCCATGGACATGCCAGGATTAGCTCCTTATCCAGACTTCTTTGCAGCTGGCCTCATTATTCTCTTGGCAGGCATGTTTTAACCGTAGTATTGATAGAAACCTCTTTGAACATTTCTCTTGACTGTGCGATTTCCCATCTAGGTATTCTTGCATTCGGTGTTAAAGAGTCTGCCATCGTGAACAAAATTTTCACAGCAGTCAATATTATAGTGTTGCTCTTTGTTATTCTCACTGGCTTCCTAAAGGGAGATCTCAACAACTGGTACATTGATGAAGAACATCTACAAAGTTCACATGGGTATGCATCTTGCTTTTCAGCTTCTCTAAAATACTACATCGATGACTGGACATAATATAAAAGCAGAGACAAATCTCAGAAATTTTGTAGGAGGTCTTCCCGCTATAGTTGGACCTATTGTAGCTGCACTTGTGTTATAATACTATATTTATTAGTTTACTTGCCTGTGTTTAATATTGTACTGTACATGACATTCATGGCTTCCTTTCTTTATGCTACAGAAACATATCATTAAATGAAACCATGACTTTTGGAAATGGTGGATTTTTCCCTTTTGGCTTTGATGGAACATTGGCAGGAGCAGCGACTTGCTTTTACGCATTTGTTGGCTTTGACTGCATTGCCACAACAGGTAAAATGATAGTATGGTGCAAAATGTCACATTAGTAAAATTAAAATTCAATGTGTTCTCTTGTTTCTTTAGGAGAGGAGGTTCAGAACCCCCAGAAATCAATCCCACTTGGAATTGTGGCCTCCCTTCTCATTTGCTTCATGGCTTATTTTGGCGTGTCCGCCGCCCTTACTTTAATGATGCCATACTATTTGCTCAGTGTTCATAGCCCACTCCCCGCGGCTTTTACATATGTGGGCTGGGACCCTGCGAAGTATGCCGTGGCAGTGGGATCTCTCTGTGCACTGTCAACAAGGTATGAACACATTGATCGTCTGAATTTCGCTCCAGTTGGTTGTTCATCTGTTTTCTTTTGTCAGCCAATAGGTGCCAGTGAATATTATAATTCATCCAGGTCATTTTATCCTCAGGGCATTGAATCGATTGGAGCTGGACTTTTCTGGTTCAATCACCTGCAAATCTAAGAAGGGTGGGGTGGGGGTGGGGGGAGTTTCCTGGCTTAGGGCATATTTCAAGCCAGGCCAATTGATTTTTGGGTATTTAGGGAAAAAAAATCCTAGGTCTGCTTGTGGGCCTTGCTTCATGAACTGAAGAAGCCTGTTCAGATGGGGGTCGAAAACATCTTTTAAGACAGCCAGAACAGTCCAGTTCAACTCACTGTTTATGGGGCGATCATGTTTTTTATTATTATTTGATCAAAACAGTTTTAATTTACACCCCAGCCTCTTGGGATCAATGTTTCCTATGCCCCGAGTGCTTTTTGCAATGGCAAGGGATGGCCTTCTCTTCAGCCATCTCAGCAAAATGAGTGAGAGACAAAGTCCTGTCATTGCTACTCTGGCTTCGGGTGTCGTCGCGGGTAACAACAACAACAACAATAACTAAAATTGCAAGTGTGACTTAATATTCTAATATACTCTCTTGTACCCATGATTTTGCAGCCATCATGGCATTATTATTTGACCTGAAGGCGCTGGTTGACATGATGTCCATTGGAACCCTGTTTGCCTACACCCTTGTTGCCATTTGTATTCTCATTTTAAGGTAATTTGAGTGTTTTCAGGTTTGTTTGACTTTGCCTCACCTCTTCCCGTATCATTCCTGGAATGCATTGGGAAAAAGGAAGTGACTTTTGGGACCCCGTGCAAAAAAATTATATGACTTAAAATGTGACCTTTTTTTAATCACTATAGTTCAGTTGTTTGATTTATTGAATTAAATCTACCGTTTTTTTCCGTGTATAGTGCGCAAAATTTTACTAATTTATTGTCCTAAAATCCGGGGTGCGCATTATACATGGGTACAAAAAAAAAAAAAAAAATTTTTTTTTTTTTAATTTTTTTTTTTTTTTTTTTTAAGTCCCAATGATCGTCACACACGCAGGGAGGCAATGGGTCCCATTTTTATAGTCTTTGGTATGGTCTTAACTAGGCTGGATGTAATTTTTTTTGTTGGCGTTGATTTCTCCGACTGCCCATAAACGCACCACCGCGCTTCGTGCGCGCACAGGACAGCAAACGAGCAGGTGATCGAGCAAGCGTCTGATACGAGAGCATTGCGGTCGCATGGAGCGTGTTTGAAGTGAACAGCAGAGAAGAAAGGCAAAGTGTTGTGAAATAAAATGCACAGAACGGATGCGCAAGACACGTCAGCTATATAAAGAGCGAGAGTTGTTTTCTTCCTATTAGTTTCAATTCACAGTTTAATTAGCAGTTTCAATCAGCAAATAACAAAACACTTTGCCTTGTTCCTTTGGTCTCTGCTGTTCATCCTAAAACACAAAGGCACTCTTTAAGCAATGCGACAGTGAGCGCCCGGCGCGCTGCGGTTGCGCGACCGCACCAAATTAAGCTCCCTGCGCAGTGCGCACTGAGGTCCACTTAAATTTTAGAAAGTACATCAGGACTTTAAAAATATCTTCTAAATTTCAGCGACGGCTCTGTCACAATAATCGACCTGCCCGGTGCAGTTGGGCGGTCGGCGGCGCGCTACGGTTGAGCGTTCTCTCGCGCACTCTCTCTCTCGCTCTCTCTCGCACACACGCAAACCGGATATCCGCCATTACAGATGCGCAGAACGGATGAGCAAGACACGTCAGCTATATAAAGAGCGAGAGTTCAGTTCTCTACCTAAATCCGTATTACAGGTAATATTTTATTTCACAACACTTTGCCTTTTTCCTTTCTTCTCTGCTGTTCACTTCAAACACGCTCCATGCGCACGGAGCGCGGTGGTGCGTTTACGGGCAGTCGGAGAAATCAACGCCAAAAAAAAAATTACATCCAGCCTAGTTAAGACCATACCAAAGACTATAAAAATGGGACCCATTTTCTCCCTGCGTGTGTGACGATCATTGGGACTTAAAAAAAAAAAAAAAAAAAATAATTTTTTTTTAAAAAAAAATCATAAAAATTGGGTGCGTATTATACATGGGTACAAGCTTTTTTCCAGCATCACCATGCCATTTTTAGGGGTGCGTACTATACATGGGGGCGCACTATACACGGAAAAAAACGGTAATTTGTTCTTATAGTATGTCCTCACCTGTACAGATACCAAGTGGACATCACTGCTGACAACAAAGAAGAGCCATTTACAGTCAGTGGACTCTTTTTTCCTCATTCACACTGCACAGCACGGACATCAAAAAATGTGTCTGTTTTGACGGTTTGTATCAGTGAGTGCTCTATTTGTTCTGTTCTATTTATTTCTAGTTATATTCCATTATCTTACTCTGTTGTTTTTAGGATGCTTATGACTGTTTTCTGTTGTCATTATTTAAGCTTACGTTTTTCCCCATCCCAGTATTTTTAGCAACTACTCTGAGTCTTGTCGTATCCCAAGCTACGACCTCGCTGCAGTCCTCGGAGTGGTGGAGCGTGCTCTGTGTTGTTGCAGTCACAGCGATTCTGAGCCTCGTTGTTCTCATCATTTGGAGACAACCGCAGAGCACAACACGTGCTGCTTTTATGGCACGTTATCTTCATGAACCACAATACTTCACAACACAAGTTAAGATCACAAAGATGGTGCAATAATAGTTTCAATTAGTGAGTCACAGTGAACATGACGTTTTCAGTCCAAAATAAATTTTAGACCTCCAGATACTGCAGCTCAAATTAACATGTGAACCGACTTTTCTGTGATAGGCAAAGCTTCTCGGTACTACCGTATTTTCCGGACCATAAGGCGCACTGAACTATAAGGCGCACCTTCAATGAAAGGCCCATTTTAAAACTTTGTCCCTATATAAGACACACCGGACTATAAGGCGCACCATTTCTAATCCAAATCAAATCATTCTCCATTTTATCTTTTTTATTTCAACTTCAGACGCAACAAATTACTTTATAAATAATAATAAAAATAAAGATCCATAGTCTTTTTGATTCATGATTCATAGTCTTCAGCGGGCCACGTATGATTGATTTCATGACACAATGCTTTGGGCCACTTTAAATTTAGGAATTTGGTCCATATATAAGGCGCACCGGACTATAAGGCACACTGTCGGCTTTTGAGAAAATTTTACGTTTTTAGTTGTGCCTTATTGTCCGGAAAATACGGTACTGTGCTTTACTCTCTCACCGTTTTCTGTTCTTTTGCATACACAGGTTCCTTTTGTGCCGGTGCTTCCTATCTTGAGCACCTTGATCAATATTTACTTAATGGTTCAATTGGGATCAGACACATGGATACGCTATATGGTGTGGATGGCCATAGGTATGTGAAGATAGTGTAGCAGCACCAAACTGTCCCCACACTGATTTTTTTCATTTTTCGTCGATATCTTTTATGTCTTTTAACCACACATAGACGTTATAGAGTGGGGATGGACGGTTTGGTGCTACTACAATAGACTTAAGTCTTCATCAGAATAGATGGTCAACATAACAGATTATTTTTCTGTCAAACAGGTTTAATCATCTACTTTTCTTATGGAGTTCAGCACAGCGTGCAGAAACAAAGGCTCCAAAATTCACACAACCAACTCAGCATTCAATGAGTTACCTTTGTGGATGATAGTCCTGCACAAATTTTCTTGGTTTGTTGACTTGATACAATCAACAGATGATCAGTAGATTGAGGCCAGTATGATTACAAATACTAAAGATGTATCAATTTAAACTGACAGTGGGTTATTTAATCCTGTACTGTATTGTTAAAATAAAGAAATTGACTTGATCTGTAAAATAAAAAAGTTGGGATGAGTCATGTACGGGTTGTGAGAGGCTTACTACCAAAATGTTGTATATTTTTAGAATGAAACAGCTACACACTGTTGTAGTTAAGCTATCTCTAACACAAAATACAGTACAGCATGTTTATTTTAATAATTTGTAAGTGGACCAATTTGCCACACTCAACAAACACTATTTTATAGTTTGTCTCAATTATGAACTGCGTTTCGTCTACACGTAATGCATATTCTGTCTTGTATGGTAAACTAAAACGCAGAACGTGTCAACTTATGACTGGAACGTTTATAACGCGTGACTTGTTTGGGAAGGAATGTTTCATAGGCCCTACCTACAGAATTCGTATTGGCCAATCAGAGCAGAGCTCAATGATCAGTAGCCAATCAACGAGTGGCCCCACAGTTGGTGCCTTATTCAAACTCAAATTTGCTTCATTGCCTCCTGCTTTTCTAAGGCGTTGGATGAAGATCGAACGGCAATCTTATCACTGAGTGTTTAGATTTCCCCAAAACTCGGGAGGCGATGTTCACGTTAATGTGATCTTTCATACTTGAAGATCATTTTGAATCTTGCCGGATTTAACGATTTTACAGTTGCGACTGCTTCAAATCTTCGGAGAGCAAGTGTCCCTTGAACCTTTTGCAAACGAGGTAGGTTCACAACAACAAAGACGACACTATAAGTATGCAAACTAAAACTTACTTAGGTGTGGCATTGCATCAAATTATATTTTAAACCATGTTTTCCCCACCTGCATAGGATTTGACAATTTTATTTCACATATTTGTATCTAATTGTCATATACGTAGGAACTCCAGCTGAAAGTTGCTACCGAGGCAACACGCAAAAAGTGACATTTCAGCTAATGTTTGTAATTTGGCGAAGTAGCATTTTCTTTTTAATATTTATTTCTCACGACGTGGGACCGGTTTGAGAAATCCTTCCTGTTGGGCAACTCAAGCAACACCCACACTGCAAAAGAATTGTCTTTCTTGACACACCCTTACCTATACTACCTTTGTAATGAGTTGCATACTGTTCAAGTAGGTTTAATAACAATTTCAATGTACGTATATAGTTGAGCAATGTGCTCTACAATGTGTGTGTCAGCAGGTAAGACAGACCCTCAATTGTTCAGGCACTATTTTTGCATCCATGTAACTTGACCTCCATTTTTGTCTTTGCAACAGGTCAATGGCGGGTTTTTTGTATTCGACCTGTACGTCCCCTTTTGATGACGGGGAAGATATGGCTGTGTTTGAGTCCACAGCAGCCGACTATAGAGGATCGGGCATGCCGCGTCTGCCTGAGCTCTCTCTCATATCACCGGGCCCCGTAAGGATTATCTTCATAAGTCTTTAGTGTTTTCATTGTGTGGTTTGATTTCATTCTAAGTGGTTAAATGCAAAATGTACCCCGATGCAGTTTACTAACTTGTTGAATAGGTTAATTATCAAACTGCTCGTGACGATAAATAAATCTTGATATGTCCTGATGTATTCTTGTTTCAGGAATTGGCTTGGAAACCTGCAGTGATGAAGCAGGGAAGCGTTGACAAAGGCGACACAGAGAGGGTGAACGTTTTCCTTCGCATTCGACCCCTCACCGAGGTCGAGCGAGAAAAGAGCGAGGACCAGGTCCAATTTTTGATCCATCTAATTTCTCAGTTATGCCTGTGGTGCTTCTCTAAATGTGCCCTTCCTGCAGGAATGTGTGGAAGTACAAGATGAAGAGACTCTGCTACTCAGAGCTCCCAGCTGCTCGCAAAACATGAAGGTCGCCGAGAGGGGCATCTCCCCAAGCATGCACAAGTTCACTTTCACCAAGGTGTGAAGTCAACTGGACTAAATTGATTTATCGCTCAGACGTAGACGCTCTTGTACACGTCTAATCGGATCCAATACAAGATCTATAACATGGTCCTGTTGATCTGTTTGTATAAGATTTGTGGACCAGAGACAACGCAGCAAGATTTTTATGAGTGCACCATGAAGGAGATGGTCAAAAGTGTTCTCCAGGGAGAGAACAGACTTCTCTATACATACGGTGTCACCAATTCGGGAAAGACTTACACTATTCAAGGTGAGATGATGTCTTGCTTTGAGCTATACTCGGCTCAAAATTCCCAACATTCATTATTTATTGAAGTGAGAATAAATCTTAAACTGTTACGAAATATGTTTGTTGTTTCTTTGCAGGCAGGGGCCGCGATGCAGGGCTCCTACCCAGAGCTTTAGTGTCTCTATTTCAAAAACTGCAAGGTCGTCTGTATGGCGCTATGGACCTGAAGCCTGTCTTGTACCAGGACGTGAGACATCTGGAGCCCTCTGAGGTCAGGGTGGAGGAAATACGCAGAAACACCCTGCTCAAAGAGGTAAATACAACAGCCCCAGTCCAGGAAGTACAGTATATGTCACTGATTAGCTGCACATATAAAATTATTCATTTTTGTGCGATACAGGATGAAAACCCGAATTCTTATAGAGGTGGCAACACGACAACGTGGGACAGCGGCGTTGGAGGACTTTCTTCTACCAGCCACATTGCTACCCAAATGGAAGGTAAGTAAGACATATTTTGAAGTATTATACTCAAGTATAGTTGAAGGTAAATGCTTCAAACAGTACGCGCACTCTCGTTCTGCAGACTGCGAAAGTGTTTGTTTGGAGCCCGACGGCCTCTCACACAGCGGTGGAGGCGACCTTGAGAAAGGGCTGCAGTTCTCCATCTGGGTGTCCTTCTACGAGATTTACAATGAGTTCCTGTACGACTTGCTGGACGGCAGCCCCTCTCTGCAGCCGAGAAAGAGGATCACGCTGCGTCTGAGCGACGACCAACATGGCAATCCCTACGTGAAGGGTAATTGACGGCGATGCAAATAGGATGATGAGCATTATAAAGAGAGTTCTTTTTGGCTCTCATGATAGTGTGGTGCCAGTGTTGTGGTTAGGTTTGCTGTAGGATTTCCATGCTTTTTCTGATAATGTATATTAATCTTTACTACGTCCACTGTTTGTGTCAGGCCTCACGTGGGTTCAGGTCCGCAGTGCAGAGGAAGCTTGGAAGATTCTGCGAACCGGACAGCGTAACCAAAGTTTTGCCAGCACACATCTCAACCAAAACTCCAGTCGTAGGTAAGAAGCTTTCCAGTTGTTTTAAGTGTTACTGTTATCGATGTTTTGAATTTAACCCCATCTTGCATTTTGTCAGCCATTGCATTTTCTCTGTTCGAGTTCTGCACATCCGCCCAGATGCAGAATCGGGTCAGAACATGCACATCAGCGAGTAAGTGGACCACTTGAGACCATATTTGGGTGTCCTCCAATATTTCCTTTTTTAGATGTATTTTTATCGGTCTTTTTCCTCTAGTTGCTTTACTCATCAACTTTTTTTGTGGGCACCTTATAGATTGACGGTGTGTGATCTAGCCGGCTCGGAACGCTGTAAAGAGCAGCGCAGCGGCGAACGGATGAAGGAAGCAAACAACATAAACACCTCCCTCCTTACTCTAGGGCGTTGTATTGCTGCCCTGAGGCACAACCAGACCAACAAGTATGCACTCAACTATACTCTGTATGAATCAGTTTAGTTAACATTGTTACCGGCCATCTGTCAGGGCCTTTTTTTAGTCGAATCAAAAATATCATCATTCTTTTTGCATTGAATGAATTGAAAAATATTTGCAGGTCACGACCACCTCAAGTGGTGCCCTTCCGAGACAGCAAGCTGACCCGGGTGCTTCAGGGCTTCTTCTGTGGCAGAGGAACATCCAGCATGGTGGTCAACATTAACACGTGTGCCTCCATATACGATGAGACTCTCCAAGCTCTCAAGTTCTCGGCTATTGCATCCCAAGTAACCATCTATATTTGGACCATTTTTTTTGTTCATTAGACACAAACCGACGCCCCCCCCCCCTTTTTTTTTCTTCTTTTTTTTTTCCCTAGCTGCTTCATGCACCCGCCACAAAAAACAGGGTGGCCAAAATCCTATCGCTGTTGCGTGAGCAAGCCAATGAGAATGATGCAGAAGATGAGTGCGATGGTGAAGATGTCGATACCACCGTGTTTAATGCATTGGTAAGGCATTGCATGAAATCGGGGGATGCTTTTGAATCTTTACAGTCATGCCAATCCATTAGACATTTTATGTCACGTTATTTATGGCTGTGTGTCAACAGGTAATGTAAACTGAAACTATAAAGTAATATAAATATAAACTATCTTTGTAAAGGTTGGCTTTATTGGAGCATATACGTAGATTGTGTTGGTTGGCGTTTAAAACCTGAACGTTGTCCCGCGGATGGAAATTGTTGACAATACTTAGTTTAACTTCTTCTACATAAAGAAGAATGTAATTATACAACTTTTACAACATAGGCATCGGATTTGAACAAATGTGAATAATCATGTCTGCGCTGCAGGACACTGATGCAAAACGTCTAGAAGCTGAGGTGAGGGAGCAGGTTGTCAACGAGATGATGGAGGTCATTAACACAATGCAGGCCGATTTCAGGTGTGTTGAAGACGTCACCGTATTTGTTTATTTGTCTACTTATTTATTTAAATTAAACTTGTCTTCCTGACCCGTAGTGAGCTCTTGGAAGCACAGAAGGATCGACTTGAAAAGCGCTGCGAGGACAAAATACAAATCCTCCAGAAATATTTGAAGAGTTTCTACCGCAAAGAGTTAAAGGTGACTGTTGTAAACCTGCGCTGGGAGGATCTCTAACCTTAAAGGTGTCGAATGTTGGAATTCATTAACACCGTACTCTGACGTAGGAGCGTGATGAGCAGATTGAAGAATTGTCTGCTGCCCTGGATAGGAAGAGGACTAGCGAGGCAGATCCCAGCTCATCACCCCAGACGGAATCTGAGCGGCCTCGGCGGTCCGAGCGCGTCAGCTCCAAGCAAGAAAGCTCTCGACTGCAGGAGGAGCTTCAAATGTGTCGTGCTCTGCTGCACACAAAGACGGAAGGTAGGTTCATTGTGCTCACCATAGACTAGTTGACCTAAGCCGCGTATGCTGTACAATTTTAGTGTATGCATTTAGTTTGAGTCAGGTCACGGGGACAACAGCGGCACTGCGCATGCTTCTCTATATTTGCCAATGTTTATGTAGCAACTTAACATGAAGTAAGTAGCCTTGTGGGTTTCAAACAGATGGTTCTCACAAAAACATTATTCAATCACTAAAACAATGTTATTGCATCATGTAAACAAATGACCGTCCTCTGCTTGCTATTTCAGAGGTGTCGCGGCTGAAGAGCCAGCTCGAGACACCGGGCTCAGCGGGCACCAACGCTGCCGCCCGCAAGCTGGAAGAGGGACAAAGGGTTCGGAGCCCCGCCACATCAGCTCAATCCACCACCATTGTCGTTCTCTGCCAACATGAATTTTTGCATCTGATTCCAACAGAACCTACGTCAGCTGCGCTCAGATTTACAGAAGCTCGGCTCAGACCTGCAGTCTGGCGAACGGGCCTGCTGCCGCAACACGAGTGGCGAAAGGCTGCGGCAGGCTTTGGCCGCGGCAGATGAAACACTAATAAAACAGGTATTTTGTTCAATACATTATCAATCACAGTTTGGATTTTTCTGTTGGGCATAATTTTTTAGTTTGTTTTAGTAGCTGAAAAACACGTTTCAGAAAGTCAGTCTTAAAACATGGAATGAGTTCTTTTGCTCTGATTATTATGACATATTTTGAATACATTTTATGCTTTCTTATTGTATTAAAATTGATAATATTTCGAAAGATGTTCAAATGTGTTAAGTGTGTGGGAGGGAACAGTCTGGAAAACAGTACAGTTGGGCCCAGTTAAGATTTACTGTAAAACAAAATAAATATAAACAATTACACATTGTATATTTTAAACAAACTTATCATTGAGCACTGGAACACAAATCGTGCAGCAACATATTTACAATAACAATATTAGTGCCGTATTGATGAGCTGAGAGGAGTTGACAAGTCCCTTTTTTTTTAAAAAAATTGTATGTTATGCTTTCAGGAGTTCTCCAAGTAATTTCTGTTTTCTTTCCCCCCCTCTCTCTCCTTTAATTTCACTAACATCTTCCTTGCACAACCAGCTTTAAAACTAATTGATTTAACTGAACACCACCATGGGTTGAATTTCGTGTGCTCAAGGGTGTGGAGGGTTTCCTGTCCTGACTCCTTTGGGTGACTACACTTCACTGCCCCGTGTAACCCTGTTGACTCACTTCCTCTTAGGACCAAATCCTGGTGGAACTGCAGAACGGCCTGACACTTGTCAAGGCCGACTTGAGGCGCAAGGCCGAGACCCCGGTTCAGGCGCAGGCCGAATTCCAGGTTCAGGGAGCCCAGCCTCTCCAGCTACCTCGCTTGGGCTTTGCCACACCGACTTCTTGCAAGAAGCGAGGATGTGGCACCGTGGCAGCCACTAACTCTGAGAACAAGCCTCCCCAGAAGAAGGCCTTCTACCACTCTTTGTTCCCCACATGCACGCCGACGCGGAAATACAACACCCGCAATGCCACGGATGCTAAATTAACCCCCTACTCTCGGATCCTGAGGTCACGCCAGCAGTCTCCGCCTCCGAGCCCCGTCCCTGCTCTTCGCCGCCTACGTGGCAAGTACTGAAGCGGTTTACTTTAATGGGAGCAAATCTTGCATGCGTGTGCGTTTTGTTATTTTATTGGGTTTATCTCCAATACAGTTCTAATATTCAGTCAAGTATGAAACTTTGAAAAAAAGTGTATTTACCAAGGGAGGTGTGGGTTTGAACTAAAAATTTCACAAGTTCTTCATATGCTATGTAACAGCATATTGTATCAAAGTTTATTATGTCTGTTTAAAAGTTCTTGAATGTGACAGAAGTGGTTTAGTTTCGCTCATGTTTCAGCACATTTCCAACACGGTACGTAACATCCATTTTTTAAACAGCATCTCAGCGCTTAAACTTTTTCCCATCAATTTTTTTTTAATGCAGTTTAAATAATCCTCGCAAAAAGGCCACAAATCCTAAACAGTAGCGAGTGTTAGGGTGTGAAGGAGATGACCGTGAGTGGGGACAGCCTCCTAACAGGTGTCGTGTTGTTGGAGAGCGGCGCAAACAGATCGCATGACGGAGTCTCCGCTTGATCTCTCACCTGAGAGATTTGCCTTAAGAGAGCTTTCCCTTCTTCTCGTGCCTGTAAGTATACATGCGATGCGATTAGCGCACTCTCACATAAAATTACATTTCCAGACTGCTGAGAAAATCTGCACAATGAAGCTCACATCATTGTAGTCACAGCAGCGCTGGGCACAGAGAGACGCCTCGTCGTACAGTTTGTTCTTGAAATAGTGCTGACCGAGGTATTTGAGGGCTGAGCTGACTTCAGTATGCTCCAACTGTTCCTGCGTGAATAACATTAATTTCAAAAAGAGTTATTGGAACACCAGCTATTTCAAAAACTCCATAAAGGTTCTTTCTACAGACCTGTGAATAGAGCATGAAGTTTACTTATAAAAAAAACAACGTACCTTACAGGAGAAGACATCTTGGGTGTAAAGCATGTAAGTCTGGGCTGCCTCATCATTTTCATTCAGCTGTTCATGGAGCCTGAATGAAACAAATGTTCACATTTTGCATTTTTCACATGTTAACAATACTGTTAGATAAAACTGCTAAGCTTCATAGCACTGACAACTAATAATTTATTGCAGTGCTACGATTCTAATATACCCATTTATTTGATGCCCTTCTTACCTTACATCTGTAAAGCAAATGAGTAATTTTAATCTCAAATTTAAAACGTACATATATTTTCCCACCACTTCAATGGAAACAAAAATGCATAGAAACAACCCAACATTTATAGATGCAATACAAGTGTCAGTGACACCTACTTTGCCAGTTTGAGTAACGCCATCTTCTCTACATCGCCAACAGAGTACGCCCTCCAGTAACACTAAAACGAAAACATAAACATGCGTGTCTTCTTGTAAATAAGCAAGGAAAGAATACTGTACTTTTATATGGTAAACTACCTTCTTGGCTTCAGCGGTCTGGGATAGTTTTTCATAGCTTTCACCCAGTGCAACCAACATGCGCGAATCATTGGGCCTGCAACCGCAACAAGTCATGGAGATACCTTCTTTTTCAACATTATACTATAGTCTGATACAAACCTGAGCTGGTGAGCCTTTCGATAGTAGTAGAGACAGTAGAAGGGCATCTTGAGAATCTCATAAGTCTGACCTAAGCCGTACCAGGCTCGATAGTCCCGCTTGTTCACCTCAAGGGCGTGTCTGATAAAGACAAACATATTCTCACATTCACTTGAATGTGATCACCAAAACACTCGAGGACTGACCTATAAGCTTGAATGGCGGCCGATGTATTCTTCATCTCCATGTACTCGTGGCCCATGAGGGTCCAGGCGCTCAGGCAGCGAGGGTTTAGTTTAAGGGCTCGCTGAAAATAGAGGGCCGCCTTTTCGTGCTGTGAGCGCAAGCTGTAGTAGTTACCTACCACAACAAACCAGTTAAAAAAAATAATAATAATTGACTTGAAAACAACCGAGATGTTTTCTCAATTGTGAGAAATACTAACCAATGACACAGCATGTCTCCACTCTGTACTTGTCAATCTCCACCAACGTGTGGGCCAAATAACTCAATTCTGGCTTCATTATCTGTGGAAGCACACAGAAGAAATGTTTACCTTCTTAATACATAAACTGAAACAATGGCCTCCACTTCAGTCCTATAAAGGCCTCACTTTGACATAGAGCAGGTTGGAAAAAGTGTCCATGTTGTCAATGCGATAGGGATCGTTTTCTCTCAGCTTGTTGAACAGAGCCACCGCCTGGTCAATATCTGTAATAATGTCACAATTAAAAAAAAAAAAAAAAAAAAAAAACAGGCCCAAAGGAGAGCTTCAATTAGATTATTTTTCAAAATCATTCAACCCAAGAATGAATGCTCAAAAGAACTGTATCCCAACATGAGAGTTGTTTCAGAGATGATGGAAAGGAAAGTATTTATAACTTGAAATAACCTCGAATGTTGTGGTAGGCGACAGCCATCTGCGAGATGATGTAAGTGCTCTTGGTGAAGCCGGCGTCCATGAGGTTCTGGTACTTCTGCAGCGCTTCCTTAATCATCTGCAGTTCTGTGTGCATGTGAGCCAAGAAGAAGTCCTTCATCCAGCAGTCAGCCAGAGACAGAGACTTTAGCTACAAGAGGAACGAGATGACAGATTTTTAGATGTTTAGCACTTAGCTTGTGGCAGGACGAATAGTGTAAAAGTTAGCTTTGAACCATGTCAATGTTGGTGACAAGGTTGCTGAGCTCCAACCACGCCCCCCAGTGAAGAGGAAGTGCATGAATGGCCTCCACGAAAACCTCCACCGCTTCCTTTAGAAGATCCAGTTTCCGAAGCACCACTCCATATCTGCCATTTCACAGTAAGTGGATCAACATGTTAATTACGTATACCTTCTGCCATTTCGTGGAAGATATATCTTTTTTTCTTGCTGGCGTAGATAATCCATTTTTCAAAATAATTTCACAAACTGCTTTACACTACATCTGTTAAAAAGTATAAGACTATTTCTTACAAGTATAAGGCAAAACCATCCAACTCTCCAGCACTGTGCTTCTTACTCAGCTCCACCCTTAGTTCTCGCAAAGCTTCATTGCGCACTTGACCCTTCTCCAGGGGACCTAAAAACAGGTATGTTAGCCTTTAGAGTTCAACACTTGCATTCTCTCTTAGTCCTCACCTAGGCTGTCAACTGTCTCATCATCCTTCTTTTTCTCACCAGACTGCAAACAAAAACAAAGAATGCCTTCAGTTCAGTTATGTAAAAATGTCAACCCGGTGAGCATTGACGCCAGTGTTACCAGATAACGTGAATACATGTAGAGAAAGTAAGCCTTCTGGCTGTTGCACCCCTTTAAGAAGTAGGCAGCACGGTCGTACTCTTTTAAATCAAAGTAGGATTTGGCCAGCGTGAGTGCATCGAGGTCTTGTATGTCCTCCTGTAGGTGCAAGACAAGCAAATTATTTTTTACTTTTCTCAATTATTATTAATAGCCTTGGGGGTATTAAGTATTTACTGTACAAACCTCTGAAAAGGGATGTGGTAGTGGCATTGCATCTTTGGGAAGAGGATCCAGAGCAAAGGCCAACTCAGAAGCCCTAAATTATTCATACAGAAAACATAGCTTTTACTTAATTTGTAAGGAAATTATTACTTAACAATAACGCATGATTGTATCGCTAAAGTACTTTAACGTGCGTGCGATTTGTGCACTTCATCTCACAGGCAAGCAATTCAGTCAACACTCTGTGTAGTAGGGTTGATTCTACGACGTATTTTATATAGAATGTATATATATTTTTTAAAGTACATGCTAAAGTAGCTAATAGTCAAGTAAACAACAACACAGTAGCGTTGGGAAGGCGACAATTCGCCAGCGCCCCGGCAGTCACAAAATATCAGTCTTACCACTTGGCGCTATGTAAAAGTCCTCTTTCTTTACATAGCCATGTCACAGACAGGAGCTGCTTTTTGATTTGGACTAGGTCCCCAAACTCACTATGGAGCGCCGCCATGTTCATACTCGATAAAGAACGATCGCCATTGGTGGACGTTGTCTGGTCTTTGTTCCGCCCTATTATGTCGTCACTTCCGTTTTCACACACCCTTTCCTGTCGCTACCTGTCCACTATTTTTATTTCTTAAGAATATTTTACTTTTAATGAATGGTAACATTTTTATTTTCCTACTATTATATTATGACTAAATTGCACACTGGTTGGTCCGAGATGAGATACGAACCATCATACTCAGAACGGTAATGAATGCAATGCACACACTACCGTTTTTTTCCATGTATAATGCGCAAAATGTAACTAATTTATTGTCCTAAAATCTGGGGTGCGCATTATACATGGGTACAAATATATATATATATATATATATATATTTTTTTTATCCGGATATGATACGGAGGCCGCCATTACAGATGCGCTTTCTTCTCTGCTGTTCACTTCAAACACGCTCCATACGAACACAATGCTCTCGTATCAGACGCTTGCTCGATCACCTGCTCGTTTGCTGTCACAATGTACCCTACACAAATCCGAAACATTTCTTCGCTATCGAGTTTGTTAGCGCATGCGCAGTGATACTGACCGGCAGAATAACATCCGGTTGTTCCCAAAGATGATCTTTTTTCTGAAATAATTTTACGTTTACGGACTTAAGTAGGAGTCAAAATTTGGGTGCGTATAATACATGGGTACAGGCTTTTTTCCAGCATCGACATGCCATTTTTAGGGTGCGTATTATACATGGGGGCGCATTATACATGGAAAAAAAATGGTAATCACTGCAAAACACTATAGCTTAAGCCATATATTTCATGATAACAAATGTGTGGTATGTCCACTTTAAAAAAAAATACAAGGCAATGCTTCGTTTTCATCCGCATATGCCGGTAAAAAAACATCAGGGCTTTTGCATTCATTTAAATTTTGTTTATTTAAGAAAATAAAGAGCAAAACATTATTTCAAAGTTTGCTAAACCCTTGATTTATACCTGCACTATGTACATTCATTTGCCGTGACTTGAGATCAATAACTCAGCGCTGACTTTTGCAAGAACAGGCACATTGTGACTTTTGCTTGTACCAAGAATGTGTATTTTTTAATGACCTGTCCAGCTGCTGTCACTGGCCTCCACATAGCCTTGGTTCTCTGCAGCAAAGCTCATCATATTGCTGTCTATCAACATCAGGAGCATCACGGGCTTTGTTTGGCGTTTCCATCTTTGCATCGAGGTAAGAAAACAACTACTTTTGGAGCATGCACAATATTAAAAATAAACAAAAAGCTTCAAATCACACAAGTGCACATCGCCAGCAAATCCCCTCAGAACAGCTGCACAATGCGCTTTAGTGGGAGTCAAAGGCCACTCCTGAAATAGCTTGTAGTCACAATGTTTATGTTGAACGTCTCAGAGCAGGAAGCATACATAGCATTAGAATTAATCGATGCGTGTGTTTTAGCACAAGCCTACTTTATATTTATTTAAAAGAATAAAATTACAGCTGATGATTTTGGGTGAGAGGGTGAGTACACCAAGCAATTGCAAAATTGCAGGACACAAACAATTCACACTCACATTCCCACTTATTCACAATTGGGAGTCTTCCGTTAACCTCATACAGGAAATGCTGTAGTCCATCCAACCCCCAACCTTAGAACGCTTATGTCTCAGATTTAATGTTTTACTGTATATGGAAAAAGTGTGTGCACCAGTATGTAAGCGTCAGTCTCATACCAAAGTTGGCCTCAGGGTGGCAATGTGTAGCTGCATTCCCATTGAGCGCAAGCACCAAAATTGAATTCCAGCTAAGAGCAGATTGCTTCACATTTACTGCGTGTTCTTTGCATTGTGCTATTTACTTGAAAGGTGAGAAGAAAACATGAAGTTGTCAAGTAACCAATATATTCTTATCTTTTGGCCATTTTCACATTTGCTTTGGGCTAAATTGAATTGTAGCCGATCTCCGTAAAGCGGCCATTTATAAGTATTTTATTTCTAAACATTTTCCCTGTTATTTTATTCATTGTGTTGTGCTGCAGGCAAATATGCTGAAGTTGGCATTCTGCCCATGCTTGCCATGTCTGATGGTACAATTCTGTACCTCAGGGAGTAATAGTGAGTCACAGTTGCTCATTTTGGATGTGGATAGAATTTACATCAAGATTGTGAATACAAGGAATACCGATGGTGGCAAGTACATTTGCTACCTGGGCCTTCTTTGGGGTGCCGACTTTATCACCCACCATAGCATGCTGGAATAGTAAAAACAATTAGCTGACATTGTGCCATGTCAAGACCAGTTTAGAATCAATAGTTATCTCATTACATGACAAATACATAACCATTACTCATTAATGTGTGCAGATGTGGTTTGCTGATTGAAATCTGCTGCAACAAATTTTGCTCCAACCAACCAATCAGAGGATGGAAAAATGTTGATGTCATCCAGGGCCACCACTCTGACTATCGGGGATGCGTTTCAAATCTAAAAAATTCAGTTCCACTGGCCAGACCTATTAATGCCATGATAGTGCATGGCAAAGTAATTATTGTATGTATATTGGTTCTATATCTTTCTAAACCTCACAATAGCACCCTCTATAGCCGACACAGGGTGAGTACAGCAAACTCTGCGTCGTTTTCGAAAAGTTTACATGGACACCAATGCTCCATTATTCACCCGCATTTCAGAATACAATTTCCTCTCATTTTGTTTGAGCTTCTCCCCTCGCCTCACCTCACATCTTATTCTCCGTCGGGCATGTTTGCCCATTTCGCGCGGCAAGCAAAAGCCACTTACATAGAAGACTGACAAAGTAATCAAGTCAGACTGCAGTTTACAAGGCCAAGCTCACGGCTCACTGAGCAGGTTGAAAGAGGTGCAGAGACAGGCCAGAGAAACCATCTCTTTCGCTCGGCCCTTCCTCACTTACTTGTTCTCATCTTGTTCCCATTTCTTGCTCTTATTCTTGTACACAGGCGCACTTTTTGTTCTCTCTACCTCTCTAATACTGCACTTAAACATCCCACACACATGCGTATATAACCCGCAGGTATGAGCGGTGGAATAGAAAATGCGAGAAGGTGCTGAGACGGAATTTTAGGACAGCTGCGTAATTGAATAGGAAACACACAGTATTGTTGTGTTTGGATGTAAGCGCGAGTGCACATTTTGGCGCTATACATATCATAAATCTCATGTGTAGACGATTTTTAATCTAGCTGATCTCTAAATGTGGAATAAAGCCAAATAGACTGCTCAATTTATCTGTCAGAAATGTGACATGGAGGCGAACATATTTGCATCAAACCATTCTGCGTGAGAAAAACAACTCGGATGCTCTGCAGCTGTTTGGCAATATGGTGTGATCGTAACTTGAAAATATCCGCCGAAATGTCTGAGGCCATAAAAAGAAACACATTTGTGAGCAAAGCACTTATGTACATCTGTTGCGTTTGTGTAAGTAAGCATGAAAAAGCCGCTTCGCAGACATGCTCAGTCCCCGGGGTTTCAATCTTTAGGGCCCGGTTCGGAGTTGTGTTATTGGTCGCTGATGTTGTTTAGCTGAAGTGGAGAGGAGCCAATGGCCGCGACTCATCAGGGCCAGCCACCACCTGAGCACTGGCCTCACTCGTGCTCAAGCTTTTAGTGCATTATTTGGATGCCACTACAGCTACATGCCTCTCATCGCTGTTTAATGCACAATATAAATGTGGGAGTTACTTTGTAAAGTGCTGCAGAGTGTATTACAAGACAATGTGTTTTTGCGACTCTCAGCTTGCCCCATCAAAACATTGAAAAATATGCCAATAATAAATAGCTGTATATAAAAAAAACTATTCTTACAAGTTATCCACAAATGAAGCTATGTAAAAGCAATGGAGGTTGTATTATGGCAACAGTTATGTAATTACATTTTTACTCAGAATTCAAAAAACGGGAGGTTGGCTGGCATTGTGTTCAGCCCATTCTAGTGTATTTCTGTTGGCCTACTTACAAAAGAAAAGAGGGGGAAAAAAAGCAAATACTGGTTGTCTCCTGTGGGGTAGTGTGACATTTTACTTGCATCTTTTGCCGGTAAAGGGAATATTTGATTGGGGTTAAATGGGGAGAAAGGGGGGCAACAAATAGAAACCGACAATTGGCATCCCCGGTGTCAAGGTGGCGTGTGATGTATACCGGGAAAGACGGCAGGCCGCGGGTGAGTGCACAGACAGATGTGTCTCGTCTGTACGCACTGCGGGAGGGGAAGGGGGGGCTGCCATGGTTTTGCTACAGGATTAATTTGCCCTTTGTGACAGGTGTTGAGAGGAGCAGGAGCAGACACAATGAATCTAATGTTACGTGACCCCCCCACCACCACCACTCCTTCCCCGCGCTCCACTTTAAGTCCATGGGCCACTGGGAGCATAAAGCCAACTAATTCATATGGAAAATGTCTGTCAGCGATACACTTTTTACACCAGCGCTATGATCTCCTGTAATGTGAGATCCCTCTCCTTTGAGTAATAAGGATTTTCTCTGCATTGCAATAAGCTGCTATAGCATTCGTGGCACCAGTTTGAAACCATCATGTTAAAACGGCAATTAAATTAAAAGATCTCTGAGGAGTACAGACTACTACGAGAAATTATAATAGCGGTATTCCGTAAGTTGATGTAGAAAAGAATATCACTCAGTGGAGTACAGACCTCTATTACTGTTGAAATTTTAAACATCCTTGAGCTTTATTTTTGTACATGTGCATGTTAGCAGGATACTTTTGTTTACGGATGATGTTCAACGGATTACATACCTACAGATTTTACCAAGAAAATGACATGACAAAAAAAAAACCCCAAAAAAACCAAATACTTTATTTGCATAAAAATATATATTTTTGAAAAGAAAACACACAATAGATGGCATAGAAGGTGGAAAACTAATTGTGGCTCTCATTGCATCAAAAGGTATATAAATATATTATTCAGTGTTTTAAAAAACAAATGGTTTTCTTTTTATTCAGATAATTTGTTAATTTCTATCTGGACCGCTGCTCTTTGTTCACATTTTCCATTTATGCATTAATGAATAGAAGCTATTGGCACCTTTTCAGGTCGTGTTTTAATTGAGGTATTTTTTTACGAGACCAAAATAAAGAGAGATTCTAAAAAGCAGCTTTTCAGGAACACAAGTCGAAAATGGCGGTGTAAAAAAGGAATTTAATGCATTTACTAGAAGATTAAAACTCAACTGTGGTTGAAATAATTCCAATCATAGTTTTTGTAAAAGGTTTAAATCACATTGCATGGGTAGATTTCAGTATGTTGATGATGAAATAGGTGCTTAAGGTAAACAACCTCCTGTAAAAAAAAAAAAAACATTTTGCTTAAACCGATTTGTTGAATTAGATGGCATGCTGTTTTTCCATTCTGGTGTAAGGTTCCCATGTCCAGCGCTGTTATTGTTTGCTAACATGTAGCACACACACAAATTGCCCCCTAAGCGGCCTGTCAACAGGCAACAGTTGACCCGACCTCGCATGAGGTAACACGAAACTCGAGTCTCACGGCGAGCGTTGATGCTCACCGCCTGTTCCCACCGCCTCCACGGGGGCCGCGCGACCGCGTCATGGCCGCAATCCAAACTGTTCCCTCTTGCTTGAGACACTTTTGATGAACTTGCGGACACCAAGATGACACGTAATGGACGTTTGAGTGTGCTAGTATATAACGTGGAGCTGCTCTGTTTGAGATCAAGGCGCAAAAGAAGCAACACGCTGAAAATCATATAAAGGCTTGAAGAAAAGCGAAACATCGCTGAGTCCCCATTGTGCCACGTTTTATCCTTTCCATTCAGACTGCTTCACACATTATTCATGCTTGTACATGCCAAACACAAAGCTTCCAACGAGAAAGAAGCTATATTCGTTTGGAAGAATTAAAAAAAAACAAAAAAAAAAACATAAAAAACCTCTCCTTTGGTCTCTCTGATTTACTTTTAAACACAGTTGCCTTTTAAACACAGTTAATTAAAAAAGGAAAACAGAGTAATCAAGTGGATGACGACAAAGGAGCCGTCGGGGGCTGATGTCAAAACAGACTCAACGCTTTGTGACTTTTATCTACATTTGCAAGTTAAAAAGATAATTTTTACTGACATTTTTAAACACATGAGCTAAATTCTAAGTATAGCCACTAAGGTATACTTCACACTCACAGAGGCGAGATGTCAATTTCTTGCGTGTGTATTTCCTGTTACAATCCATTGTGGTTAACCAAGCTCAAACAACAACACACGGCCTTTCTTTTAATTCCTGATTTAATTATTGTACATTAGACTTTTGCAGGCTCTGGTTACCGATGTACCGGGAGACAGTGATTAAATTAAAGAGTTGGAGGGACGTCGCCTGTCAATCAAAGAGGGCGCCACGACAAAGGAAAAGTACAACACTTGGTAGGTTTAGTCAGTACAGCATATTCACAGGTGACATTTATATTCTGGTGATACATGGACAATATTTCGACATTATCAACCATTTAAATAATAATAAATGCCACTGGGTTATTAACAAGAGTCAATAAGGCTTTATAATGAACATGGATATTTGAAAATATTTTTTAATTTGACTCCGGCTTTTAGTACAATTTTACATACGATGCATTTGCGTGTTAACAATAAGTATATGCAGAAACATTACATGTGTGGCGCATGATGAAGACATATGATGTCATTTTATGAGGCAACCGTGATATAATTACAATATCATTCTAATGCGCAGCAAAACACGGGACATAACCTCAAGCTATAAATACATTACTGGAGCCAAACTGAGCCGCAAGCCTCATGAAGCTGATGTAATTATCTTTCAATTATATTTTCAAGATTTAGAATAGCTCAGAGTGAGAGCTTGCAAATAAATCAACGGCAAACTTGTTAAAATGTATAATAAAGGTGAAAGGAAGAGGAAAGTGAAGTCTGTTTTGGAGTGAATGCCAAACAAGTTGCTGCCGCGGCCGAGATGCAGAGCTTGAATTTAAATGGCAAAAATGTCAATTATGAAATGAACCATCCTTTTCCTTAATGATCTCATCTCCAGTCAAAGCTATGCCAAAGGACATCTCCCGATTAAATAGATATACGATCCGAACCAATCGAGAGGACTTTGCCAAAGTTCTCTTGTCTTAATTCGAGCTTACCATCGACAAGATCTTGTCCGCCTGTGTTGAAGGAGTCCTTGACAGACTGCTGGAATAAAAGAGCAGGCAGCTGGAGTCGCCTGATTGAAATAGCAAATGACATAATCATGGTTGATATGTAAAATTATGCATAAGCCAAAGCATTATGAGCATCTCGACTGTCAAACTCGTCTTAATTGAAAAAGTCTCCCTTAGTTGGGCTGCTGACTTCTTGGCTGATTCTTTAAATGTTTACTACATCATCATCAAACCAAACTGAGCTTTACATTTATACAGCAAACACAGTATATATTTGTAAACTTGACACCATAAAAAGGACGACCACGACTATCCTATGAAAGGGCAGACTTTGTTCGAAAGAATGATTTACCCGACCAGAACTCCCACTGAAAATGCATTGCTTCAAGGTTTTGGGTTAAAGGGCTACGTTCCAATTGGCTCGTCACAACGCCACTGGAATGCAACACTCTAAATCGTCTTCATTGTACGCTGTGCATTTTTGTTTAGTCTGCCGGAAAGCCCCAAAAAATCTGAGCAAGTGAACACGACTCACCTTAGGCCTACTATACAACACCTTCAAAAAGATGAGTAGAACAACAAACTCAGTCTTCTTCAAAGTGTACCAACAGTCAATCAATAGAAAAGGAATATAATCTGCTGCGTACACGGAGATAAAAATACAAACCCAAATAATCTTTCCGAGGTTGATACTCATTAGTGATACAACATGTAAATGGTAATGTTAGTAGGAACATTTACATTTATCCAACAAAACCAACAACGAGAGAAATGAGACTCAGCTCCAGAGATGACAACACGGCTCAAAAGACAGGCAACTTTAGCGTGACTCCACCGGGACCCACGGGCCATTATTTTCCCTTTTTAATGATCCGTGCACCTCCTCGCTTTCGCTCTTGTTTTGATTTACGCCGGCGCCTTGAGTGGGTTGACGACTGTGCATGTCATAGATTATGACATTTTATTGACTATTGCAATGGCACGTAATATGCAAGCTGCCTGCTTCCATTGCATTCGCGTTGGAATATACTGTCATTGATTCATATCTAAACACATGGTCAGGGCTTGATGAGTGTGTTTATGTTGTGATCACGGCATAAGCGAGGCAGGCTGGTTATTATCACTGGATAAAGCCAAACTAAATAACATGGGTGAAATAATATGATTATAGTATTTATTATTATTATTGTTTATAATAACTGTAAATATTATTAATATAATAATAATAATAGAATGATATAATAATTAATATAAATAATTGTTAATAATAATAGAAATAATATTAAAATGCTAATAAACACCTGACTCATGTAGGGTAAAAATATGAAATCCTCTCAGCAGATATCAGAAAATTGATCAGCTGAAGGTAATTGAGCTCAATCTCACCCAGCTCAATTTCTTCACATTTCGTTTCCATATTTGTATTATAGAAATTATGATTGTACACACTGTGCGTTTTTCTTGTTTGTCATTCACCAAAAAGATTTTTAGTGTTGCCATGCCAGTGGCCACAAACGCCACAACAATCAATCATCGTTTGGGAGCACACACACCAAGCTTTTAAACTCCATGTCGAGATATCTGTTTTTGTTTACACACAAATTTTGGGGGCCAATAATTGCTGTTTTGAGAGAGGGGAGTAGCAGTGTGAAAGAGTCACTGATGCCCAGTCTATTAACTTGTTGACATTTTGGGGTCGCCCTGACTCTGGGCTAATGCGGAGTGTGACCAAGCAGAACCATCTTCATTATCCCGGCGCAATGTTTCATTGCTCGGGGCTTGTGCGCTGATGGCCAGCCACCCACTTGGCTGTCTCCACCTCTCATCTCCTATTGCACCGTGTCTCTATCTCTATCTTCTGTGAATGCATGGTTGCCAAGCGTGCTATCAAACATTCTTTCTCTCTCGCTCCAAAACATTCCCGCCGACTTCGAGCTTATTTGGCCCTCTCCGCATCCATCACTTCCTTCTAGCTCCATCCTTTTTCTGTTGTGTCTCCGCTTTATTGCATCATCTTTCTTTGCTGTACCGGCGCTCATATTTCTTCTTCTCATTTTGGACTGCCTTGAGATGTTTGCCATCTGTCTGCGGCGACGCTGCTTGGCTCTGCTGTTTCTGTTTTTATTTTAACATCACAAATCTCAACGTCCCTTCCTGTTGCGTGTTGGAAATTTATTTTTTCCCTCCACCTATGTGGCGCATTTGACGTTTTACGGCTCAGGTAACAGACCCTTAGTTTTTTTTTTGCTGAACTGTCGCCCAGGGATTATCGTTCATGTCACTCGAGGTAGTCATATGACATTGTTATGTCTTGATCCCGATGTAAATCACGGCACATCTACAGCAGATTTGGCAATTAAAGTTCAAGAAGTAAACAGCCCCACAATCATTATGCATTAGAGGACTCGCAAGCAATACCAAGCGGAGCTGTCGAGATTAATCTCCCACGGTCTCGGCGCTCCTTTCCCTGCACTGTCATCTTGTCACTCGCTCTGTCAGGAACCCTTAAATCACACATGCAAGGGTGCATGAAATAAAAAACAAATTGCCTTTTCTTCACTAAGATTAATTGATGCTGATGGGAAAAGGAAGAAAGTAGACCAAACAAAGCAGGTGCAAGTGATGTGAAAAAGTGACCTTTATTACCCTCCTCACTTGCTCATCTCTGTATTTGCCAACGTGGCAGAAATGCTGCAATCTGACCTTGGACTTAATGTCACTTTTAACTTCCATTTCTTTTTTGTAACTTAGAAAATGCAGTGTATTCATATACTCCTAGTGATTTTTTTTCCTAATGAATAAGAATGCATAATGAATATAAATATGACGCAGTATGAGACAAAAATGCAGCAGTCCTGATATCTGATGTGCTTTATATAAAGCGTGTGTTCTAGAATGTTTTCTTTCCACTATGTGGATGCAGAAGACACTACTGCATTTCATTGTTCTATGTTTAATTATTATTTTTTAATTTTAGACAGTTTTTTAAATGAGCATCATTTTCATTCATAATTTGACTTTCCTGAAGTATTTATTTATTGGCATGTTTAAGGTTCCAGTAGCCAGATTTTAGAGTCTTGTATCTTGACGTGACTTCTTTTTGTCTGGCCTGGAAATAGAAAAGGGGGTCAGGGCCCCGAGGCTCTGAAATAACCTACATCATAGAATAAGGCCCTCTTCAGTTCAAGTTAACGGAAACAAAGTCTTCCGATTTTACCACATCTTTCCAGTTGGTTTATTTCTCAATTTACTTTTCTGTTGATTTCATTTTTCTTAAATCTAGTCCTCCCTTTACCTTCCTTTTTCTATCTGTGCTTTTATTTGTTTTATATTACAGTCAACTCAACAGGTTTATTACCTCTATCAAAATAATATTCATTTTTTTCTGCTCCGTTTGTTTCCACAGACCTTGACTGGCCAGTTGTGTCTCCTGACGTGTTTAACAGCTGCATTGGATATGTCGAGAAATTCCCAGACTGCTCCTCTGAGAGCATATCAAAACACACTTAAGATGGACAACAAAGGAATCAAGGTAGTGTATTATATCTAACACAATATAAGTATTACGTTGCATACTGGATGGTTTTATTATCACAATATAATTTTTCAAAATGCCAAAAACATTCTGTGGTTTGACCATGCTTCCACATATGTGTGAAATGTGTACCAAACTGGCATCATTTCTTCTCTTCTTAGACTGTCCTTCATAAATAATTCTCCAACTCCTGCAATCTTAATGTCACAAAGTTAAAAGGTGAAGCGTATGAAAGTCAATGAGGTTTGTGGATTGTTACACTGGGAAAAGAAATGGTAGATTATCCAGTTTAAAAAAAAGAAAAAAAAACCTTCAAATGTCCTCAACCAAAAATAGAGTATTGAGAAAAAAGTTGAACTGAAGCAGTAATAATAAACAGATAAGGAATTTTGTTGACACCATTCCACAGTTGACACCCAATAATATAGAGCGCCAACATCCAGAGGTTGCTGTTTACATAGATAACGTGCAGGCGTCACTTGCTAAGAATGTAAAACACACTAGAGAGCAAACACAAATAATCTGAATATTATTTAATGTCTCAGAGAGCTCCTAGTGTCATTTTGCGATCGTCAATCAAAATGTTCCCAGCATACACAAAATTGACTAAAAATAACACTGCAACAAATGGATGTCTCCTCGTAGTCTGTTGAATGCTTTCTAAAAAAAAAAAAAAAAAAAAAAGGGTGGGGCGGCAACATTTCAGAAGGAAAAACAAATATAAAGTCATTAATTTTAAATGGCGAACCTAAAACATTTCTATAGAGAGTGAAAAAACAACAACACCAAAATAGGTATAAAGTCTACACAAAACACTAACATGCATGTAAAAAAATACAAATGTGGGTTTAATATTGATTAATAACGCATATCTCTGCAAGAATGTCTCAAAGTGAAGCAAAACATTATTGCTGTTGGTTAGAAGGGTTTTGCTTTGGGATTGCTTTCACCTTAAAATGCACCGAGTCTAGTCAGCGAGAACGGCACTTGTAAGCTTAAATTTTTTTAATCCACTCGGGTTCAGGTTTGCATCTGGTCTCTGCGCTATGATTTTCACTGCATGGACCCGGCAGCTAATCAAAGCGTGCCTTTCGGCTTAGCAGTCATGCACACAAATTCCCAACGGCGCATCCTTATTAGCCTCCAGTTTCGAGTCGACTGATGGGACTTCCAGCCAAGAGCTATTCTTAAACGTGTTTGCTTCTGTCTGCTCTTCTGAACATCTGAGGAGTCAGCTCCTCCCACATCAAGCTCACTTCACTTGAGGTGTAATGACCACATCGGAGGCGCATTTGACAGCAGGAGTAACTACTATCTACTAAGGCCATATTTGAACTTATCTCTGGATAAAGTTGGAAAGTCGAAAAGACCCTTTTCTCAGTAAGATGAATTCACCCCGACGTGAAAAGACAACATTACTGACATGAATTTGCAAAATGACCTCAACTATCTTCACAAATATCCTCGCTTGCTCCTCATTTTACTTACAAATTCCGCACCTTGGACCTTGGAATTACCATCCCTTTGTTGTTGTCTTTTTGTTGGAAATTGTAGAAGCCAGAACAAATATGAACGCAAGAAATATTAGCATGCCTCACAAAGCATATTGTTCCCTTGCCATTCTATCTTTTTACAAACATATTAAAATAGAACGTAAAGAATAAAGATTAACTTAAAGTCCGAATAGTTGAGCTGGGCCCAAACAGTGAACAGTCTCGTGGGGTTCCTCATAGGGTCCTCATCTAGCTATGTGGGTCCGGTTCCTACTCTTGGGTAGAGTGGATCCATTTCTGACGATTTTCTCACTATTTCAAAAACTGTCCTCTTGGGATCAATATTGCATTAGGTAAGATGTCCCTCAGAGGTCAGCCATTTAGTTGACGTATTATACTATGTGCCCATGTAGATGATGGGCAGTAGTGGTTTTCTGTTGTCTCATGAAATTCTCTTTAGCTAATCTGAGCTGCGAGTCAGAGGATATCATCAAGCATTCTTGACTTATGTGCCTGAAATAATGCACTGTTTTGTAATTTTGCTCATTTATACTTTTAGCAACATATTGATTGTTGTGTGGCGAAATGAGAAGATCCTCAAGCCACATTAATATCACATCGTCAGTAAATGCTCCACTTGTCGCCAGAATCTCAAAACATGTTGGAGTGTTTTTACCACCACTAATGTTTATAGATTTTTCTCCTTACCCTGGGCTTCAACAAACTGATGTTGCTGTCACAAGATAAACACAAAAAAGGAACACGTTTTCTTCAATGCAAAACATTCCAAACTTTGCTGCACCATGTGATTGCCGCAAGCACTGACAGGTGACTATAATGATGCTCAGTGAATATTTCATTTCAAACTTAAAAAAAGCGCCAGAGGAAAAAACAACTTTGGTCTTTAACTGTGTGAAATTGTTGGATACGAGAAGAAGCACCCAACGTTGTTTTATAGCTACAAGGCCCTCACTTTGGCCCATCTCTCTTGACACATGTGCCTCAAAGTTCATTTTATTTTAATTTTGTCATCCAACCTTTATTCATGCAGACGATTGAGAACATATTTGAATTTGTAACGCTGTCCTGGCAGCAGATATTCGCATAAAACAACGTCTCAGAGAGTTGTTAGTCTCAAAAGGAAATCTGTTTTTGTCAACTTTGTTTGGATTTGATTCAGTTTCATTTCACATTTTGTTGTGTTTTCTCTTTGTCAATTTTGTAACATCCTCTTCATCAGCCCTCTTCATTGAGGCAACCAATCAACTTCCCTTGTCTTATCAATTTGGTGGTGCTATATTTAGTTCCCTGCATTTCTTTAAAATTTGGATTTCTTTTTATTAAATGAAATAAATAAAATAAATCTTACACTTTTACCATCACATCACACAGGCAAATCCAAATACATCAACGAGTGTCACATAATTTACATTATAAAAATTCAGATACATGTCCCTCTCAAAATCAGGCCTTTGTGTAACCTGTCCTGCAAACAAACTAACAAACGGTGATGAAACATTGAATGTAAACGTAACGCCGCTGCGTGTGAATTGACCTCCTAAATGAAAACGTGTGATGTGACAAGTGACTCTGACACTGCTTGGACTGTGTTTACTTTCAAGCCTCCCTACCAATCCGTCACTATAGTCTTTGTGTGTTTTGTTTACACAAAGCAAAGGTATCAAACCCAGTGTGGGTCTTCCTCCAGCGCACAGCCGCCTGCACACGTATTTGCATCACGGCTTACTGTGTCCCTGTGCTCTTGTGTGGCTGTGACAGATGGATTCTTCAATAGTGTAATGAATGAGGTGCCAAAAACATTCAGCTCGGCTTTTGGGCACAATGATTTCTCTCTGTCTACCTCTTCGTAGTACCATACATTGCTCATATTGATTATGATGAGGCTTTGTCCTCTTCAGTTATTACAATATTGATTTCACTGCGATACAGAAGACCTGAGCGTATATAGAGGGGCTGAATGAATTTTGGATGGAGGTAAACAAAAAGCACAATGGTTGACTGGCAGGCTGGCTTGGCACTGCTGTGACAGTTTTATCAATCGATGGCTTCATTCTTTTGGAGATTCTCATCTCTGCACACAGGAGGGAATACTGCTTCGTTGTGTAGTTCAGTCTCGTCACTAAATTCTTATTCGATACCAAATGTCGAGGTTACACCAAGCAATTGTAGTCACTTTATTCACTCACATTTGATACTAAGTTGAACGAGATTCAATGTAAGAGCTGCATTGAACATTTTAAATGTATTTCTCCCATTCCTTGTATTTTATTGAATTATAGAAGTTCCTCTCTTGGTTTTCTTCTTGTTGTGTTGACGCCGCAGACGGTAAGCATTAAAGCAGAAATAGAACATAGGGAAGGATCTACCGCTCAGCATATTACGAGTAATTCAATCAATGAAATAGCAATGACATTACGCTAATGAATTTCAGCCATCAGATGCTGATCTTAATACAACATCTTTATTCCAGCCACTCGTGGTCAGATTGCATTGCATATTGGATATTACCCGGCGTTTTGGAAAGGGTCAGTAGTTTTAATTCAGTTAGAGTGATTACATTATTTAGATTTGTTTTAGTTTTTCATGTTAGGTTTGTTTCTTCACTTGTTGTTGTTAAAATGTTAAAATGTTACTTAAAGACCCTGCAAAATGATTTGCATCTAAATGCGTTGTACATCATCATTGTACGTGCTTGATAATATTCGATAACGTTCAAAAAGGAAAAGTCCACTGTGTGGACCAGGGCTGTGATCTTTAGAGTGCCTCGTTGTTGGCCGCGAGTGACGTCACTAGGAGAAGGACAAAAGAACCAGGAATCTGTTTTTGTCTGGGAACTCCATACTCTGCTGTCCAAGAGTGCAGCAATATTCCAGTGTGAGTTTGCTCATTCTCAGTTCAGCAAAACAGAGACGGTCCAAACTCCTGCTGCCTCCCGCGGCAGACGACCTCAATTACAGAGGAGGAGATTATGGGTCAGCATTAACACGACTCTTAATCTGTATACACTCACTCCAACTCCCCTCTATCTGCTCTCACCCACCTGCCTGGCTGTCTAGATCCATTGCCTGTTTGGTTTCACGCACGCAAGATATCCCTGCTATTTATTCTTCCTTTTCCGTTTTCTGTCCTATCACCCCGCCACACTCCTCCGAGCTCTTCACCTCTCCTTAGCACGGAAGGATTTTCACCCCCAACAAAATGTCATTAATACCCGGATGCTGAATATTTTTTTTGTCCCACCGACGTTTTTAGAAGAGGTATCGGAAATTCCCTATGCAGCTGAAGTTACAGTTAACCACATTGACAGAAATGTGCATTACTTTCTATAGATCATTAAATGTATTCTTTTATTTGGCTTACAGTGTTTTTTTAGTAATATTTCTAGAAAGCTGCCCTCTTATTCAGGCTAATCTTGAGCAGAGCACCAAACCATTCAGGATTTAATGCTGTTGTATGATTTAAACAAACTTTTGACCTCCAATGTTGTTAAATTAAAACACTTGGAATTATACATTAACTGTACAAGTAATGTCACACACATGTAAAAAGCAGTAAACCCTTGCAAAATAAATCTGTTCAAACAATAAAATACACTCTATAAACTTTAATGATGAATGAGAAGGGCTTAATAAAAGTTGCATTGCAGGTGAAACCAGTGAAGCAAGAAAGTAGAATTTTCACACAATTCACTTTTACCCAAAGTAGCTAGCGAGTCAGTAACCAGTAATTGTAGATCCCGCAATGGACCCAAAAAAGGATTGTAATTTAAAAGAAAACTGCAAATTAAGACAAAATGTCACGCATTACAAGACTTTGTAATATATACACATGCCAGATACAAGTTTATTTCAATACTGTTCTTGTATCAGCTCTCATTTGAGTAGATTAGCAAATAGCTAACGCTGTGGCCTGTGAGTGCATGAGCTGACCTGGTTACATTACAAATGTTGCATTGTTGAATACATTATGATTGCTATTGTGCTGGAAGGCTGTGAATCACGGACAGTAACCAAAAGGAATTGTTGCTTTTCAAAAAGATTTGCCCACTAATGTCACCAACTCGAAAGCGAGAATGGCTCCACTTTGTCAAGAAGTACAGTGTTACACTGGAGGATGTTTGGGCATTTATGTAACAGTTGAGTGTGTTTTATTTGGGGAGGTTGGAAAAGGAGGACTGTAAGAAGATGAAGGAAAAAAAAAAGCCATCTTTTAAAGAAAGGAGGATTTATAGCTTTAAAGCTCGTGGCTGCATCTTAACCTTTGAGATATCCCATCTGCACTTCTCCTTCCTCTCTCTTGCGCTCTCCCTCCCATTCTTGCACTGCTTCATCCTGCCGTATTTCTCCACATTCCTGCAGATTTGGCAGTGTACTCTCCATCCTATCTGTGGCGGCAGAAGGGAGCAGAGATGAATCCATTAAGTGGAATAATTTCCCGGCCAAGCAAAAGTCTCCAAAAGCGCCTCTGCCATTGTGCGTCTTTCAATAGAGAGGACAGCTTTGTGTAAAGCACATCCCGCTTGGACTGTTTACTCTCAAACATTTGGACACTCTCCCTGTTAGAATCAAAGGGAAGAAAATCAGCCCACGGGTGGCCTCAGCTGACCCTTAAAAAGAATAAAAAAGCACAACGTAGAGACCTTGTATGTGCATACCATTTTGCTTTTAGAGGCGAGTGTGTAACAAATGGCGGTCGTGTCGATCCGACGGGAATAAAAGCACGCGGTGACATCATCCTATGACCGGCATTTATGGCATTGTAACGTTTCCACCTGTGTGCGTGTGTAATTCATGTTACGAGGACATGTAATATATCAGCACGCAGGGCTTCACCTCTCTTTCGGGACCAACAAGCAAGTGGCCGTAAAGTAAATCAGCTAACTCTCGGGTATGAAGTATTTTCCAAAGGTGAAGCAGAGGCCAGGGTAAAGGTCAGGCTAGAGATGATGACAAGGGGTCTCCAGCAAACTAATGTGACTCAAGGGAACCATGTGTATATATATGTGTGCAGTGTGAAATACTAATGTGCAAATAGAGGCACCTTAAAACTCAAGGTGGAATATAAAAAAGTCTCGTCCAGGGAACCAGCTCAGTTCAGCTGTCATCGCTTGACAGGCATGAGAATACATACAAGCCCTGAAAGTGTGCTTTCTATTCTTCTTCAAAGAGCAGCTGGATTAAAAAAAAAAAAAAAAAAAAGAACAATGGCCCCACCACACGTGCTATTTTCATCATTTAGACAAGCAATTTGATTCTTTTCTATTCTGCACTGTCGATTATTGAGAAAAAAAATAGGTTCACCTTATTGTTTGAAAAATACGGTAGATTGACTGCTCCATATGATATTTGTGACAGAAGTTCAGTTTGGTTCCCACTGAAGGTCCAGGTATCAAATGCATTGACTCGCACTGAATTTGCGGCTAGCTGCTTCTGATTGAAGGCCATGAAAAAGGAGTAGTGACAATTTGCTTGGGGCCAATCCATTTTTTTTTTCAGTTTACGGGGAAACACCTGTGAATGAACCGCGAGCGCAACGTGAGCAGATATTTGCTGACTTTGACAAAAAAAACAATCACTGAGTGCACCTTTAATTACAACTGTGTTTTATGTTCTCAACCCTCATCTGTGTCTTCGGAGCTGTTCATCGTGGCGCATGAAGGTTTAACAGTGCAACGCTCTCACCCATCACAGTTTTATGCTTACGCTGACAGGCTCGCTATGTCCACTGCCAAACTTATTCATTGCCTGTGTTTTATCATTAAGGCCACGCTTGTTCTCAAGACATACATCAAACACTTCATCATCACCTCCTCCGTCGCTTTCCTCACACTTTCTGTCCTCCTCGTGCACCAATACAGCTATTTGATCTGCACATTGATGCTGAAACAATAGCTGAGCAGATGACAAGACAGTTTGATGGGCACATTTAAATGCAACTTTATTTTTTATTTTTTTTTACACTGAATGAAATGGTTGCTTTCTAGCTGCAGTAAAATCCACCATCTCCTTCATACAGTCGTGGCCAACAGTACCGGTGATGGTTGCCAAAGAGTGCCTGGACAAACCAGACTCCATCTGGGAAAACGTTCTGTGGACAGACAAAACCTGTGATTGGCTGGCAACCAGTCTTGTGGGCAATGCACGCCAGTGTTTTGTTTATATCAACAAAATGAAGACTATAAAAAAACACACATCAAAGGAAAAATGAATTTACAGGATTATACAGATTAGCAATAGATTTTCTATATGGTATGCAAAAATAATCTGGGTTGCTAATAGCGGTGGCTAGTAGTACTGACTGACAACATGTTGTCTCTGAGCTGATTTTAAAATGACATGTTGCATCATTGTTGTTGTTGTTAGAGGATTGCTTCTAATCATTAGGAGGCGAAAAGGCGGCCCAGTCCTCTGGAATTATTTTGACGTGGGAGTTTAAAATCCGGGGATGCTTTGAGAATAATTCAAGGGTCAATTTGTTTTGTATATGTGAAGCCCTTCGAGACTGCTTGTGATTTAGGGCTATATAAATAAATTTGACTTGACTTAACATGTAATTAATTCCTCTGCACAGCAGAGAGGCTTGACTTGTGACACCGGAAATAAATAGGAGTGGGAGGTGTGACCCAATACTTTTGTCCGTAGTAGCACATGTCAGAGGGAATTTGCTTTTATTTCATCTCTGTTTTTTTGTTTGTTCTTTTCACTCATCTCCTCCTCAATTGATGCCCTTGCCTTGCTTTGCGTCTTTTCTGGGTGTTGATCCGAATCAGGAATTTTAAAGCTTTGATCTTCACATATAACCTTTTTAGAAAATGTAATTTTAATATAATTTAATATTTTAGGATTAAAAAATAAACATTGGGTCTCTTTCTGTGTGATATTGCCACGATGATGTGAGCAGCAAGGGGGGTAGTTACATGAGGCAGATTATAACTGTCTGTTCACTGCATCTGACCTTGCCTGAGGAAAACTAGGTAGACACTTAACAGAAGCAGCCATCAGGTTGTATTTGATCTGTCTCCTTCCTTATTAAATTGCATCTCTCATTATACTCACTGTTTGTCCTGTCTCTTGTCTACTAAAGGGACAATCTGGAAAAAAAAAAAAGTATTGTCACCGTTTGAGTCACTCCTTCATGAACTGGGAAGCAACCTGCTCAAAAACTCTGAACAACAAACACAAATACGACAGTCCACAAATGTTTAGAGGTCACCGCGCCGCAAATATTCATGGCAGCATGATTCGGACAAGAAATAATTGTAACCAAAGGTTTGCGCTGCAAGTTTGATTATTAACAGGTTATTGATCTTAAATGTACGGTAAGTCTATGAATAGTTAATGTCTTGTTTGAGCACGCAAACACGTCATCCAGGAAGCAGTTAAAAATCTTAGTGAGGTCAACATGCTGCTTATCTGTAGATGGACATCTGCCTCCCATAATGAGGATAACAACTGGAGGGCATCATCTAGTCTAGTTGCCTCATACAGAATCTAAGGACAGATGTACTATTATAACCCAGCGACGTGTGATAAAAGTCGATGTGTTTTCCAAACAATTAGGCAAAAAGTATGCAGCTTTTTTATTTCATCAATACTTTTGATAAGCTGACGTGTTTGTGTTGTGAAGTGTAGCTTTGGTACAATGCTTTCTTAACCGTTTAAGCAAAAATAAATAGCTCTGTGTTTTCAGTTGATTGGATTTCTTTACGCCACGATCTTTGCAAGAGTTTTGTGTCGTCAGGGGGAATAAAGTTATTCCAGAGTAATTGAAAACTTCAAAGTTTGACAGTTGGGCTCATTCAATATATACACTGTAATTTTCACTGAGTGGAAACACAGTTGCATTCTTGCAGAGCTTTGGAAGAAGATTAAGGTGATGCTATTGCACACAATTTAGGGCACACTCTTCTTCACAACAGCAGCCTGGAAGACAGAAAAAACAGCAAAGCTTAGGAATAGCAAGTGGAGCTTCTGAGATCCAACACAATTTGATTGGGAATATTTACTGAATATATTATATATAGCCAATGATTTTCCAGCCGTATTTTTCGCCATGTCGAGGTGCAATCTAACTGAAGGCCAGAATGGAATTTGTTGTCAGCCACGTTATGTTTTATGGCTTATATCAATCCCTTCCTGGAAAGGGTCTTTAAATTAAAGTGTTCTACATCATCACTTACTACTATCTTTTGTTGCCTCTTCCGACTAACAAAGCTGGAAGCTATCTTTTTTTTTTACCCCCCCCCCTCTCTCCATAGACGAAATTCAAAATTTCTCTTCGAGAAGAGCCAACTTTATTCTCAGTGAAAATCTACAACACCACTTGCTCAATGACCTGTGTCATTACAGCTCCTGCCTATATATGGTCAATAAAATCAGATTGCCTTCAGTTTAGAAATGTACTATTGTCAAACTGTCCAATTTATGGCATTATCATATAATACTTTCACGGTGAGATGAGCACAAATGTTCACATAAATCTGTGTCCCCAAAACAAAATCTGCATTTTACCAAATGTGCAGACGTTGGCAGCAGTGTAATTCAGCCTGGCAGGCGTTGCGCACCCTCCTTCAATAGCGCATCACTCTTGTGTGAGCGCTGCCTAGGTAGCCCTGCAGGGCATTGTTTATATGCACAATTGCTGCAGTGGGGGCTGCTAGTGTCCGTCTGGGGGAAATTGTGCAAATTGCCATTTTGTCAGATGCAGTCTGGCAGCCCTTTTATGACAGCTTTGCAAGACCAATCAAATTGGAGCAAATAGGAAGCGGCGACTTTCGGCATTATCCCTAATGTTATTCATTGTGACAATCAAGCAAGCTGGGTGGAGGACAGAGAAATGTCAGAACAGGTGGAAGCAAAGCTCAGTGACATTTGAACAGTGGAAAACACGCAAGTCACTGTGATATCGGCTTTAGCGACAATTACCCATTTTTACACTCGCGACCTTTTCGTCAAGTCAAATGTAATCATTTGTCAACGGGGGAAAAGAAGCCCAGCAGCTGATTCAAGCCGAGTAATGACAATCATGTCGAATTGAAGCGGTTTGCGTGCAACCTGTCAAACAAGACAAACTCACTTTGCTTTTTTTCGTCCCCTTTTATAGCTTGAAGACAAGAGAACGAAAGCAACAATTTGTCAGTGCCAAGCAACAAATAATATTAAACTGCACTCATCATCTTGAAAACCAAACCCTCTTCCAGACCAAGATTGATGACTTTGAAATTATAAAGCTGTCATAAAGGTCTGTAGAATTCAGGCCTCGGAGGCTTTATTCAAAGTGATGCTTGTGTGTATAGTCGGGAAAGTGTGGGAGTTGCATGCAGATAATAAAAGCAGAGATGGAAAAACAAAACATCTGAATGGATGAACTAGTAGAAAATAGCAGGGTGAATTGCGCTGTTATGAAAAGCTCTTGAATAGTTAAAAAAAATCTTTTAAAATACTGAGACTTTTTTTTTTTTTTTTAAATTAATTAATTATAAACATTTTAGTCAATCAGTTCATGGGGACAGAAGTGAGAAGTTTTGCTCTCTTAAGGGAGCAAGCAGTGGGTGGAAGCAAACACCTCTGACGACTCGGCAATTTACCGAAATAATGACTCATGAAGAAGCCTTGATGGGAAAATGATGACTACCGCTAACTTTGCTTACATTTGCAGTACTGTAATGCAAATTAGCCTTGAGAGTATTTTCCAAAGTAATTTAGGAGAAATGAAAGTACAGCTCCAGACTGTAATGAGCTCCAATAAGAGTCTTTGACTGACACGGTCAACAATGTATTTGTGTGAAGGCGAAGGCCTTCACACATATGTTATTCTACACCATTCTCTATTATTATTATTATTGTGTGAAGGCGAAGGCCTTCACACATATGTTATTCTACACCATTCTCTATTATTATTGTGTGAAGGCGAAGGCCTTCACACATATGTTATTCTACACCATTCTCTATTATTATTATTATTATTATTCTCTTTTATTCTCCACACTTTTTTGTCCACTTTCATCTTCCACATAATTCATCCGATTCACTCCATTCCACTTTCCACGTATTCCAAATATTCACGCGATGAGCGCTTCCATTTTTCTCGTTCCGAAAATTTTCCGATTCCGCAAAATTCCCAAAATTCCGACAAATTTTTCCCCATCCATTCTTAATGGCACATTCGACATTTCACAAAATTCCGTTTTTCACCTCTAACTTCTACATTTTTCAACCGATTCAACCCATTCCAACTTTCAACTGTTCATCTTTTGCCTACCTATTCCACAACTTCCCGCTTACCAAAAATTCCAAATTTTCAAATTTGAAATTCAACCAAAATTCTCTCAAATTCCATTTTTCTACTCTAATTTCTACATTTTTCAACCGATTCAACCCATTCCAACTTTCAACTGTTCATCTTTTGCCTACCTATTCCACAACTTCCCACTTACCAAAAATTCCAAATTTTCAAATTTGAAATTCAACCAAAATTCTCCAAAATTCAGTTTTTCCACTCTAATTTCTACATTTTTCAACCGATTCAACCCATTCCAACTTTCAACTGTTCATCTTTTGCCTACCTATTCCACAACTTCCCACTTACCAAAAATTCCGAACTTTCACATTTGAAATTCAACCAAATTCTCCAAAATTTCGTTTTTCCACTCTAATTTCTACATTTTTCGACCGATTCAACCCATTCCACATTTATTCCCTTTATTCATCTTATGCTTACCACATTCACTCCCATTCACCCCCACTTCCACTATGCTTACACAATTCAACCCTTGACCCCCAATTCCAGTGTGGCGGCCATCTTGGATGACCCTGAAGTGCCACCAATGAACCCAGAATGAACCGGAAGTGCCCCAAATCAAACCGAAAGTGACCCCAAATAGACCGGAAGTGACCTCAGGTAAACCGGAAGTGACCCCAAATCAAACCGGAAGTGACCCCAAATGTACCGGAAGTGACCTTTTTAGACCGGAAATGACCCCTAATAAACCGGAAGTGACCTCAGACGAACCGGAAGTGACCCAAATCAAACCGGAAGTGACCCGAATAAACCGGAAGTGACCCCAAATAGACCGGAAGTGACCCCAAATAGACCGGAAGTGACCTCTGGTAAACCGGAAGTGACCCCAAATCAAACCGGAAGTGACCCCAAATGAACCGGAAGTGACCTTTTTAGACCGGAAATGACCCCAAATAAACCGGAAGTGACCTCAGCTAGACCGGAAGTGACCTGTTTTAAACCGGAAGTGACCCAAATAAACCGGAAGTGACCCCAAATAGACCGGAAGTGACCCCAAATAGACCGGAAGTGACCTCTGGTAAACCGGAAGTCACCCCAAATCAAACCGGAAGTGACCCAAAATGAACCGGAAGTGACCTTTTTAGACCGGAAATGACCCCAAATAAACCGGAAGTGACCTCAGCTAAACCGGAAGTGACCTATTTTAAACCGGAAGTGACCCAAATAAACCGGAAGTGACCCAAATTACACCGGAAATGACCCGAATCAAGCCGGAAGTGACCTTATTTCAACACTAAGTGCCCCAAATGGCTACATTTGCGCTAACGTCTTCGTTTTTTGTCCGATTTAACCCGTTTCAACATTTTTACCCCAAAAGTGAACCTCCTGAGGCCGTTTTTTTTGGTTTTGTTCCAAATTTAGAAAGATTTTGGCGCAATTGCTTTTTTTTATTTTCCCATTCATTCTCTATGGGGATTCAACATTTGCTCTAACTTCTACATTTTTTAACTGATTCAACCCGTTCCAACTTTAAACTGTTCATCTTTTGCCTACCTATTCCACAACTTCCCACTTACCAACAATTCCAAATTTAAAATTCAACCAAATTCTCCAAAATTTCGTTTTTCTACTCTAACTTCTACATTTTTCTACCGATTCAACCCATTCCAACTTTCAACTGTTCATCTTTTGCCTACCTATTCCACAACTTCCCACTTACCAAATATTCCAAACTTTCAATTTTGAAATTCACCACAAATTCTCCAAATATTCTACATTTCTCAAGTAATTCAACACGTTTCAACATCGTTCGGCAGCATTCCCCGAAAAAGTTATTCATACATTTCGCCTTCACACGCAATTTCTCCAGAAATTGCAAAATTCTAGTTATTATTATTATTCTCTTTTATTCTCCACACTTTTTTGTCCACTTTCATCTTCCACATAATTCATCCGATTCACTCCATTCCACTTTCCACGTATTCCAAATATTCACGCGATGAGCGCTTCCATTTTTCTCATTCCGAAAATTTTCCGATTCCGCAAAATTCCCAAAATTCCGACAAATTTTTCCCCATCCATTCTTAATGGCACATTCGACATTTCACAAAATTTCGTTTTTCACCTCTAACTTCTACATTTTTCAACCGATTCAACCCATTCCAACTTTCAACTGTTCATCTTTTGCCTACCTATTCCACAACTTCCCACTTACCAAAAATTCCAAATTTTCAAATTTGAAATTCAACCAAAATTCTCTCAAATTCTGTTATTCCACTCTAATTTCTACATTTTTCAACCGATTCAACCCGTTCCAACTTTCAACTGTTCATCTTTTGCCTACCTATTCCACAACTTCCCACTTACCAAAAATTCCAAATTCTCAAATTTGAAATTCAACCAAAATTCTCTAAAATTTCGTTTTTCTACTCTAATTTCTACATTTTTCGACCGATTCAAACCATTCCAAATGCATTCACCTTATGCTTCCCACATTCACTCCCATTCACCCCCACTTCCACTACGCTTACACATTCAACCCTTGACCCCCAATTCCAGTGTGGCGGCCATCTTGGATTGACCCTCAAGTGCCCCCAATGAACCCAAAATGAACCGGAAGTGCCCCAAATCAAACCGAAAGTGACCCCAAATAGACCGGAAGTGACCTCAGGTAAACCGGAAGTGACCCCAAATCAAACCGGAAGTGACCCCAAATGTACCGGAAGTGACCTTTTTAGACCGGAAATGACCCCTAATAAACCGGAAGTGACCTCAGACGAACCGGAAGTGACCCAAATTAAACCGGAAGTGACCCAAATAAACCGGAAGTGACCCCAAATAGACCGGAAGTGACCTCTGGTAAACCGGAAGTGACCCCAAATCAAACCGGAAGTGACCCCAAATGAACCGGAAGTGACCTTTTTAGACCGGAAATGACCCCAAATAAACCGGAAGTGACCTCAGCTAAACCGGAAGTGACCTGTTTTAAACCGGAAGTGACCCAAATAAACCGGAAGTGACCCGAACTAGACCGGAAGTGACCCGTATCAAACCAAAAGTGACCTTATTTCAACACTGAGTGGCCCAAATAGCTACATTTGCGCTAACTTTTTCGTTTTTTGTCCGATTTAACCCGTTTCAACATTTTTACCCCAAAAGTGAACCTCCTGAGGCCGTTTTTTTTGTTTTGTTCCAAATTTAGAAAGATTTTGGCGCAATTGCTTTTTTTATTTTCCCATTCATTCTCTATGGGGATTCAACATTTGCTCTAACTTCTACATTTTTTAACTGATTCAACCCGTTCCAACTTTCAACTGTACATCTTTTGCCTACCTATTCCACAACTTCCCACTTACCAAAAATTCCAAATTCGAAATTCAACCAAATTCTCCAAAATTTCGTTTTTCTACTCTAACTTCTACATTTTTCTACCGATTCAACCCATTCCAACTTTCAACTGTTCATCTTTTGCCTACCTATTCCACAACTTCCCACTTACCAAATATTCCAAACTTTCAATTTTGAAATTCACCACAAATTCTCCAAATATTCTACATTTCTCAAGTAATTCAACACGTTTCAACATCGTTCGGCAGCATTCCCCGAAAAAGTTATTCATACATTTCGCCTTCACACGCAATTTCTCCAGAAATTGCAAAATTCTAGTTATTATTATTCTTCTATTTTATTCTCCACACTTTTTCGACACGTTTCATCTTCCACATAATTCATCCGATTCACTCCATTCCACTTTTCACGTATTCCAAATATTCACGCGACGAGCGCTTCCATTTTTCTCGTTCCGAAAATTTACCGATTCCGCAAAATTCCCAAAATTCCGACAAATTTTTCCCCATTCATTCTTAATGGCACATTCTACATTTCACATTTACGTCGTTCCAATTTCAAATTCACATCATTCAACACATTCTAATCACATTCGGAAGGATTCTCGACATTCCCAAAATTCCCAAATTCGAAAATTTCACGTTTTCACGTTAAAAATTCCGACAAATTTTCACAAAATTTCGTTTTTCACCTCTAACTTCTACATTTTTCAACCGATTCAACTCGTTCAAACTTTCAACTGTTCATCCTTTGCCTACCTATTCCACAACGTCCCACTTACCAAAAACTTCACATCTTTTATTTTGAAATTCAACCAAAATTCTCTAAAATTTCGTTTTTCTACTCTAATTTCTACATTTTTCAACCGATTCAACCCATTCCAACTTTCAACTGTTCATTATTTTTCTACCGATTCCACAACTTCCCACTTACCAAAAGCTTCACATCTTTTATTTTGAAATTCACACCCAATTCCCTTTCCCTTCTCATTTCTACATTTTTCAACCGATTCAACCCATTCCAACTTTCAACTGTTCATCATTTTTCGACCTATTCCACAACTTCCCATTTACCAAAAACTTCACATCTTTTATTTTGAAATTCACACCCAATTCCCTTTTCCCTTCTCATTTCTACATTTTTCAACCGATTCAACCCATTCCAACTTTCAACTGTTCATCATTTTTCTACCTATTCCACAACTTCCCACTTACCAAAAATTTCACATCTTTTATTTTGAAATTCAACCAAGATTCTCTCAAATTCCGTTTTTGTACTCTAATTTCTACATTTTTCAACCGATTCAACCCATTCCAACTTTCAACTGTTCATCATGTTTCTACCTATTCCACAACTTCCCAAAAACTTCACATCTTTTATTTTGAAATTCACACCCAATTCCTTTTTCCCTTCTCATTTCTACATTTTTCAACCGATTCAACCCATTCCAACTTTCAACTGTTCATCATTTTTCTACCTATTCCACAACTTCCCACTTACCAAAAACTTCAATTCTTTTATTTTGAAATTCACACCTAATTCCCTTTTCCCTTCTCATTTCTACATTTTTCAACCGATTCAACCCATTCCAACTTTCAACTGTTCATCATTTTTCTACCTATTCCACAACTTCCCACTTACCAAAAACTTCACATCTTTTATTTTGAAATTCACACCCAATTCCCTTTTCCCTTCTCATTTCTACATTTTTCAACCGATTCAACCCATTCCAACTTTCAACTGTTCATCATTTTTCGACCTATTCCACAACTTCCCACTTACCAAAAACTTCACATCTTTTATTTTGAAATTCACACCCAATTCCCTTTTCCCTTCTCATTTCTACATTTTTCAACCGATTCAACCCATTCCAACTTTCAACTGTTCATCATTTTTCGACCTATTCCACAACTTCCCAAAACCTTCACATCTTTTATTTTGAAATTCACACCCAATTCCTTTTTCCCTTCTCATTTCTACATTTTTCAACCAATTCAACCCATTCCAACTTTCAACTGTTCATCATTTTTCGACCTATTCCACAACTTCCCACTTACCAAAAACTTCACATCTTTTATTTTGAAATTCGCCACAAATTCTCCAAATATTCTACATTTCTCAAGTAATTCAACACGTTTCAACATCGTTCGGCAGCATTCCCCGAAGAAGTTATTCATACATTTCGCCTTCACACGCAATTTCTCCAGAAATTGCAAAATTCTAGTTATTATTATTCTTCTATTTTATTCTCCACACTTTTTCGACACGTTTCATCTTCCACATAATTCATCCGATTCACTCCATTCCACTTTTCACGTATTCCAAATATTCACGCGACGAGCGCTTCCATTTTTCTCGTTCCGAAAATTTACCGATTCCGCAAAATTCCCAAAATTCCGACAAATTTTTCCCCATTCATTCTTAATGGCACATTCTACATTTCACATTTACGTCGTTCCAATTTCAAATTCACATCATTCAACACATTCTAATCACATTCGGAAGGATTCTCGACATTCCCAAAATTCCCAAATTCGAAAATTTCACGTTTTCACGTTAAAAATTCCGACAAATTTTCACAAAATTTCGTTTTTCACCTCTAACTTCTACATTTTTCAACCGATTCAACTCGTTCAAACTTTCAACTGTTCATCCTTTGCCTACCTATTCCACAACGTCCCACTTACCAAAAACTTCACATCTTTTATTTTGAAATTCAACCAAAATTCTCTAAAATTTCGTTTTTCTACTCTAATTTCTACATTTTTCAACCGATTCAACCCATTCCAACTTTCAACTGTTCATTATTTTTCTACCGATTCCACAACTTCCCACTTACCAAAAGCTTCACATCTTTTATTTTGAAATTCACACCCAATTCCCTTTCCCTTCTCATTTCTACATTTTTCAACCGATTCAACCCATTCCAACTTTCAACTGTTCATCATTTTTCGACCTATTCCACAACTTCCCATTTGCCAAAAACTTCACATCTTTTATTTTGAAATTCACACCCAATTCCCTTTTCCCTTCTCATTTCTACATTTTTCAACCGATTCAACCCATTCCAACTTTCAACTGTTCATCATTTTTCTACCTATTCCACAACTTCCCACTTACCAAAAATTTCACATCTTTTATTTTGAAATTCAACCAAGATTCTCTCAAATTCCGTTTTTGTACTCTAATTTCTACATTTTTCAACCGATTCAACCCATTCCAACTTTCAACTGTTCATCATGTTTCTACCTATTCCACAACTTCCCAAAAACTTCACATCTTTTATTTTGAAATTCACACCCAATTCCTTTTTCCCTTCTCATTTCTACATTTTTCAACCGATTCAACCCATTCCAACTTTCAACTGTTCATCATTTTTCTACCTATTCCACAACTTCCCACTTACCAAAAACTTCAATTCTTTTATTTTGAAATTCACACCTAATTCCCTTTTCCCTTCTCATTTCTACATTTTTCAACCGATTCAACCCATTCCAACTTTCAACTGTTCATCATTTTTCTACCTATTCCACAACTTCCCACTTACCAAAAACTTCACATCTTTTATTTTGAAATTCACACCCAATTCCCTTTTCCCTTCTCATTTCTACATTTTTCAACCGATTCAACCCATTCCAACTTTCAACTGTTCATCATTTTTCGACCTATTCCACAACTTCCCACTTACCAAAAACTTCACATCTTTTATTTTGAAATTCACACCCAATTTCCTTTTCCCTTCTCATTTCTACATTTTTCAACCGATTCAACCCATTCCAACTTTCAACTGTTCATCATTTTTCTACCTATTCCACAACTTCCCACTTACCAAAAACTTCACATCTTTTATTTTGAAATTCAACCAAAATTCTCTCAAATTCCGTTTTTGTACTCTAATTTCTACATTTTTCAACCGATTCAACCCATTCCAACTTTCAACTGTTCATCATTTTTCTACCTATTCCACAACTTCCCAAATACTTCACATCTTTTATTTTGAAATTCACACCCAATTCCTTTTTCCCTTCTCATTTCTACATTTTTCAACCGATTCAACCCATTCAAACTTTCAACTGTTCATCATTTTTCTACCTATTCCACAACTTCCCACTTACCAAAATCTTCACATCTTTTATTTTTAAATTCACACCCAATTCCCTTTTCCCTTCTCATTTCTACATTTTTCAACCGATTCAACCCATTCCAACTTTCAACTGTTCTTCATTTTTCTACCTATTCCACAACTTCCCACTTACCAAAAACTTCACATCTTTTATTTTGAAATTCACACCCAATTCCCTTTTCCCTTCTCATTTCTACATTTTTCAACCGATTCAACCCATTCCAACTTTCAACTGTTCATCATTTTTCTACCTATTCCACAACTTCCCACTTACCAAAAACTTCCCATCTTTTATTTTGAAATTCACACTCAATTCCTTTTCCCTTCTCATTTCTACATTTTTCAACCGATTCAACCCATTCCAACTTTCAACTGTTCATCACTTTTCTACCTATTCCACAACTTCCCACTTACCAAAAACTTCACATCTTTTATTTTGAAATTCACACCCAATTCCCTTTTCCCTTCTAATTTCTACATTTTTCAACCCATTCAACCCATTCCAACTTTCAACTGTTCATCATTTTTCGACCTATTCCACAACTTCCCAAAACCTTCACATCTTTTATTTTGAAATTCACACCCAATTACTTTTTCCCTTCTCATTTCTACATTTTTCAACCGATTCAACCCATTCCAACTTTCAACTGTTCATCATTTTTCGACCTATTCCACAACTTCCCACTTACCAAAAACTTCACATCTTTTATTTTGAAATTCGCCACAAATTCTCCAAATATTCTACATTTCTCAAGTAATTCAACACGTTTCAACATCGTTCGGCAGCATTCCCCGAAGAAGTTATTCATACATTTCGCCTTCACACGCAATTTCTCCAGAAATTGCAAAATTCTAGTTATTGTGTGAAGGCGAAGGCCTTCACACATATGTTATTCTACACCATTCTCTATTATTATTATTGTGTGAAGGCGAAGGCCTTCACACATATGTTATTCTACTCCATTCACTTTATTATTATTATTATATTTTATTCTCCTCACTTTTTTGTCCCGTTTCATCGTCCACATAATTCATCCGATTCACTCCATTCCACTTTTCACGTATTCCAAATATTCAGGAAAGGGTGGCTTCCATTTTTCTCATTCCGAATATTTTCCGATTCCGCAAAATTCCCCAAATTCCGACAAATTTTTCCCCATTCATTCTTAATGGCACATTCGACATTTCACATTTACGTCGTTCCAATTTGAAATTCACATCATTCAGCACATTCTAATCACATTCGGAAGGATTCTCGACATTCCCAAAATTCCCAAATTCGAAAATTTCACGTTTTCACGTTAAAAATTCCGACAAATTTTCACAAAATTTCGTTTTTCAGCTCTAACTTCTACATTTTTCAACCGATTCAACTCGTTCCAACTTTCAACTGTTCATCTTTTGCCTACCTATTCCACAACGTCCCACTTACCAAAAACTTCACATCTTTTATTTTGAAATTCAACCAAAATTCTCTAAAATTTCGTTTTTCTACTCTAATTTCTACATTTTTCAACCGATTCAACCCATTCCAACTTTCAACTGTTCATTATTTTTCTACCGATTCCACAACTTCCCACTTACCAAAAGCTTCACATCTTTTATTTTGAAATTCACACCCAATTCCTTTTCCCTTCTCATTTCTACATTTTTCAACCGATTCAACCCATTCCAACTTTCAACTGTTCATCATTTTTCTACCTATTCCACAACTTCCCACTTACCAAAAACTTCACATCTTTTATTTTGAAATTCACACCCAATTTCCTTTTCCCTTCTCATTTCTACATTTTTCAACCGATTCAACCCATTCCAACTTTCAACTGTTCATCATTTTTCTACCTATTCCACAACTTCCCACTTACCAAAAACTTCACATCTTTTATTTTGAAATTCAACCAAAATTCTCTCAAATTCCGTTTTTGTACTCTAATTTCTACATTTTTCAACCGATTCAACCCATTCCAACTTTCAACTGTTCATAATTTTTCTACCCATTCCACAACTTCCCACTTACCAAAAACTTCACATCTTTTATTTTGAAATTCACACCCAATTCCCTTTTCCCTTCTCATTTCTACATTTTTCAACCGATTCAACCCATTCCAACTTTCAACTGTTCATCATTTTTCTACCTATTCCACAACTTCCCACTTACCAAAAACTTCACATCTTTTATTTTGAAATTCACACTCAATTCCCTTTTCCCTTCTCATTTCTACATTTTTCAACCGATTCAACCCATTCCAACTTTCAACTGTTCATCATTTTTCTACCTATTCCACAACTTCCCACTTACCAAAAACTTCACATCTTTTATTTTGAAATTCACACCCAATTCCCTTTTCCCTTCTCATTTCTACATTTTTCAACCGATTCAACCCATTCCAACTTTCAACTGTTCATCATTTTTCTACCTATTCCACAACTTCCCACTTACCAAAAACTTCACATCTTTTATTTTGAAATTCACACCTAATTCCCTTTTCCCTTCTCATTTCTACATTTTTCAACCGATTCAACCCATTCCAACTTTCAACTGCTCATCATTTTTCGACCTATTCCACAACTTCCCAAAACCTTCACATCTTTTATTTTGAAATTCACACCCAATTCCTTTTTCCCTTTTCATTTCTACATTTTTCAACCGATTCAACCCATTCCAACTTTCAACTGTTCATCATTTTTCTACCTATTCCACAACTTACCAAAAACTTCACATCTTTTATTTTGAAATTCACCACAAATTCTCCAAATATTCTACATTTCTCAAGTAATTCAACACGTTTCAACATCGTTCGGCAGCATTCCCCGAAAAAGTTATTCATACATTTCGCCTTCACACGCAATTTCTCCAGAAATTGCAAAATTCTAGTTATTGTGTGAAGGCGAAGGCCTTCACACATATGTTATTCTACACCATTCTCTATTATTATTATTATTATTATTCTCTTTTATTCTCCACACTTTTTTGTCCACTTTCATCTTCCACATAATTCATCCGATTCACTCCATTCCACTTTCTACGTATTCCAAATATTCACGCGATGAGCGCTTCCATTTTTCTCGTTCCGAAAATTTTCCGATTCCGCAAAATTCCCAAAATTCCGACAAATTTTTCCCCATCCATTCTTAATGGCACATTCGACATTTCACAAAATTTCGTTTTTCACCTCTAACTTCTACATTTTTCAACCGATTCAACCCATTCCAACTTTCAACTGTTCATCTTTTGCCTACCTATTCCACAACTTCCCACTTACCAAAAATTCCAAATTTTCAAATTTGAAATTCAACCAAAATTCTCTCAAATTCTGTTTTTCTACTCTAATTTCTACATTTTTCAACCGATTCAACCCATTCCAACTTTCAACTGTTCATCTTTTGCCTACCTATTCCATAACTTCCCACTTACCAAAAATTCCAAATTTTCAAATTTGAAATTCAACCAAAATTCTCCAAAATTCAGTTTTTCCACTCTAATTTCTACATTTTTTAACCGATTCAACCCATTCCAACTTTCAACTGTTCATCTTTTGCCTACCTATTCCACAACTTCCCACTTACCAAAAATTCCGAACTTTCACATTTGAAATTCAACCAAATTCTCCAAAATTTCGTTTTTCCACTCTAATTTCTACATTTTTCGACCGATTCAACCCATTCCACATTTATTCCCTTTACTCATGTTATGCTTACCACATTCACTCCCATTCACCCCCACTTCCACTATGCTCACACAATTCAACCCTTGACCCCCAATTCCAGTGTGGCGGCCATCTTGGATGACCCTGAAGTGCCACCAATGAACCCAGAATGAACCGGAAGTGCCCCAAATCAAACCGAAAGTGACCCCAAATAGACCGGAAGTGACCTCAGGTAAACCGGAAGTGACCCCAAATCAAACTGGAAGTGACCCCAAATGTACCGGAAGTGACCTTTTTAGACCGGAAATGACCCCTAATAAACCGGAAGTGACCCAAATTAAACCGGAAGTGACCCAAATAAACCGGAAGTGACCCCAAATAGACCGGAAGTGACCCCAAATAGACCGGAAGTGACCTCTGGTAAACCGGAAGTAACCCCAAATCAAACCGGAAGTGACCCCAAATGAACCGGAAGTGACCTTTTTAGACCAGAAATGACCCCAAATAAACCGGAAGTGACCTCAGCTAAACCGGAAGTGCCCTGTTTTAAACCGGAAGTGACCCAAATAAACCGGAAGTGACCCAAACTAGACCGGAAGTGACCCGAATCACACCGGAAGTGACCTTATTTCAACACTGAGTGGCCCAAATAGCTACATTTGCGCTAACTTTTTCGTTTTTTGTCTGATTTAACCCGTTTCAACATTTTTACCCCAAAAGTGAATCTCCTGAGGCCGTTTTTTTTGTTTTGTTCCAAATTTAGAAAGATTTTGGCGCAATTGCTTTTTTTTATTTTCCCATCCATTCTCTATGGGGATTCAACATTTGCTCTAACTTCTACATTTTTCAACTGATTCAACCCGTTCCAACTTTCAACTGTACATCTTTTGCCTACCTATTCCACAACTTCCCACTTACCAAAAATTCGAAATTCGAAATTCAACCAAATTCTCCAAAATTTCGTTTTTCTACTCTAATTTCTACATTTCTCAACCGATTCAACCCATTCCAACTTTCAACTGTTCATCTTTTGCCTACCTATTCCACAACTTCCCACTTACCAAATATTCCAAACTTTCAATTTTGAAATTCACCACAAATTCTCCAAATATTCTGCATTTCTCAAGTAATTCAACACGTTTCAACATCGTTCGGCAGCATTCCCCGAAAAAGTTATTCATACATTTCGCCTTCACACGCAATTTCTCCAGAAATTGCAAAATTCTAGTTATTATTATTCTCTTTTATTCTCCACACTTTTTTGTCCACTTTCATCTTCCACATAATTCATCCGATTCACTCCATTCCACTTTCCACGTATTCCAAATATTCACGCGATGAGCGCTTCCATTTTTCTCATTCCGAAAATTTTCCGATTCCGCAAAATTCCCAAAATTCCGACAAATTTTTCCCCATCCATTCTTAATGGCACATTCGACATTTCACAAAATTTCGTTTTTCACCTCTAACTTCTACATTTTTCAACCGATTCAACCCATTCCAACTTTCAACTGTTCATCTTTTGCCTACCTATTCCACAACTTCCCACTTACCAAAAATTCCAAATTTTCAAATTTGAAATTCAACCAAAATTCTCTCAAATTCTGTTATTCCACTCTAATTTCTACATTTTTCAACCGATTCAACCCGTTCCAACTTTCAACTGTTCATCTTTTGCCTACCTATTCCACAACTTCCCACTTACCAAAAATTCCAAATTCTCAAATTTGAAATTCAACCAAAATTCTCTAAAATTTCGTTTTTCTACTCTAATTTCTACATTTTTCGACCGATTCAAACCATTCCAAATGCATTCACCTTATGCTTCCCACATTCACTCGCATTCACCCCCACTTCCACTACGCTTACACATTCAACCCTTGACCCCCAATTCCAGTGTGGCGGCCATCTTGGATTGACCCTCAAGTGCCCCCAATGAACCCAAAATGAACCGGAAGTGCCCCAAATCAAACCGAAAGTGACCCCAAATAGACCGGAAGTGACCTCAGGTAAACCGGAAGTGACCCCAAATCAAACCGGAAGTGGCCCCAAATGTACAGGAAGTGACCTTTTTAGACCGGAAATGACCCCTTATAAACCGGAAGTGACCTTAGACGAACCGGAAGTGACCCAAATTAAACCGGAAGTGACCCAAATAAACCGGAAGTGACCCCAAGTAGACCGGAAGTGACCCCAAATAGACCGGAAGTGACCTCTGGTAAACCGGAAGTGACCCCAAATCAAACCGGAAGTGACCCAAAATGAACCGGAAGTGACCTTTTTAGACCGGAAATGACCCCAAATAAACCGGAAGTGACCTCAGCTAAACCGGAAGTGACCTGTTTTAAACCGGAAGTGACCCAAATAAACCGGAAGTGACCCAAATTAGACCGGAAATGACCCGAATCAAGCCGGAAGTGACCTTATTTCAACACTAAGTGCCCCAAATAGCTACATTTGCGCTTACGTCTTCGTTTTTTGTCCGATTTAACCCGTTTCAACATTTTTACCCCAAAAGTGAACCTCCTGAGGCCGTTTTTTTTGGTTTTGTTCCAAATCTAGAAAGATTTTGGCACAATTGCCTTTTTTTATTTTCCCATTCATTCTCTATGGGGATTCAACATTTGCTCTAACTTCTACATTTTTTAACTGATTCAACCCGTTCCAACTTTCAACTGTTCATCTTTTGCCTACCTATTCCACAACTTCCCACTTACCAACAATTCCAAATTTAAAATTCAACCAAATTCTCCAAAATTTCGTTTTTCTACTCTAACTTCTACATTTTTCTACCGATTCAACCCATTCCAACTTTCAACTGTTCATCTTTTGCCTACCTATTCCACAACTTCCCACTTACCAAATATTCCAAACTTTCAATTTTGAAATTCACCACAAATTCTCCAAATATTCTACATTTCTCAAGTAATTCAACACGTTTCAACATCGTTCGGCAGCATTCCCCGAAAAAGTTATTCATACATTTCGCCTTCACACGCAATTTCTCCAGAAATTGCAAAATTCTAGTTATTATTATTCTTCTATTTTATTCTCCACACTTTTTCGACACGTTTCATCTTCCACATAATTCATCCGATTCACTCCATTCCACTTTTCACGTATTCCAAATATTCACGCGACGAGCGCTTCCATTTTTCTCGTTCCGAAAATTTACCGATTCCGCAAAATTCCCAAAATTCCGACAAATTTTTCCCCATTCATTCTTAATGGCACATTCTACATTTCACATTTACGTCGTTCCAATTTCAAATTCACATCATTCAACACATTCTAATCACATTCGGAAGGATTCTCGACATTCCCAAAATTCCCAAATTCGAAAATTTCACGTTTTCACGTTAAAAATTCCGACAAATTTTCACAAAATTTCGTTTTTCACCTCTAACTTCTACATTTTTCAACCGATTCAACTCGTTCAAACTTTCAACTGTTCATCCTTTGCCTACCTATTCCACAACGTCCCACTTACCAAAAACTTCACATCTTTTATTTTGAAATTCAACCAAAATTCTCTAAAATTTCGTTTTTCTACTCTAATTTCTACATTTTTCAACCGATTCAACCCATTCCAACTTTCAACTGTTCATTATTTTTCTACCGATTCCACAACTTCCCACTTACCAAAAGCTTCACATCTTTTATTTTGAAATTCACACCCAATTCCCTTTCCCTTCTCATTTCTACATTTTTCAACCGATTCAACCCATTCCAACTTTCAACTGTTCATCATTTTTCGACCTATTCCACAACTTCCCATTTACCAAAAACTTCACATCTTTTATTTTGAAATTCACACCCAATTCCCTTTTCCCTTCTCATTTCTACATTTTTCAACCGATTCAACCCATTCCAACTTTCAACTGTTCATCATTTTTCTACCTATTCCACAACTTCCCACTTACCAAAAATTTCACATCTTTTATTTTGAAATTCAACCAAGATTCTCTCAAATTCCGTTTTTGTACTCTAATTTCTACATTTTTCAACCGATTCAACCCATTCCAACTTTCAACTGTTCATCATGTTTCTACCTATTCCACAACTTCCCAAAAACTTCACATCTTTTATTTTGAAATTCACACCCAATTCCTTTTTCCCTTCTCATTTCTACATTTTTCAACCGATTCAACCCATTCCAACTTTCAACTGTTCATCATTTTTCTACCTATTCCACAACTTCCCACTTACCAAAAACTTCAATTCTTTTATTTTGAAATTCACACCTAATTCCCTTTTCCCTTCTCATTTCTACATTTTTCAACCGATTCAACCCATTCCAACTTTCAACTGTTCATCATTTTTCTACCTATTCCACAACTTCCCACTTACCAAAAACTTCACATCTTTTATTTTGAAATTCACACCCAATTCCCTTTTCCCTTCTCATTTCTACATTTTTCAACCGATTCAACCCATTCCAACTTTCAACTGTTCATCATTTTTCGACCTATTCCACAACTTCCCACTTACCAAAAACTTCACATCTTTTATTTTGAAATTCACACCCAATTCCCTTTTCCCTTCTCATTTCTACATTTTTCAACCGATTCAACCCATTCCAACTTTCAACTGTTCATCATTTTTCGACCTATTCCACAACTTCCCAAAACCTTCACATCTTTTATTTTGAAATTCACACCCAATTCCTTTTTCCCTTCTCATTTCTACATTTTTCAACCAATTCAACCCATTCCAACTTTCAACTGTTCATCATTTTTCGACCTATTCCACAACTTCCCACTTACCAAAAACTTCACATCTTTTATTTTGAAATTCGCCACAAATTCTCCAAATATTCTACATTTCTCAAGTAATTCAACACGTTTCAACATCGTTCGGCAGCATTCCCCGAAGAAGTTATTCATACATTTCGCCTTCACACGCAATTTCTCCAGAAATTGCAAAATTCTAGTTATTATTGCTGTGCTAATAGTGTGCTTGGAATTTGACCCTCTAACAGAAAACAAGCAGTAAAAACAAATCAAAACAGGTTCATTATCTTTTAAAGGCAGAGACGCACAGTTCGTGCGCAAGTGAAGGTAATAAAGTCGATAGTGAAGTACCTCGTGATCAAAGACAAGTCACGCATTGATCAATGTTTTAATATGAACCTGCTGCATTTTGCTTTGGAGTTGTGTTCATTCTCATTTTGTTTTGTAATTAAAACCAAAGTCAATAATAAACCCAAAAAGCTGGTGCATAAAAAGAGAAGAAATGAAAACACAAATGTGGAAGGTTTATGAGGACTAAAAAAAGAAAGAAATAAAACAGACGCAATCAGAGAGACAGATTAACAACAGCAAAAAAAAAAAAACCTCATCAAAACAAAAAAGTTCAAGAGTCGAACAAAAGAAATTGTAACCACGTGTGCTGTTTTTTCACCCTAATAGGAGACGACGTTCACGTTTACGGCAAACATCATTAAAAATGTTCTCGTCGAGGGCGTCAGTGTTCCATTTCGGTGTGACAGTGAAGTTGTGTGAGGCAGCTAAACGAGATTCAAGCACCGATCATTTGACTACTTACACCTTGTTTTGGGGAACATGACACCTGTGAAGCCCCTGCAAGAAATACTCATTAGCTTGCGAGCACAGGGACTCCAACAAGAAAAAGGACAGGTGGGAAATTGTAACCGGCAAAGATCATTTCACGGCTGGCTCATCGTGATACGAACTGTGCATCTGTTAGAATGAACTTTCATATGTCAGGCCAAGATAAATCGTTCATAACCTTTTTTCAACCATTAATGTGACCTATAACCCACATAACTCAAATATTTTTCGATATCACAAAAACCTGGCATTGAACAGGGGTGTATAGACTTTTTTATTGATTGTGTCACTATGGTAATTATGAAGCAAAATGACTGGAGGAACTTAATACAAACAAGAAGTAGACATATACCAGATCCATAAGACAGACATTGAATTCAGACAGTCTAAATAATATACATTCACTTTAAAGAAACCCATAATATACTCCACATAATATTCCTTTGACATGCTTCCCTTAGTATGTGTCTGACTTCCTGTTCCTGCTGATTCTCGCTGTGCTTTCTTTGTTCTCGGTCCCAAGCTGGCAATGAAATTAGAATGTGTGCGTGCGTATCTGTGTGTGTTTTTCCATCGGGCTGCAGGGCACAAATTTTGCCTAGCAACAAGTGGCCACACGAGCATATGACATGACTAGGAAAGCAGATTACAAGCAAATCTTTTGATCAACGTTGTCACATAGATTATATGGACAGTACACTCTATAAAGATGCATGTCTGTGATCAAAGTATCTTGTAAAACACAATTTATTTCATTAGCTCAGTTAAACACAAAAAAAAGTCAGTCATTTATTACAATTAACTTTTTATGATTTTATTTTTGTAGTTTGAATGACTGTAGTTTACAGCCAACAAAAAGCCATAATTGAGAATGTCAGAGGAACATTTTTAACATACAAATTAAAAAGGTATTTTGAAAATAAATTTCCTGTGTTTAATAATGAATGTTTAGTTGCAAAGAAATATATAAAAAATAAAATAAAATAAAAACTTTGGCAAATACACAGCAGTCATTTCATTTCCATCCAATACTGTTCTATTGGATACAGAAGCTGCCAATGTGGCTTTTATTCGTCTTTTAATAAAGTGGCACACAGTTCTTTTATGTCACAAAATAATACACTTGTTTTGTTTTCTTTTACATATCATAGTCATTTTTTTGGGGGGGGGGGCATAATCGATATGTTGTTTTTGAACACATATTTCTGAACATCATTTTGCAGGCGGATCTCGACAATACAATTTAAAAGGATTTGTGGCTATGACTATGCGATTAAAATCATGATTACATCAAAAAATGCAAGCTACTTTAGGGTAAAATGATTTTTTTCTTTTTTTACATAGTTTACAAATACACACGGTGAAATGTGAGGACATAAACACGCATGTTCAGTCATTAAGGCCAGCGCCACGGAACGGCAAATTAGCAGCTGAATTGCGACACTTAAACAATAAATGTTTTTTTAAGCATATCTTTTAATTCTTAGAGTGTCTGGGCAGGTTATATATTTTAGTCTAATTTTCAATGCCACTATTATATAATATAATATATATATATATATATATATATATAATATATTATATATTTTTTGCCTGTTAGCTTTTACCCTCGATGGTCAAACTGAAGAATGGCTTCTGTAACCCATCATTAACTCTCCCAGAGGAAACAAGGGAAATAAGTGTTGGACCATGCTGCCTCCTCAAGTGATTACATACAATCATATTTACATTAAATGAGAATGTATAGCAGTGCTGCTCCGCTGACGTTTACAACAAGCAAACTCTTTTTTTTTTTTTTATGTACCTATTTTTATGATACATCTTTGGAAAAGGTCCAGCCTGTTTAAGTGCTCTGCAAAACCCGTCATTAGGATGGTAATAATAACACTTAATGCTTGGTAATAGTGTGCGCATGCCTTCCTTCCAAAGCCAATTATAGCTCTTATTTGTGAAAACTCATTGTTAACTTTACTCAAAATAATGATTTAAAAAGAAAAAAATCCCATATGCTTGTCCTTACCTATAACCCTGCAACAGTGTAATTTCCCAAGAAAATGAGCCATAGGAAAAAAATCATTAATATCAGCAAAAGTTATTCCAGGCAGAGAGAATGGCTCAATGTGCTGCTCAATGAGCGGAGCAGCCAGCAGCCTTTTTCGGCCTCCGGTGTCCGTGCCCATCTCCATATCTTCATCTCAAACATCTGCCTGACATGACAGCAAAGTGCCACTAAAAACACATCTCCTCAGGATAAAAAAAAAAAGGTGAGAGGCTATGACAGCTGTAAATTGCCCGCCTTGCTCTAAGCCGTCCTCCACATTCCCCTTCCATTTTGACTGTTCTTGAATTGTCCCATAATTGCTTTAAATCGTTTTCTTCCCCTCCTCATTTCTGCCGTTACGTGGACGTTTATCTCATTGCCGTTGCCTCCTCTCATTACTCATCCTGCTCGGAATAATTTTAAGTGACTGGAGGGGCTCGCTGCGAGAGTAGCCAAAGGTTGGACAGACGCAATATCTCTTGCGCATGGTTCCGACTTGACTGGGCTCTCCTCGCTTTTGTCACCTCCATTTCTTTTTCCTCCGCTTACGGGCCGCGCTTAATGCATTGTTGTTTTCAACACAGCTCACCGAGGAATAAGAGTCCATTTATGACCCTTCATCTACTCTAATGTACCCCGTAGGGCTAATTATCGGACTCCGGGGTAACTTTTCTAGCGCAATAAAAGGTACATGATGTTGTAAAGACGCAAAAGTCAACTGTCAATGGTACGAAACCAAAGACTAACTATATAGTGGACCCTTAGAACTAAAACAGTGTGGAATGTGGCATGGTAATGTGATTCTTTTTTTTTATCCTTATGTGCCCTGCGATTCGCCGGTGATCAGCCTAGGGCATAGGTGTCAAACTCAGGCCCGGGGAGGGCAGATACGGCCCGCCATTTCATTTTTTGTGGCCCGCGAAGACAAATTTTGCATGGACTTTGTGTCATTACTAAAATTATAAATTGTCTTCACTTTTTAAAAATTGAAATATTGCTAGCAATTTTTATTACCATTCATCTTTTTATACAATTTGAACAGTTTTGACTAGTCTCTGATTTCAAAACTAGTTATTTATAAGTTTGCTGTGTAGCTTATACTGTAAATAATATAAGGCGTTGACGGTCATAATCTCCCTTTGAGGGAAACTGTGACTACAATGCGGCCCGCGACAAAAATGAGTTTGACACCCCTGGCCTAAGGTATACCTCGCCTTTCAAAATAAGCCACACTTGCTCACGCATACAGAAGATGTTGCACTTCCACAGTGTTGTGTAGAGCACCGTATTTTTCGGACGATAAGGTGTACTTCGAAATCCTCAATAACTCGTTTTATAATCAGGTGCGCCTTATGAATGGATGTTGAATATAAAGTTTGACTCATTTGTTCGACTGGTTTGCTTCACTCAATGTGCAGTAACGCACCTTATAACCCAGTGCGTCTTAATAAACGCTGCACTTTTTCGTCCGGAAAAGCAGCTATTTTTGTTTCACGTGATAATATATAATTTTACTAAAGATAATTTTACTAAAGCATGTGTGTATGCAGAATTTCAATCTTTTAAGATGGTGAAAATGACGCCTAGGACAGAATATTTGTAATATTCTCTAAGGAGAAATGGAAAGCAGCCTGCTGGAATGAATGTGTTCAAAAATGTGAATGTTGAAAAAAGCCAAATCAGCGCTGCAGCATATGATGAAAAAACAACAACACCGCAATATTTACATTTAATCAAATGGCAGTGCAAAAGCGAGGTTACTTTTTAGTACCGGTTGAGTTACCGGTGATTTGTTTTCAGTCAAGTCAGTGCCAAGTTTAGGTTTTTAAGCAGAGTTCCGATTGACTGATAAAGTGATCGAACTTAATGAGAGCATCGTGTGAAGAGGAAGAGCCGACAGGGGAAGTGGATAAGAAATGCGGCTGCCCTGGATGCGGTAGAGCAGGCTGCTTCTGCGATTTTGTCTTGGAGAGCACGTACATTGAGTGTGGCCTTTGGCAATGTGCTTCTTGTTAAAAGAGGGGATGTACTTTTGAGTGCGAAGCAGGCTCTGGATGGACTGTTTGCCCAAGCAGCACTTCTTAGTTCAGCCATGCACTATCTGCTCTGGAGCTAAGACACAGATCCTGCTGCACTACTGATATCTTTTAACTCTTAAAAGGAACAAGAGTTTTCTCTTTTTCTATGAAAGCTTTTGCAGTTCATTCTGGCAACTTCTCTCGGGGCATTGGCATGGGTTTTGAATTTGGAAATGACAGAGAAATGAGAAGAAGATGCACTTTTTAGATGGTCCCACAGTCCCAGTCCAGGATGAGTAGAGACAGCAACAAGAGTGGAAGGACGGGCACCACTGAATTGGCAGCTCCTCGCTGCCTCTCTGTGGCCCTTGACTCAGTGTTGGAGTCTTTCTCAGAATATGGCGGGATGATGTTAAATTCCTCACTCTTAACCTCCTCTTGCACCACTTCCTCACTGGTCTCAATCTAGAAATGGAAATAATTCAAATTAGAAAACTAATGTATCTTTGTTGAGATTCATATTCGGGAACTATAATAACCTTGGTTCATATATTGTTCAAATTTTACCTCCAGAAAAGTTGTAAAAAAATCTTGTTTTCAGCTAAAATAAGATAAATTTCAGTGGACAGCAATATCCAAACATATCAATGATATAGGTTTGGATGAGTTTGCCCTTTTCAACACTAAAATAATATCCTCCCTCTAGTCAGTTAACATCCAATTTTCATGAATTCTCTAACGTAAAAGGAAACTACAGGTAATGGCAGAAAGGCGCATTGTGCCGTCACATCGACCTTGACAGCAGAAAACAATCAGCTCATCCTTTAGCCCAAATGAACATTTTTATTAAATGTACCAAAATTGGCCCCTGGCAATACTGAGACTGCAATCATAAAAACAGCATGGATGAGTGAACAAGCTCGAAATACAATTTTTTCCATCTCTGGATGTTGCCGAGGTGGAACAACAACAGGTTGATATCTCACTTCAATTGTTAGACGTTAGGTAAGGCATTGTTGGCTGCAGCAAATAAAACATTTACGCGCGCTGTAGTTTCAAATTATTGCGTTGGCACATCACAAAAAAACCCAACGTATAATTATCTTGAATTTTTCAACAAAAGATATGATTTGATGCGGGCCAAGGACATTACACATACATATATTTTAAGTTCCCAATTTAATGGAAATGGTGGTCTCAGTAACCACTCCACTTAAAAGGTTCTATTTGCAGCTGTAGCGGATGAAGCCGATAGTGTGTACACTGTAAACACATTTGCTGCTCTGTGATGTGAGCAGGAAACAGCTGTCACCATGGAGAGTCACTCACCCAGCTGTCGACCTATGTCAAGATGCTTTCTTGAGGCCCAAAAGTGACGATGTGCACTTTCCCCCCCCACTAATGATTAATTAAGTGAATTGATGCATGCAAAGAGTCATATGCTTAGCGCATATGGTCGTCATTGCGCCGTACTGACCCTAACAAACTATCGTCAGTCACTCCGGACATGCTCTAACACGAGATCGCACACGTCCAGCTCACCTAAGTCAAATCAAAATGAAAAATAACTCAAAAGGGGTTTATTATTAAATAAACGAGGTGTATTGAATGTTGACTACAGCCCACCTGTGGCGGGTCTTGCAGCAGTGGGAGGATTATGGCAAAAGAAAGAGAATATACAGTGGAGGGGTGTGCATACATGAATATTAAATGTTGAGACGTGGCAGACATCCTTCAGCTAAGCTGTGACCACAAAGCGCAGGAGTGGGTTAGAAAGGCCCCAAATCACTGTTGCAGTAGCGTTTTAGTTTTAGTTACACTCTTCCATTGAGCTTGCAGTGTGGCTTAAACATTCATGCAATGAGGCAGTGAGAGGGCTTACTTACGGTGGTAAATTCCGGCAGAGAGTTGCCGGCGTGAACCTTCTCGTCGCGGACTCTTGGGGAGGGCTCGGGAGCTGGAACAGGACTGGTCTCAGTGGGGGGTGCCACGGAAATTCCCATGGAGCTGATAGCAGCACCTGAGGCAGAGTCAGCAGGGGGTGTCTTTGCATGCTTCATTATTCATCATCACCAAATCCTTCTGACTTCTCTACTCTGTCCTATATTTGAATATGTTATGACTGCGCTGTGAGGGTTATAAAGCCGTGATTTAACTGAGGGATTGAACTTTTTCTTCTTTTCTTATTCACAAGAATATCATTATATATAAATGATATATGCAAGGTATCACATATTTTGAAGATGGTTTTGTTTTACAGATGACACAAATATTTTTTGTTCTGGTAGTGATTTACACACCTTAACAACACTAATAAATAATGAATTAAGCAAATTAAAGGTATGGTTGGACAGCAATAAATTATCCTTAAACCTAAGCAAAACAAGAGTAATACTTTTTGGTAATCACAGAACTAATTTGAAAATACAGGCTCTGGATCATACAACACTTCGCATCCTTTATAATACACTAGTTCTTCCATATTTCATGTATTGTGTAGAAATCTGGGGTAATAATTACATAAGCACAATATATCCACTTATTATTTTACAAAAAAAAGCAATACGGATCATTCATGGGGCAGGATACAGGGATCATACAAATTCATTATTCTTAGAGTCAAAACTCATCAAAGTCAAAGACATAGTGGAATTCCGGACAGCACAAATACTTTACAAAGCAAAAAATAATCTGTTGCCAACTAATATTCAGAATCTTTTCATTGGGAGGGACGGGGGTTATAATTTAAGGGGGACATTTAATTACAGTATGAGGAAGGCACGCACAACAAAAAAAACATTCTGTATTTCAATATGTGGAGTTAAGTTATGGAATACTTTGGAGAAAACGCTCAGGGAATGTTCAAACATCTATCAGTTTAAAAAAAGATATGAAGAAGAAATTATTTTTACAAGGTACAGAAATGAGGGTGTATGAGTATCATGGGGTGCTTAGTAGTTATTTATTTACGTTTCTTTGTTGGTTTTGTTTGTCTGTTTGTCATTGTTTTGTTCAGGCTGTTTTTTATTTTTTGTTTTTATTTTGTTTATTTCTACACTGAACTTTGATGTCGTGTTTTTTCTTTAAATATAAATATAGAGATTTGTGCTCCCTGAATATTTGATCACCGCATGGCAGGATTTACAAACTGCACGTGTCTTGTCTGTTGAGCCATCTTTTCTTTGGAATCCAAAGTGCTTCCAAACGAATGACTTGAAGCCTAAAGGGGAGCAAATTTCCTCGTCTTTTTGGACACTAGCCATAGCACCAGCCCAGGAGCCCGTACTAGTTGTCGACTCCCCTTTCACGTGCCTGCTCTGCTCACAACACAACACGCCGCTCACTGCTCCCGGAAAGAGGAAGCGAGCAACAATGAACTGGATTTCAAAATAAAGTCGCGTCTAATGTCCGAGGTCAAACACGGCGATATAAAACGATGTTTACATTTAGCATCGATGCCAATAAATCGTAGAGCATTATATCGATTAATCGATGTGTATCGTATCGTGACAAAACCCGCGATTTACACACCTAGTGTATATATGTATATGTATATTTTTATGTGTATATATATATGTATATGTGCCCATGTGTATATATGTATAGGCATGTATTTTGTCATGTCTTTTCATTGTGTACAATAAGCTTGTTAAGGCCGTATTGTTAGAGAAATAAAAACACCTTTGTTACGATCTGATTTATATTGAATTGGAGCCGATGATACAGCCAGAAGGCACATTATTGAGTCCACCAAATGACACTTACGCAGACAAATGTTGTTTTTGAACATGTGCAGAATGCGCTGACAGCCCTGCCATTCGTTGCCGCTGCCGTCACACGTACACCACTGGGACACTTCTGTACTGCTGTTGCTCACATAGTTGGGAGTCATAATGGTGCCTGCAAAAGACAGCAAACTTCAGTTTTAAGTTTGTTAGGATATGATTAATCCTCCATGCCTCTGCTGAAGCAGACGAGCGATGATATTTGCACTCATGCAAAAGGGTCAAAAATATTTTTGGAAAGATACAGTGGAGGAAAAATGGGAAAGGAAGATATTTTGATGTGTTGCCAGTAGAAATACAAATGGGATATATTTCTGACAGGAATCCCAAAGCAGCAGCAACAAAAGTGCTGGAAATGCCAAGTCTTTGTCTTTTTTTGTTGTTGCTGCATAAAGTAGATGGTATTTTATGACTCTTCTTCCTATGAGGACATTTTGCCAAAATGTTGAAAGACAACTATTGCAGACAAACAATCCAGCAAATCTAAAAGCAATAACAATTTGCGAAATTAGTAAAGAGACATTTTCTGTGAGGAAAAAAAAATGATTATAAAAGCCAAATATCACTGCAAGACACCAGCTGATGAATTGTAATAATCCTTCACGCTACATTCTGCTTTTCCCGCAAAACGATTCCATCTCCCAACTTTCTCTCCGCTTTCATTGACTCACTCACCTATGAGTCCGGCGTAGGCCTTGAGGCACATAGCTCTGCTTTCTCGCATGCAGCCAGAAGCAGACAGAGGAGCTGGCTGACAGTTGTGTTGGAAATCAGCAAAGCGGGATCTGGCGCACACGCGCAAAAACACAATTTGCGAATGTCGTCATTCTGCTTTCGTTGCAGATAATCATAAAGTATCCCATCAGATGTGGCGTAAGATGCTCAAGCCAACATTGCCGTTATCGTATAAAATAAGTGCATTTTTGCATCACGACCTGAAAATGACTATTGCTGCTGCCCATTAAAAATGAAAAGCAAACACCCCAGTCCCACAGGTAGCATGTTCTAGAAAACGTATCCAGTTCCTCTTTCTTCTTTGCATCAATTGACTGACAGTAATCTTCAGCTCCTTAGCTCTATAATGAACATGCAACCTTTCTCACCTACACAACTCGTCCCTGGAGCAGTAGTTCTGCAGACTGAGGCAATTGGGCTTCCCCCCTCGATCTTCCCCCTTGGTGCTCTCCTCGTAGGAACAAGATGGAACGATGGTTTTCCTGCGGCGTTCCCCGCACAGGGTATCGGAGCAAGGGCAGAAGAGCAGGGCGAAGCTGTACTCCTCCGGGACGCGCTCCAGGAAGCGCCGTAGGGCTCGGTGACATTTCTGACGGTTGCAACTGTTGTCAGAGGCCGCCGCTCGCTTGGTGCACGCCACTACGTACTCGGAGCGCAGTGAGCCGCATTTCTCAAACAGGCCGCAATCCTGGGCTGCCTTGAGACACTGATTGTGACCATCTACAGGCACAGAGGAAACTGGTGGGCCAAAGAAGAGTTGTCACTCCAAGTAAAAAAACCTGAATGCATTCTCCTGTTTGTGGCCGTACCTGCCATGATGGAGGCCATGTGTGACATTTCAATGTTTCTCACCAGGCTGAACTCCAGTTCTTCATAAGGGGACACTTCATACTCATCGTATGCTAAAAACAAAAGTGGAGTCTTCTTTTAGTTGGATGCACATAAGATTTGCACTTACAAGTGTTTTTTTATGAACAAAATAATAATAGTTCATTCACAGTGTACTTTTTGTGACATTTTTGTTTAGGGGTGCGTGGCACGTTTTAGCTCAATGAACATCTAAGGTATCCATGAAAGTATGCACTTAATCTTTGCTCACTTGATCTTGTAAAGGCAGAATTTTTAATGCTGGATGTTGTTACATTATGCAGAAGTGCATACTGTCATGGTCAGTGAGTGTAAGTAAGCATTAAACACACGCGCACAGATGGCAAATCTTAAATCCCACCTCCAAACCTCACAGTCCAGTAGATCCTGAGGCAGTGTTCCTCCCTTCGAGATCCACGCTGACATTTGCACACTTGAAGGGGGCGATAGCGCTGCAAGGAGTTTTGAGCCTCCAGGCATTCGGTGCGGGCGTCCGGGCCGAGCGGCGACACCGCCTCCTCAGCCGAGCAGTATTCCAAAACGCGGTAGAGAACATTGCAGGACTGCTCCTGGATGCAGCCCTGCTCGGCCAGCAGACAGTCTAAGGACGCCGACACCGGCGTGCTACCTGATTGAGACACGGTGATACATTGTCTTTGCAAAAGAGTCTTAGCTGCCGGGTTAATTGTCCCTCTGTTTGTCGTTGGGCTAAATAGATTGTGATTAAGACAACAGATCAAATGAATGGTTCTCCGTGGACACACCGGAGAACTACTCATTATAATAACCGCAAGGAAGATTAAATTGAAAGCCCGCAAGTGTTCTTCAGTCACAATATGGTCATAAAACGCTGCAGTGGGTGGGCTCATTGGATTGATTGACATTCGGGGGGCCATCTGAGCTTCTGGAACATTTCCAAAGAACAAGTCAGCTAATATCGAAGCGTTGTCTTTTGACACTTGAGCACATTCTTATCAGGTTTGAAACGCACATCTCACACGACACGATATCCTCCAATCTCCAGCTTTTTTTTTTCTTTTCCACCTCCGCTTCGACTTCAGAGGCCTTCCTCGTGTCACTCCCTAGAGTGCATATTAGGTACCTATTTGTGTGTCACTTGCCGAATAGCATCGTATGCGCTAGAAACATTGGCCTGCGTCAAACAGGATGTTGTTACACAGCCAACTCTCAGATGCCGCATGCCCAATCTTTCCGTTTGCAGTTCAGCAACCTTCAAAAGTATTTCCAAAATATTTGCCCAAGTGCATATGGGAACGAACTGAATTAACTGAAAACTAACCAACGCTTCGAGAATTGTTTTACATCACTGATATCAATCTCAGACAGGTTTGATCATTAGTTTCACCGCTGGAAAAAAAAAATCTTCCTGAAATGCGCAGAGCAGTCAAATACTTTACTGTTTAGTCGTTTGGGTGTGTTTGGGAAACCCTGCATTAGACAGATATAAATTGAATAAAACCAAAGCTTATTTTTAAATAAACTGCAAAGAAAGATCTATTATTAACAGAAGTGTGGCTAGGGGTGTTTGTCCGCAGGCGCGTGCAGGCTCACTTACATTAACATATAGATTACACGCGCACACACTCAAATACACAGCATTGTGTGAAGATTGGTCACACACTTTGATTAAGCTCCTGGCGACCGGCGGGGCAAAGCGCAGCTGCCATTGCATTCTGCTGCCGCGTATTTGGTAATCTCAGACGCCACATGAGGTCCACGTCTCACTCACGCATGAAATATATCATAAACAGAGGAGAAGCTTTATTGCCGCTGCAGGAAACCTGCCACGGCTCCTGCCGTGACTCCACGGGCCAAGGCGGCAAAACCATCATGGGCTCGTAAAAAGCAACGCTTATCGTATCGAAATGGTTGGATCCCTAGATCATTACGTTTACGGAGCATCTGTGTTAAATCTATAAAAACACACCGTGTATCTGATACATATAAAGTAGTACTGAGTTGTGCTCATTGATTAAATAAAGATATAAGTCTTGAGGCAACAGTGTGCCTTTGAAGAACTGAGGATGAATTATGGTGATATGTGCGCCATAATACACTCTATTGATTTCTCACTGGAGTGATTAATACGGAGTGTGCGGGAAAAGATGATGAGGGTTCACACCATTCATGGGAGGCCACACGCCAACATTCACTGGGAAGTGATTGGCTGTGGCCAATTCATCTTCTCGCCATTCAGAAGCGTGGGATGGATGGCCGACCATCCACGATGCCGGCCAGTAATTGGAGATGAGAGGAGAGTGTGGAGAAGGAGTGGGAAGTCTGCTGGGAGACGGGGAGTGTGACGGAAAGAAATTCCTGCATGGAAGTCACACTAGTGAGGAGGCGAGGGAAGGATGAAAGGCACTCACTGGACACAACTGCACAAGGTGCCTTTGAGGAGTATTTGTCTTACACGTCAAAAATTGGGAAATTATTCACGGGGCATCATGATCATTGTTTTAAAACGATGCTGTGTGGTTAGAGGTGCTTGTTGATCAAACTCCCACACTCTTCCCAAAATTAGTTAACCTCCCCTGAAATATGCTTGGGTGCACAGGTCCAAGACCAGATAATGAACTTTTGTGTATTTTAAGATATCCTTGGCCATGAAAAAAACCCAAAAATCATGGCTCCTCTAGTGTATCTAAACTTATGTCAATGAAAGGGTGGGCAGAGGCACTATTTGCTTTTATGTCAGTCAGCATTATTTAAATAAAAACAATATAACAGCAATAATCACATAATAAGGTGTAAAATCTAAACACAATGAAGTGAATAATAAAAGCAAGCCCACCCATAATAAATACATGTCAGAGCTCCAGTAGTTTGAGCAATTAAGATACATGGCTTCATGGACCAACATACAAATTAAAACTAAGTACTCACATTACTGTACAGTTAATGGAATGTTAATGTAAGAAAAGTGATTGACCTGCAAAGAAAAAAGGGCACACTGGAAAGCAGGGTACAATGTGCTATGACCAATTTCTTGCCAAAAGTGTCTTTTGGATGGCGTTCAACACAGTAAATTAAAAGATATTTCCTGTTAAAAAAATAAAATAAAAAATGGGCTGAGCAGATGGCTGATAGGTCTAATAGACGTCCAAGTTCTCTGCAATCACCGTATTACTGACTCCCATGTCATGCCAACAATTAAAATGTATTTATTCCCCAAGGTATTAAGGATTAAAACATGGCACCATCACTTTTTGGAGTGTGTGTGAAGGCTTTTCACTTTGTGTTAAGAGTCGCGGGTGAATTAATGAATGAATTAATTGTGTATTCCGGCTTGTGTGCGCTGAACTCGCCCCTGGACAGAGTTGTTTCCTTAAGAAGGACACAGTTGGTTAATCAGCCATAATTAAGGCTGCTCTTGGTCCTTGCTGATGCAGCCCTTTCTTCCCACTTTCTCCACCAATCAACTCATTGTCCTCCAACATCTTTTAAAATCAAACATATGCTTTGCCACGAAGACTGCGGCGACTGCCTTGGGCATCCTCACACAAGCTGAATCTAAAATTGTGTTTTTAATCATAAAGGCTCATCTTATTTTCTCTATGTCTTTTTCAAGTGAGTCTACATTTTCGGAATAATACCAAACAGCACTCATTATGATTCAGTGCAGTCCTACAGCACTGCAAAGTACAAACGCAATTTAATGTTAATTACGATAGTGAGGTTGTCAATCAGTCGAGAGTATTACACTTGGATAATTGGATCTTGTTAGATTGAGTGGTTGTACCGAATGACAACGCTGAAATTATGTGAAGTGAAAGTCATCATAAGCGAACAAAGTCGTATTATTACGAGCAAACCTGTTTGGCCTTTTCTAAGGCAAGGAACGATATTTAATAAGTCGGGACTTATCTTTCTCACTATAAAGGTCTTTTCGCACTGCACTTAGTGAAGCTCAGCAAGCCGTTGATATTGTGTTGAGCTGTGCTGAGAAAGGCCCGCTGAATATACAATTACAGTAATCCCTCGCTACATCGCTACTGTTACTGTGTCTCACGACAAAAGAAACTTTGAGACAGTTCAAAGTTATAAAACTGAGAAGAAAGATTGCTATTCTGAATATCTAATTTAACGTATTTGAATATTGCAAGCTGTATATAATTGAAAATGTATTAGAATTGGCCTCATTGAAGAAAAAAAAAAAAAGTATATCACCCAGCCTGCTTTTGTAGGCTTTCTCTGATGTTTTGAGCCGTCAGCCTTGACAGAACAAAGACCCAGCGTGAGCCCAGTGTACAGAGGAGGATGTAATGAGGTTCTTAATGCTGTGGATTGTCTGACTGCCCTCTAACATAACACCTGAGAGAAGGACATTGTGGCCAAATTGATTTTGGAGACAATTAGGTCAAAGTCATAGATACTGGAATTGACCCGCCTGCCAGGAACAAGCAATCTCATCTAGGGGGGGGGTCCAATCTTGTGATCGCCATCCGTCAGCTATCGTGTCCACTTTTGTCTTTCAGCCACTGACCCCATGCGGTTGGGCCACCATTGCTGCCGCCCACCCCATCTCCACACCCCCAACCAGTGAGACACCATGACCCCATAAATCCTGCCAGCGAGGCCACTTAGTCTCATCTTTATGTTAATTTGCATGAGTGTCCTAATGTCTCCACATTCCAGTTTTTATTTTCTTTAGGTGCAAGGCTTTTCCTCTACCAAATATCAAATATGAATATCAGCGCTTTGAACTAGCCTTCCCTCACCCCAAATCCGCCTATTATAAAGGTACATCAACACAATACTGCTGTAGTAGATTTTTTCATCTTTAAAAGTTTCTCATACAGATAATAATCTCGTAAAACCCCGGTTTAAATGGACCTGTAAAACGTTCCAGTCGTTGAGACAAAATATTTTTTTTGCTTGTCATCATCCCAGGTCTATTTTGAATCCCCTCCATTGGCGTATATATGGGTATAAAATTTTAATGATTAATGCGTCTCCGCTGGAGGGAAGGGAAGTGCTAAACACGATGCTGCAACAGAGCTTTGGTCCGCCGTTGTCGGCCATGCCTTCAAATTATTGCTGAAGACATAAAAACTAAGGTGGGGCCAAAACACTGAAATAAATATGTTGAAGATTTGTTTTAACTTGTGTTAACGTCACTAGAAGTTCACCTTTATCACAATGCATGTATACATCCTACTATCCATCCTTCCATCCATTTTCTGATGAGAGAGAATTTAGATTTTTTTGGTTTCTCACTAGCAGCACATATTTACCAACAGATGTTCCAATCATATATTTTAGTTTCATCATCCATATAAGATGATGATGCCCGTGGCACAACAACAGAATTGAGAGGGCTCCGCAGTCTGCAGACATCTTTTTTTCTCCCCGCCGTCGGTATCTCTGATGGAGAAATTACTTGCTATTTAGTCCTTCATTTTTGCAAGCAAAGAAAATTGTATTTCTGAGCGAGCGGGTCTTTGCGAGGTAGAACGTAGTTGCACCTGCTCTAATCAGTTTTCATGCACATAGCCCACAGAGACAGCTCCAGCAGAGATGCGATGAACAGAGTGAAGGAGAGTAGAGCCGCTTCGAAAGCAGCGACGGCAGACCACTCAGAATCAACAATTGCCTCATAAGAGCACTACATGGACCAACGTCTTGTTTTGATGAACCCCGGAATGCGGCGCCACATCATCATTTCTCTGGCCTGCCTCAGGTGTCAGGCACTCGTGTGTGTTTTCTCTTGCGGCTTTGTCAATATTTCAGGCTCCTTCATAGTGAGAAACTGTGACGTGCTATATGGTTTCTTGGCGGTGATGGAGATTTTGAATCAATGTGTGAAACCTTGGGCCACAAAAGTCTTTTTGTTGTGTCAGATGAAGCGGAACCACTGTGAGTTGTTCAATCTGTAGAATTGACTATTGTAGGAAACTGTGCGAATAGAAATATAGTGAACCTAGAGAAGACTAACTGTTAGCTTCTTTGGTAACTATAGTTGTAAGTAAAGTAAAACTCTCAAAGCTCTCGTGATCCATAAAGTTGCCTTTGGCAATTTAGTTTTCTCGCTAGAAGCATTATAATCCAAATGATCTTTTTACGACATCAGACGACTGAAATGATGAGCCATTCTTTTATTTTCCCTCATCTTGGTGATGTCCAGTGGGCGGGTAGCCAGTTCAATTTTTGTGCGCAGTCGGCCAAAACACAACCGAGTTGCGGGCACGCACTTTGGAAAGAGACAAGAAGAATACAGCGACAACACTGGCCGGCCTTGTCAGAAAGATGAAAAAAAAGTCTCGTGTTAAATCCACAAAAAATAATACGACTTGAGCAGTATATATGAATGCACAGACTGAAATGAGCTCTGGGAAATTGTTAGCCCGCAATCAACATCCACTAAAACGAAGAACCAAAATAGCCACAGTCCATCTCACGCTTCAGGTCATGTGAATAATCCACAAGGGCTTTGCAGTGCAGGGGTCATTGTTAGCTTTAATGTCATTTAACAATGACTAGCTTCGAATTGATTTGCCCGACACTTGCATCCTTTCAAAAAAAAACATCTTTTCAATCTGGCAAAAAGAAATGCTCGCATTACACAGCGGGAAAGCTCTTTTGAGTGATTTTCCTTGCTGCCCAGCCTCGCCACAATGCTGAAATTGGAACGGCGTTTCCATAGGGTAGAAAGCAAAGGCTGCATCTGCTGTGTACAGACAGGTGCAATCCTCCTCCTCCGATCTTGAATAGACACTTTAATGACAACTTTGGCGAGCTTTCGCCCGTGGCTCTGTGGCTTGTCAGTGGTGACAGACATTTTGGGAAAGGCTTCCGCTAAAGCGCCACGCTGCCATTGTTAAGGTGACAGAGTTGTACACGGCCAAATGTATTCAAATCTAAAAATAACACTGCATGAAATGGGATTTCACAGCTCATTCTCTTCCACTGTTTTTCTCTAATACCTATAGAGGAAATTTTAAATCAGGTGATTTCTTTTTAAGGTAGGTGTGAAAGTCTGTCGCTGACGATTTGGATTTACGTCGGAAGAGATCACAGTTAAATACTTAGCAAAAGAGCCTCTATGTGGCATTTTGCCCTGCAACAAATATATTTATTAAAACAAGATTAAAATACATAACCATAAGACTATTCGTGCAAAATTCTCAATTTCAATCCAATTTCCTGTTGGCTCACCTCGTTAACACACGTTCTAGAAAATGTTGCATATGTTATAAAACATGCTTTCTGGCTAATTTTATTAGCGGCTTGACGCAACATTATCCAAAAAGTGATAAAAAAAAAACTCATGTCCATCAAGTTGTACCTGGTCAATAAAGTCGCGTTATGAGATGTATATGTGGACATAGATCAGATTGTGGATGCACAGCCTGAGGACAACACACATACACACACCTACACAACCTCATCAAGTTAATGAGTCTGCTCGCCTTGAGCAACAAAGACCCATAAAGCAAAATAACATCATTTTTTTTGTATGGATTTTGCAGATCAACAAGCATTTATGCTCCACTGGAAGCCTGCTTTTCAGCCGCCACAATTTTATCGATTTGATCATTCAGCAATGGTGCCACAGGAGAGAATCATCCAAATTTACTTCAACTCCCCCCAAAAATTGCAGTCCGTTTTTTTTAATTACATTTCATCTCGGTGTATTTTTCCAATTTAATCAAGCCAAGTGCCCCACTGATGACGTGTCATAAAGCAGTCTCTTATTTTACTGCCATTAACTGCAATTTCTGACATCATATGAAATGCTCTCCGCAATTGCCATCTAATGCACGTTATGTACCATGTCACTGATTTACACATGAGCTAATGGGAAGAAAAGCCTCCTCTTAAAGGGGAATACCAGATAAGTGAGATGTCTCCATGATGTGGCACAGTCCAATCAATACATGCTGCCCCCTCCCACTTTGCCCCCCGCCCCAATCTTCATTCCCTTTTGGAACATGTCCAAAGAAAGAAGAAAGAGTGGCAACATGATGTCATCCACATGTACACTACGCTGCCTTGGAAATTAATTGCAAATGGGCTTAATGGGATCATTTTGTCAGGCGAAAAGGCTCCACTCCAACCTGCTGCTATAGTAGCGCACGTGGTAGCCGTAATACAGATAAATAGCTAGGCTAGATGTGATTAAATAGGCTTTATTTTTCTTGACCAATTGTGTTTGCATGTGTGAGACAGTCAATTCTATTCTTGACAAATGCTTCCCTTTTAACCCCCCCACCGCCACCCAACCCCCTTAAAAGCATTTTTTTCACCAACCGCATATACATGATGCATTTACAAGAATGCAGATAGCAGCAGTTCTTAATTACTCTCTTGTCATAAAAGCACTTACAATGCACAGTATTGCAATTTTAATATTAACTCCGCGGTCGCCAAATTTTCTAATGCACTTCCAATGATTTTTTTTAACATGTTGCCAGATCCAAAACAGATATTGATTGCATAATGTGCCTTTGTGAACAAATATAACATTCATTCCTAGATAGATAGATAGATAGATAGATAGATAGATAGATAGATAGATAGATAGATAGATAGATAGATAGATAGATAGATAGATAGATAGATAGATAGATAGATAGATAGATAGATAGATAGATAGATAGATAGATAGATAGATAGATAGATAGATAGATAGATAGATAGATAGATAGATAGATGTCTCACTTTCACTATCTTAAACTTTATTAATGGCTTTAAACAATGACTGCAAGCTTGTCTCTGTTTTAAATTGACGTATCGATTCATGACTTAACTTAGTTGCAATTAGATGGATCTGGATCCATCTAATAATCAATTTAAATACACTAACATCGCACATAGTGCAAGGCAAATATTTACCAGAGATGTGAATCTCTCAAATGTGTCAAAGGTGTCCAAAAGCTGAAAATGCTTACCGTGGGAGAAGACCTGAAGCAGGAGTCCGATGAACATCATCCTGTGCGCGGACATCGGGCACTTTTTAAGAATGGGACCGTCAACTGGCTGCTGCTCACTGTGCTTCCACATGCAAGGCTGCCGTCCTATGAGGAAGATGACGATGAGGATGCGCTTTGCACGCGCACTCTTCCCGATCGAGCGGCCAGAAGAGAAACACAAAAGTTGGCCAACAGCAGCAACACCGGGGACGCAACCGAGCGAGTAGAGACCGTGCGCGCTACTAGTGGCGGCGCGCAAGTTCTCGCGGTCTTTGCTGCTCCATCTCCGTCCCTTATGTCCACACTTTAATTGATTGAAATGTCTGAGAGCGGTCCCTCTGCTCCACTCACAAGCGCTCATATGTGTGGCTCCAGAGTTGTCCTTTCGGTGAAGTGGGGCTACGCGAAGCTCGCGTCTCTTGTTGTTATAGGGGTCACGTGATTGGCCCCTGGAAAAGGAGGAATAATCCCAAGAGCTGCTGCAAATGTTTCCTCCGGGGCAACAGCTGTGCGCGCGAACATGACATGATGGACAGAAGTGGGTGCTCAATGACAGCGAAGGAGAGAGTAGACCTGAAAAACATACCGTGTTTATCTAGCCTTATGTCATATATATTGTAAAGTTTACATTTTTCCAACTAGAAATGCATGAATGGAAATAGGCTAGCAAAGGGGTGCGAAATAACATAAAACGTTTACTAATTAATTTCCAGTTAATTTTTTTTAAAGGTTAAAAGGAGAACATACGAATTAAAAATAATTTAATTTCGACCTTTTGTTCGTTCCAATGTGCAAATTACGAACGTAATGAGCTTTAGTGCATGGTTAATTGGAATTTCATTTCAACCCACGATTTAAGGACATAACACGAACACACACAAACATCAACATTTTGAAATTGTACCAAAAAGGGTCACCGGCTTTCTGCACACACACACACACACACACACACACACACACACACACACACACACACACACACACACACACACACACACACACACACACACACACACACACACACACACACACACAATAAATCTGGCCAACCTCAAGTAAATAGTTGTTAGAAATACAGATTTGTCATGGTCTCTGTATTTCACAACTCTAGTGGGTGATGTTAGTGGTTAAACGTTAATGAAACCTGTTCCTTGTTCTGCCTGCCTCTCTGCGAGACCAGTGTGCACCCTGCAGACGAGGTGCTTTCATATCAGCTTGCAGCAGGATTGGGACTGTGAAATCTTCACTTTTTCCACTGTTGCAGCCAGCCTGTGAATTGGTGTGCTTTCTGTCATCACGGAATGACACACGAAGAGAATTGCACTGCTGCAAATATTGACTTATTTTTCATTTTGCTCACCAAAGAAGACAATGATTGTGCAGCCAGTTGGAATATGATCAGATGAGTTAGTTAATCAAAGGTTGAACGCAGCAATAGATTGCACCCATTGCAGCAGAAATGTTGTTAAAACATGTATCCTGTGTGGTCAAAGGAAAACAAAAGCCTGCAAAATTCAGTCATATCTGAAGTATTTCTTGTTATTTGCCTACCTCTCATTGAAAAACTGGTGTGCATCTATACAGTGAAACTTCACTGATTACTTTTATAAGGATGGAGAGACATTTGAACGCCAAATACCAACTCAATGATTGTTACGCCATTATGACATCTCGCGTCCGCTTGTTCGCACAAAGCCCCCCAAAATATTTACACAGCTTTTGAGACGCTCATAAGGGCTTGTCTACCTTTGACGAGTGTGATTCTATAATATCGCAACGCTGCTCTCGTGTGGTCAAAGTTGTGCATTACACCATAAGTCTGGAGGACTCATAATAGTGTGTGGCTTCCGACCCTTTGAGATAATAATTAGCCAAAATAACTTTCTGGAGCTCAGGCCATGCAAAAAGGCGGAAAGGAAAGACGTCTGAGCATGTTTTCGGTATAATTGCTATTCAACTTAAAGTGTGTGCTTTGTCTTCACAATTCAAGACACCTGAAGAAATGCCGTGTGTCGTTTCAAGACACCTGAAGAAATGCCGTGTGTTGTGTTTGTGGTAATAAAATACTAAATTGTGGCTAGAATTTGTAGCCAGTAGATTTTTAACTAAAATTAGAACAGTCGCCTATAGTTGGCTGAGGAACCATATTTGGTCCATAGAAATTGACACCTCAGGCACGACAGCAGCAGGTCAAATTGACAATAGAATTGTACAGCACATGAATCATTTGCTCATTTTTTTGTCATTTTACACTGATAAAAAAAACACAGCGTCAGATAGAAAAAGATTACAAGATTATAAGATTAAGATAACGTCACACGTTCATACATATATTCTCATTTTACATTTATAAACAAAATGCAGTGTCAGATAGAAAAATAATATATGTTCAGAATTGCCAGATGTAACAACATTCAACATTGTCACATAAAAGAGCTCTGTATAAATCCAATTCATTATCATTATTATCCATCCATCCATTTTCTATTATTACTATTATTGTTATTCCATCAATAATGAATACACTGAAATGCTGCATAAATGTCTCTTTTTTTATATATATAATTAAAATTACACGCAAAAAAAGGTTAGCCAGTCAAGGTGATGAGCCTTTCACAAGGACACGCCCAAATATGATCAAACTGTGTTCTGGCCTGCCTTGGCTGAGATAAGCATGACAGATAAGCATGACACCTAACCTAACTTCATTCCAATTATCTCCAGGCTGCTGTTCTGTTGTGGTGAATAGTTGTGATTCTGATACATTGGTTCACTTGCCTGTTAAAAAAAAAAAAACATGCATGAACACGAAATATCCCTGACTGTGTTCCTGCAGTGTGTGCGGACATGACAGTACCATGGTTCTCAAGAACACTGAAGGTGACACCACTCTGACATTCAGTAACCTAATGCTGCCAAGAGTCACGTGCAATCACATAATGACACATACAGTACAACTTTACTGATAACTAGTTCCTTGAACTGTGTAGGCTCATAGGCTCTAAAATAAATATCCAATAAAACCAGTAGCAAATGACTTATAAATTGAAAAAAACAAAACGCAACCCACATACATGTCCGTGTTAATAAATTGACAATATATTGTGCAGTAGAGAAGGACAATATCTGGCACATACATATTCAGCAGCAACATAGATGCAAACATAGATTCTACCTTGAGCACTAAACTATATGTCCACATAGCTCCCATGTTGAATGTGGAAACATTTAATTTGGAGGAGAGAAATGGCTGGCTTTGAGTTTACCACCATAAATGAATAATGAATTATTGGTTTTTTTCTGTTGTGACTGCCAAAAGTGGTTGTTAAACCGATCTAAAGCACCAGACATACAAATAAAATGTATCTACATTAAAATCATTTATTAGCTAACGAATGATCTTTACCTGCTGGATTATTTATCATCGAAATTCCGGATTATTTATCATCAACGTGTAAAAAAAACATTGACAGCCGCAAACAATACAGTAAGTGTAAAGTGTAAGTGTAAACTATTTAGCACATAGAAATTTGCTATTGTTTATTTACTTTCAAACTTGTAGCAAACGTCAGTGATGTCAAGTATGCTGCGATTGTAAAATTACTAGGATTTCATTTCACTTAAATTGCCTGGCCAATAACATATGATCCTGGCATCCTCAGGTTGCTGGGAAAATAATCTTGCTCCTTTTTTATCTACTCACAGCTTCTCATTTAATAGCCAACAAAGGGGAGAAAGAATATTATTATCCAAACTGTTGTTTCTTATGTTCCAGCACTTGGTCATTGTGAAATTCCCCGAGAAATTGTGTTGCGTTAACAAAACTGCCACATTAAATATGGCAAACGCTCTGAGCCATGGCGCTCATGAGACGTCTAATGTACGTATGACTTGGATGTCTAGCGTAGGATGAACAACGTAGGGCCTAGCGATTGTGTGACGTCACACGCAGTTCTCGCGTCGTATCGCGAGTTATCGCCCGAATAAATCCGCAACGCGGCTTTCCAATCGGCCATTTCGTCGGTTCAGGCCACAACCGTAAAGGGCAACGGGGCACTCCGCAACATACTGGTTATCTGAAAGGCACATCAAGAACATCGCATCATGAATGAGACAGCTATCTCTTTTGCCAAGGACTTCTTGGCCGGTGGCATCTCCGCCGCCATCTCCAAAACAGCCGTCGCACCTATTGAAAGAGTGAAGCTTCTCCTTCAGGTAAAAACGTCTTCCGGAAAAAAATTGCTTTTAATGCTAGCTCGTTAGCTTCTTAGCTTGCGCCAACTTGCTCAATGCGGCAGAGAGCGTTTCTTACCGCTATACGGTTGACAACTCAGAGTTTGTCTCCAGTAGACCACTCTACTGCTGATGTGATGTGTTTTAAATGTCTGAATGGCGTGATTTGTGGTTAAAGGATGTAAGGTCATCACGGGATTGTGAATGACCTACACGAGCCGGCGGCTAATGCTAGCTCCCCTCCACGTTAACCTTAGCCGGCGTTGCTAACAAAGGACAAACAGTCTATTTGGGACATAATGTACTAATGTCATAACGAATACCACGAAATGTAAATTCACCACGTTTAGTTTCTCTGTGTGTTGGTATGACATTTTGAACGTTTTTAGTCTGTATGCTCATGCGGAAGACTGCTTGCAAAATGGCTGTTAGTTCTCTGTTTAATACTCTTTCGACCAGGACAAGTTTTGCATTTTATCTACGTATTTTCTTTTTACTAATCACTAACCACCAACAGCCATTTGTTCGCTTATTTTAATTTAGACTCAAACCGTTTTAGCCTTATAGTAGTAAGCTCAAGTCCTTGCCAGCTTCGTTGGCCATTGGGCTGAGAGTAATTATTTGAAAGATGTTAAAAGTTGAGATTTAATAGGTATCAAGGTCATAACCTTGTCATTTCAAGTGCTTCTGGCTTAATTGGCTTTACTGTTACATAACTGATGTCTTTCGCTTTCCCTCTATCCTCATTCCAGGTGCAACATGCCAGCAAGCAGATCACAGCAGATATGCAGTATAAGGGAATTATGGACTGCGTCGTCCGTATCCCCAAGGAGCAGGGCTTCCTTTCCTTCTGGAGAGGTAACCTTGCCAATGTCATCAGGTATTTCCCCACCCAGGCCCTCAACTTCGCCTTCAAGGACAAGTACAAGAAGATCTTCCTGGATGGCGTGGACAAGCGCGCCCAATTCTGGAGGTATTTTGCCGGAAACCTGGCGTCGGGCGGCGCTGCCGGAGCCACCTCCCTGTGCTTCGTGTACCCCCTCGACTTCGCCCGTACCCGTCTGGCCGCTGATGTCGGAAAGGCCGGCGCTGCGAGAGAGTTCAATGGTCTGGGCGACTGCCTGGTCAAGATCACCAAGTCCGACGGTATTCGTGGCTTGTATCAGGGCTTCAACGTGTCCGTGCAGGGTATCATCATCTACAGGGCCGCTTACTTTGGCATCTATGACACCGCTAAGGGTAAGCGTGCCCTTTTTTTGGAGTCATTTATCATTTTCTGTTAAACCAAAGGCTCTGTGACTTACACATGGTGTGTTGTTCACAGGCATGTTGCCTGACGCCAAGAACACTAGCATCTTGGTGAGCTGGATGATTGCCCAGAGTGTGACAGCCGTTGCCGGCCTGACCTCCTACCCCTTTGACACTGTCCGTAGACGCATGATGATGCAGTCTGGACGCAAAGGAGGTGAGTTAATTAACATTTCGTGGGTCTGGAGTAGATCATCTCTGGCCCGACTTTAACGTGTACTTCCTTCTACCGACTCAGCTGACATCATGTACAGCGGCACTATCGACTGCTGGCGTAAGATCGCTCGCGATGAGGGCGGCAAGGCCTTCTTCAAGGGTGCGTGGTCCAACGTGCTGCGAGGCATGGGCGGCGCCTTCGTGCTGGTGTTGTACGATGAGCTGAAGAAGGTCATCTAAAAAAATGTCATGTTGTCACCTCACTGTCCAATTTGGCTAAATGTAATAACTTTCCATTTCTTATGGACTCAGCATTCTGCCTTATTTATGGGAACAAAACTATAGTGTCCTCTCCACTTAGCTGTGGGTAATGGCTGTAAGTTGTGCATCTTGATTTTAAACGTTCCGCACCACCCTCTTTACCAGTGTCATTCCGCAACAAGTATGGTACCTCCTGTCATTCACTAGGTTTGTATAGTCCCAAATTGAATAAATCCATTCTGGGGAACAAACTTCACAAATGATGTTCACTTTCTTCCTCCACTGTTGTAGCATGAGTACACTGGATCATGAAAAAGTGGATTACACCCAACTGCTATATTTACGCGTGCTTAACTCCCCTTGAGCCTTCCCTTAAGTGGTCACTGCTAGGCTTACTGCTAGATACAGTACAGTAGAACCTTGTAACTTATTTCTTTATTTTGAAACTGTTCAACAAAAACACATGGTTGTAAGCAGGCAAGATTTATTCTAGCTTTTTGTTTTGGCAGAAACTTCACAAAAATCAGCAGTGTCAATTTGGTTAACTGTAAGTTCCACCAGTAAATGATTTACCTTATTTTACATGTCAGTGGTTTATTGGAACATTAAAGTCAAGTTTCTCATACAAATCTGTGTTTCCTTTTGGTTGGCATCGATAGCTTTAACTAGTTATTGAAATGCATGCTGATGGAGTAATGTGAAGACTTCTTGACTGTTGCTGTGAAGGAAACAAGAATGCATTATACACTTGTGAAACATTTCTGAAATCAGTGCGTTCTCGGAACCTAACGTTAGAGGGCGACAAAGCACAACGTATGAGCCTTTGATGTATCGAAAGAAGAGCTCGTAATGCATTGAAGATTTGTGAAAAGTTTCTGAAAATAGATGCCTCCCCAGAACGTAACACTAGAGGGCAACACAACAAATAAGACTGACGTTCCAAAATAAGAATTGCTAATCCACTAAACATTCGTGAAACGTTTCTGAAAATGAATGCGTTCTCGGAACAGAACACCTGGGGGCGACAAAGCGCAAGAAATGAGCCTTTCGCAATCGTTTAATGCAGAGGAGCAAAGACAAACAGAATTGGTGATGTCGGAGGACTGAACACTGACTTGGAAAAGATCGGAGTCCACAACTCAACCGTCCGCCCATTGTGGGCCGTTACATCTCAGCTCTGGACAAAATGTTTCATACGGAGTAGTGAGGGGCATTCCAGTTCTTTTAAGTGAACCCAATCTTTACAATCAGTTCACTCAAAAGATTCGTTCAAACGAATCGTTCAACAAATCGCTGTTTGATCTGTGACGTCACTTGGACACTCCATTAGGTACACCGCCATTTTCAAGTGTACCTAATAACAGGCCACTTTATTAGGGAAATATCATGGTCAAAAGTCACAGGTGTCAAGCTCTAGTCCTCGGGCCGCATTCCAACATGTTTTCCAAGATTCCCTCGTTAAGTGCACCTGCGTGAAAAGTTTTAGCTCCTTTCACGTTCTGCAGGTGTGAATCACTTACTCACTAATTCGTTCACTCACAGATTCGTTCGTTGGTGAACGGGAAATGCAATTCACGACTCGTTCATGAACGGGAAGTTACGTCATTTTCTTCTTCGTTTTGTTTTACGGCGAGGTGGCACCAGCTTCAATGCGCATTACCGACACCTACTGGTTGAAGTCATATGAACTGAAAAAGGAACGAATCACTTTAATCACGTGATTCGGTCACTCTCGTTCACTGAAAAGAGTCCTACTTTGGAAATATGTCACTTCCAGCCAGGCCGTTCCGTTCCACTTCAGCCGAATTTTCTATCGTGCCGGTGTAGGTATCACACTTGATCCTATGACAGTGATCTTTGAAAACGTTTTTTTGTTGTTGTTTTTCATGAGTTAAATGGAGTCATCTCCCAAAGGCCAACACGCCAAAACAGGTCCTGCCAATCCCTTTAAACCGCTCGGCCTCATCTTGCCAACAGCCCCTCCCAGTGTTTCTCGTTGAACCTTCATGCTAAATACACAGTAGTGGTTTTGTGTAAAACAGGGGTCTCAAACGCAATTTACCCAGGGGTCGCTGGAGGTCGAGGCAGGTGTTTCACGAGAAAAGCACTTACAAAAACACGGCAATGTTATCAAATGTCTTCATTTTTTTAACACAAAATAGGTGAATAAATAAATAGATTAATAATACACAAGACAATCTTAAACCAATCAGTAATAAATAAATAAATAAAACTAATATAAATAATAATAATGCAGTAGATATACAAGACAGAAGAAACAACATATAGTTGCTGATGACAGAATGTAACTATTATTCAGATTGAAATGTCTGTATTAACAGTCAATAAGTTTTTATTCAATTTCTTCGCCTTGGCACGTAATTTCTCCAGAAATAGTGTGTATTGATGTTGCCAAACTACTTTTATACTTGTGTGACAGTTGATGTTGAAAAGAAAAGTTTATTACTGTTATTACCCCCTCATTTGTCATCAAAGTTAAGAGTGTTAAAAGCCTTTTTTGATCACCCGGTTTCTATTTCCATCATATCCTATGGGAAAACAAACCCGAATGGATTGTGTTTGACTTTCCTATTTGCGTATTTGTGGTTTGTGAGAAGTGATGGGAAATAAAAAGGCAGACAAAACATTGTGTGAAGTACAGGAAAGTACTAGTTTTTATTCCTTCATAATCAAACTTCACAAACAGCTTGAACTTGTACAATACCTCAGAGAGTGAAAATTACAAAAAAAGTGCTGGTAACATTTACAAAAATCATCCTTACTTAGCAACAATCAGTTTATTCTTCCACACTTTTTTTAGTCTTTTGTATTAAGGCTTAATACTTCTGTATAAAGTATATGCAAGATAAGTCTTCACAGTTTTTCGAAAAAAGTCACAATATTGTGTAACATAATGAAGCTTTTACGGCTATTTTCTTTATAATAACGAATACACATCACTGGTAAATATATGTGAAATACAGGGCTTATTGTAAAATGGCAAGTTATGATACTGGTTGCTGAGATAAATGGATTCCACACACTAGTTATAGGAAAGTTTGCGAGAACTGAAGCAGGAGGAGGAAAAGAAGAAAAATGATAAGTGTCAACAGTTGGGGAGATCGCCTTCAAACTTTGGCACATCTCACGAATGAGCAAGTCGCACAAATATGAGATTCCAAATGAAAGAAGAGCTAAACTGGCATAAAGTGAAAACATGCTGTGTAGTAAGGTGCTAAATTAGAGATGTGAAAATTTTTCCTAGTTAAAAAAAAATCATTATTCTTTTGTTTTCCCCACATGGACTGACATGAATAAGGTGCATTTTAAGACTCAACACATGTATGCTTTTTTTTTTTTATTAGTAGTTGACAAAAATATGTAATAAATACAAGTTAAAATAAAATTAAATTGACCAAGAGTCTTGAGGCGACCTCATGCGTTGCCGTGGATTGGAAAAAAAAAAAAGAAGAATGCCTAATTCTCTTATCGTGGCATGTGAACATAAAAGCAGTATTGTAGTTATGGTGTTGCCTGTTTTTTTTAAATATATATCACAACTTTTTTTTTCCTCAAGTTTTTCTTCTTTTTTTTTCTTTTTTACAATTGAAACTGTGACAAACCGGATGACTAAAGGAGATGGAATCGAAAGCCGAGATATATTCACACGATCCTCAAGAAGCTGCACTGGATTTGTTTACAGGTCGACGGATGGGCCAAATTACCCTCATGCATACTGTACGGTTTAAAGTGATGCAACAAGCTCGCTTTAAATAGTCTACATCACAAAACAAAAAGCAATTTGGTTTTTAGTGCAAACACAATTGGCTGGCTTCAGCTTCTCAATAATAACGAGATTACAAGAAGGCACGTACTTATGCTTCCTCGAACACGCAACATATTCAGACAAACCGCGACACCAGACAAAGCGGTGGGAACAGGAAGGAAAGCTGCTTTGCCGCATATGATGGTGACTTTTCTCTCTCTCTCTCTCTCTTTTTTTTTTTACACTAAACAATAATTTATGTCAAGGTCAGACCTTGACTTTGATGGTGGGACAGAAAAAGGAGATTTGGTGGATGCAGCCAAATGAAGTTTGTATCACAAAAAGGTGCATTTTATTTTTGGAACGTTCTAGATTTAAAAAAAAGGAAAAAACCCACCAAATAATCAACGTTTTAGTTTGTTCACACGACAATAGTTGATGAAGACTCAGAATGGATCCCCTCCCGTATTAACCTAACCTATCTCATTTGCCTCACTTCTGCTTTGACTTGTCTATGTAGAAGCCGGGAGGAAACTTGAATGCCCCTCAAAAGGGGAAAACATCAACGTGTGCCACGACGGACGCCAACAAACAACTATGGTTTTGACAAGTTGTTCAGTGAATAATATTGCTTTTTGATAGAAGACCAAAATGAGTCTTTAGTGCAAATTTCTTTTCTGGCTTGAGAAAATGGAACAATGAGAAAATTGGTTTATTATCGGCTTAACCATAGCAAGAAGGCGTCCAATCTGGAATATCCCTTTATGATGTCTTACCCTAACCCAGTGGACTAAGGAGGGGTATTATCATTATTATTCGTCAATAAAATACACATCTGATGAGCAATTTATCAAAAAAAGTTCTGAACTCCTGTTTCTAAGCCAACCGGTGCACTTCATTTGGACTCAACAGCTATGCAACAAGCAATTGCGCACGATCAACAGACTTTTCCCAATCAACAAATGAATTGATTATTATGCCTTGGCAAGCAACGATTGGGAAGAGCGGGTCACCTACGTGGGTATACACCCCCCCTTCACCCTAACAAAACGAAACCTCTTGACATCTCAAAAATTAGCCCCCCCCTCCCCATTTCCTGTGCAGTCATGTCTGTCAAATACATCTCTTAGCTTGGAAATGTTGGAAAACTCACTCTAGTCCAGTGTTTGACAAATCATTCTATTTAAAAAAAAAAAAAAGAAAAAAAAAGAACGTCCATGCACATACTGAAAAATTCTCCCCTATTTCAGAACAGCAGTCAAAACATTTCAAACAAGCTTGTTTTATAACAATAATAATAAAGTATAAACTTGGAGGATAAATTACCAAAAACTAAAGTCGAAAACACATTACTGCAGCATATATCTCAGGGTTGTTTAGTTTGATGTCATCTTTAACTACCGTTTACTACAACAGCTCCACTTCTGACAAGTTTTTTTTTTTCCAAGGGGGTTACTGGGTGAGTTTATAAGATAGCAAGAGGATTGAGGCAGAAACAAAATATACACACAAGCAACATCTGAGTTTACAAAAAAAAAAAGCATGCCATCTACAAAAAAGATATCAGAGCAACAAAAAGCCAGATAACCAAAAGAAAAGACGAGAGAGTGCCCGGCTTGCAAATTCAAGCAATTTGTCTTTGCGCCAATTACCGCAATTCAATTACCTATTTTGAGAGCACACAATAAAATAATATATTCCAGAATCTTGACAAGAATCTCTGAAAACAAAATTAAGGATGACGCTTTGTTGTTACAAAATGATGACAATTTTGGAGCACATTTATATTGAATTTTTCTTTGCTGCTCCAGTGAGCATAACGATATTTCACGTTTGGTTATTCTCAGTTTTTGGCTTCATAACTTACAAATATGTGCAAACATCTTGGTCCATATCAAGTACAAATGGCTAAACGTCTTCAAAAAGTTGTGATGTTAGTTTTGTTGTTGCAGGGATAGCCTTTATAATGTGTAAATCCGATATTTTGAGGAAAAAAAAGTTAAGAACAGAGAGTAAATTTTAAAAATGCAATCTATTAAATGTAAAATAATGTAAAAGTGAATTTCAGGGGTCATTGATGAGTTCAAGGTGGGGATGACACATGTTCAATGTTTGATTGTTTGTGGAAGAATGAATATGGTCTTATTGAAACAAATATCAATGGGTGTGCATTTTTTAATAGTTTTATAGGGTTTTCTAATTAAAAACATTTTTTTTGCCCTTACCCTAATCCTAGCCCTACAAATGAACACTAGCAAAACACTACAAATAAACATTAAGCTTTCTGCCTTTAAAACAAAAAGCAAAAACAACATCAAGAAAACAACCCCTTTTTTCTCCAAAACAATCTCAACCCTTCTTTGGTTTGTGTGAACTAACAATGTCTAGTTCCGTTTTTCCTCACCAAATGGACTTCAGAAAATAAATACGGCTCCATTGATTACTGTAAGTCTTGATGACGTCTGTTTTTAAATGTTTGTCGTTGAGGCCAAATATTTAAATGTGTCTACATGTTGTCTACAGAAGTGGTCTAGCTAGAGAGCTTTGTGATTTTGTGTAAAAAAAAAAATAAGGCAAATTAAATGAAATACAGATTATTTTTTGTTGAAGGGGAACACTGACTGGAATGTTCTGGATTGAACGGGAACAAAAATGGCCATAAACAGTGATTCTCAAACTGGAGTATCATTGGTGTTATGTGGGCTCTCTCTAGTGGTAAGCAAAAGAAGTTTCAACAGCATAATTAATTTTCCTTACCCTGACCCCGCACATTTTAACACATACAGTTTAGTTGTATTTAACTTGAATGCACAATGCATTTTTTTTAATCTACATGTTTTCAAATATTTGTTTTGGTACAATGTTTTAATTTACCATTTATGTGCAAACCATTCGAACTGAACCATTATTTAAATACAGATTCCAGAAATAAATTCAGACTGGATCATCATTATTTCAATGTCCTTTTTTGGGGGAGAAAATAATAATAATAGATGTTATAACGCAGTTTGAGAACCACTGCAAATTTTTTAACAGGACTAAATGATACAGTAGACTTGGACTGATACGACAGGTGGGAGCTTTAAAAAAAAATTCAATAGTGTTGTGTAATAATGGAGAAAAACGGTCATCGGGAATATAACTATGAGTGGATGTAGACTGTGTGTGTGATTGATGGGTGGATGACAGGGACAAGTTATCACGTTGCCTATACTGGTTTTGAATGTCAATGAATCTAAGCCTTCCCCCCCAAAATATCTGTTTATAGTCATAGCTGTTTTCTCCTAATCAAAACTATAAATGATGGAGGACTTAAAGAATCAAAGTAAAGGCAATCACTTTATTTGGTTTCACCTTGGGGATGTCTTGATTTTAAGAACTAATTTAGAATTTAAGTACCCAATTAGGAATTTTGCCAAAGTTACCATATTTAGGCTGTTAAATCTTCAAGGATTTTGTCCTCATGGGACAATTCTTTTTTTTTTCTTTCTTTTCTGTGCGGCCTTAATAGTCCTTTGTACTAATTGACAATAGTAGTTTTAATGTGAAGTGTTCCCACCCCGCTAAAATTTTCAATTTGGCACGTTGACCAGGCTGGAGAATGAAAGTGTGGTAATGAGTCCACAGGGGACACAATAATGAGCCGGTCCAAAACCTTTCATCTCGCAGCTACACCGTCATCGCCATCCGAAAACTTCATGTCTGACACAAAGCGCTTTTAGAGATCTTTGTGCAATAATCCTGTGTTGTGTTCACTTAATTTTCTAATCTGATTACAAGACTTTACCGCCAAAGAGGGGTTATAAAAAAATAAATAAAATAATGCTAGTTTCTTTTTGCACGTGGCCCCATTGTACGGCTGTATGAAGGCAGGAAGTTAAAACATTCGTTAATATGAGATGAGAAAATTTAGCATCGGGTAAACATAGCCAACTGCTAATCTACTGAGGATGCCGTGTTAACAATTTTATATTTACCCACAACTATTCCGAAAGCTGCATCAAAAAAAAAAAAAAAAAAATCGCTGAGGGGACAAGCTGAAAGTCACAGCACCTTACATTCATGCAGCTTCTTCTATTGATCGCCAAGCCGCATTGCCTTCCCGCGACAAATGTGAACAACGTGCAAGAAGAAAACAGTCAAACATTTGTAAGTGACTGTGCATCTTTGATATCTTTGAGTCCTCCATATAGTAGCATACATGGAAGAAAAATCACACCTGCTTTTACTGTATATGTATGTATAGAACATTTCAGGTATTTTAAAGGGTTCGGATGCATTCACAACCACCTGGTTTTATTTGTATAAATACTGTCGTATATTTTTAACTAAATAGACCATTGTGAATATATTGTATCTGTGCAATGTAGGAGAGAAAAACTATGAAAATTCTGTATAGTTGCTGACTGTACTGCTAGGCACTTGATAGGCATATTTCCAATATCCCGCAAGGAGAAATTCATTCAGCTGTGTGGAGAGATGATGATTTCTTTTTTTATATACATTTTATATATTTATACATAAATATCTTTACCAGACGTTATCTGTTTCACACTGATGTGTGCTGTAGAAGAGCAAATAAAAAGCTGTTACGTATAATCTGAGTGGTTTTATTCTGAACTGTGACTTAATTCAAGCTCGAACAAAGAAAAACTGATGGAGACGGACACCGCTATGAACCCTCACCATTCCTGTCCTGTATTTTCACCTCGATGCAAAGCCTATACTGTACGCATATTTATAATACACTGTGAAAGAAATGACTTCATTACTTGACTACCCTCGACCCAGCTAGATGAAATCTATATGTATGTATTAACAACACCACTGTACTGTGTGATCACCAGAACACATAAGCAGGATGAACTAAAGAAGTACTGTGAAGAAATGAAGAATCAAATGTACGGCTAGAAAGACATAACAACATATTGTAGACCCCAAATCTCTATACTAAGATAAATAAAACATGTCATATGATTGGCAAACACAACACAAACAGCTGTGAGATTGGTATCCAGCATTCAATAGGGTTTGTTTTGGAAAATAAGCCAACGTTCTGACCCCACCCCAGAAAAAAAGAGGAAAATCTCCCTTAGCTGAAAGTACAAGAAATGCGCAAAGGACCATCTTTCCCAAAAAGGGGCTGCAATCTTTTAAACCATTTTTACAATTTTTCTTTGCAATACCCGAGAAAAGCACCACCCACAAGTATCTGAAGCAGAATAAAGAATATACTGTCTTGTATAAGTATGGACAGTGAAAGGAAGCTAATGCACACCAGGGAGAAGAAGAAGAAGAAGAAGAAGAAGAAGGCTCAGTTCCTTCCAATCTTATCATACAACAAGTCAACTGATGATGGGATAAGTTATTAGCACTCATCCGGAGAGATTGGCTACTTGTTATTCCAGAAAACCACCACCACCACAACAACAACAACATAAAAATGATAGCAAGACACTCTTATAGTGTAATTTTGAAATGAAATATTGTCCAAAGCCAACGACAAGCTACTTAACCTACTATTTAGACCATTGATACCACAAAGCTGGTTGTACTCATCTAGCTACAGTCTATAGTGCATTGGATATATGTGATTACACAAACTATGCAAAAAGCGGGTGCCGTGAAGGAATGCTAAATCACTGAATACGTACATTACACGCAAACATGTCTGCCTCTGCGCTGAAAGTTAGTTTGGCAGTGTTGGTGCTCGGCTGACAGAACACCGTAAGCTGTGTGCCCAAAAATGTGGCAATACTGTTGGAAAAGAGAACTCGGCAGTTTGCTTACATAGACTATTTAGTGCATTGTCTGTTAAGGCAAGAGATGACCCTCCACGTGCTGTGTCAAGACAAATAGCACTAGCACTAGCATGCAGCACATTTGCCATCCTGGCAGCGACAGCTACAAAACAGAGACGGCACACCATTTATTCGATTTGACTTTTTTTTTCTTTTCTTTTAGGCCAATACGCAAATGAGACGAGGAAATGTGAAATAAATGTTCACACGGTTTGGAGAAACTATTACAGAATCTCAGTCACGTTGGATGAAATTTGGAAATGACTTGCGACTCATGATTTCTTGCGAGCCCAAAAGGTTTGGTGAGGAGTCGCTCCTCGTCTCGTACCTGCGCTGCATATTGCAAAGGAAGCCCTAACAAGGTCAAGATAGTTTGCTTCTCAACAGTTTGATTCGGCTTAAAAAGCACACAGACAGACGACACCCACTAAAGGAAGGAAAGGACACGACGGTGCACAACCCACAGACACATACGGTATTATCAAAGAAGCTGCATTCCATCACCGATCCACGCCCACCCAAAATGTGTACTAGGACATGGATATCATCTATGTAACACGCACACACACGCACACACACAATAATAAATCATCGTTATTATTATTATTCATAGCGTGATAATGGCTGTTGTTATCACTACCACCGAGTCTGACAGAAGTTGTCGTGATTATTACTGTCTTACTACTGTTTCACTGTTTGGCTCTCAGGAAAATTCTTAAAGAAATGCAACTGAATTATTGAGTTGCAGGGAAGTGACTCCATAAAACATTACCTTAAAAAAATAAAATAAAATCAAACATAGATGCTCACACGTCATGTTACACATTTAAATAAATGCTTGCATCGGCACACGTACTGTACTGTACAAACAGTATATGGATTGATATACTGTCGGTGACTGCAAGCGATAACGAGAGCCGAGAACCGCTCAATTACTTTCAGATTGAAACAAAGCTATGCTAACACGTGAACTCTATAACCAAATGTTAGATTTTTTTTGTTTAAAAAAATCCTCTTTTCTAAAACTATATCTCTGTTAACAGTAGTGCACTTATTGGTTTAAGCAGTGCAACATATATGCAACAAAATAACGCAGTCCACTTATCAAGATTTTTTTTTTCCCGAAAAAGTTGTCTTTTCTGACTTTAAAATTGAATCAACAAAAAAAATCATAGTTCATTTAATGAATATGATTAAATATTAAGCACAGGCATTTTAAGAAAATGTGCAAAATAGCACGTTTTTGTCTGGGTTTATTTTATATCTGCTGCACTGTGAGCAACATAACTACAAAAGTTTGCTCACACAAAGGAGCAAATCCTTCACAATGCAATTGTGTGTCTAATTTTTTGTGTATACTACTGAACACTTATACAGTGTGCATATATATACGTATATATATACACACGTACACACACTGTAAATAGTCTGTGTGTTTATGAGTTGGTGCATCTGTGTGTCCTATTTGTTGAAAATATTGAAATCCAAATATCAGTTTACAGTGCTGTCATGATGCATGGATTTTGTCTTTTAGAAAAACTGGAATGTATACTATTATGTAAAAGTTCATCCACAATTTGTTGAGTGTGCGTGTAATATATATATATATATATATATATATATATATATATATATTGTGTGGGAGAGCTACTTGTTTTCCTCCGATCTTTCCTTTCAGAACGCAGCAGTCTGTTTGAGTGAGTGCCGTATCGTTATGAACAGGTTCTATTTTACAATCAGACGGCAACTATTTCAAGAACTAATTGGGACTGCAATTAAATGTTTCTCTTTTTCGCGCTGTTCAAATCCACAGTCAACCTCTGATACATAAACTGAGTGAAAAGAAAACGAAAAAACACGTAGGATAATCAATAACAACAATAGTATGAGATAAATCTTGTTTTAAAATCCACAGGAGTCTGATTTAAGTGGTGGAGCAGCAAATACGAAGGGAGTTTCATCTCGTATTCTGAGCTGCTCGAACTGTAAATGGAAAAAGGCTAAGGATGAAAATAGTATTAAAAAAAGGAGGAGGAAAAAAAATCGCTCTCATTTTATGATTGTTGTAACCTTGACTAACAGTCTTTTAGGACATTAGTGGCAGTGTATGCAAATGAGTTCAGAAAAACATTATTTTTTTCAGATTTTTTTTTCGCTTTGTCTCATCAACACAGTTTAATTTAGTAAACTAAATCATCAAAAATGCATGGACAGTTACAAAACATACGAAATATTATTCCCGCCATCTTTGATGGGAAGTGATTGAAATTTGTACCTTAACAGCTGCATTATAATCTCTTAATAACATAGGAATAAATAAAACCCAGTGTCAAATTTACTTTTTCTTTCTCAATTGTCTTTAGAAGGCAATCTTGTGACTGTCAGTATTTTAGAGGGAATATATAGCCCAACCCAGATGATTTTTTTTCTTGTTGTTATTGTTGTTGTAAATTATACCACAGTAAGTTTGGACATCTATCGTTTCCAAACAGGTCAGTATGGGTTCACAACTGCCATTTTAAATGGCATTTCTCTCACACACACATACACACAAACCCTCCACACACTCATACACACACTGGGAAACATGCAGATCCACACACAATGCACACTTATAATCGCTCAGATAGATCTACACTAAAGGTGTGTTTGTGTGTACGTTTCTTTCGTAGGCCTTTCGGTAGTGTTCAACACATAAATCAGTATTTTAGGAAATCATACATTTAGAGGCCTGTAGTTAGGATCCATCCAGTAGATCAATATCAAACTACTAAGCCTTAAGGCCACAATCTTTTTTGTTTATTTAGAATAACAAAAAAGAAAATCTGTTTGTTTTTTTGTTTTTTTTGGGAAACTTAATGTGCCAGTGTCTATACTCATTACTCTCCATACCTCAAAAGAAGAAAAGGAAAATCTAGTGCCATTTTGTTTGTCATTCTTTTGGAGTAGTTTATCTAGTTGTACTTATCCGTCAGAGACATGCATTCGCATGTGGTCGTTGAAGTGCTCCATTTGGTCGAACTTGACGGGGCAGACGGAACACATGTAGGTGGTCCCATCTTGGCAGCTGGCCTCCGCCGCCAGGCCCACTCCCGTCGGGACCCCGGGCCCTTCTCCCGCTCCTCCGCTCACGGGCATGGCGAGGGCCACCACCCCGGCGCCGGGCTCGGCCATGGGGAGGGGGATGGGGATGGAGACGGGGATGGAGACGGGGCCGGGGGTGCCGCCGGGGCCCGTCAGCCCGGCCAGGGCGCTGCCCGTGCTGTGCAAGGCCATGTGGCGCTCCAGCAGGGTCTTGTGGGAGAACTTCTTCTTGCAGATGACACACTCGTAGGACTTCTCGCCACGGTGCAGCCGCATGTGGACGTTGAGAGAGCTCTTCTGGGTGAAGCGCTTGTTGCAGATGCTGCACTGGTAGGCTCGCACCCCTGTGTGGGTCACCATGTGCTTGATTAAGTAATCCTTCAGGGAGAAGGAGCGCCAGCAGATGCTGCACTGGTGAGGCTTCTCTCCTGTGTGGGCATGAAGGACAGATATACAATTATACACTGAATGCTCACCCAGAAGCATAAAAAAAACATTTGACCATATTCTCATCAGCAAAAATATTTCCCCTTTCCTTATTCGAGGCTGAAGCTGCTCCATCTGTTAACGAAACGCACATCGAAGCCAACACTGGTCATTTCCACAAATCTGCAACACTGTGCATGTACTCGGCACCGGAAGCCAAACAGAAGGTGTCCAGTCCCCATTTCATTAAAGAATATGAGCTCGTCAGCAAGCTGACAATTCAAAGTTAATGCTCCTGCTGACTTCATCTAGTGGACGCCTCAAGGCCACTGGTGGGGAAGCATTAAAACGGGCTTTGTGTCTGGCTAGAGAGACATTTATGTCTAGACTTACTTTATCTAAATTGAAATTATGAGCATTCTAAATTTTATATTAATGGCCCTTGTCAGATATAACACATTTTACACAAGGAGACATGTCAATATTCCAATCACTCATTTTCCCAAGATGACTGATAAATGTACTGTGGAGTGTGGAGGCAGACGTTTGTCAGCAACAACAAGTACTCAAGCATAGCATTTAGTATTCTTTTTTTAATTAAATACTGATTGCCCTGGCACGAAAACTGTCTGAAATTTGAGGGTTGAAATTTATGGGCAGTCTGGAGCCCGGAGCTGATTCATTTCAAGATGGAGTGAGGCAATGTGACTTACCAGTATGCACAAACATGTGTTTGACGTAGTTCTGTTTTGCAGTAAAGGTTTTACAGCAGAGAGTGCATGCATAGGGTTTCTTCTCCCCCTGACCCATTGCCTGCTGCTGCTGCTGCTGCTGCTGGGATGGCGTCGGGGGCACGGCCATGGCGTTGGGGAATGATGGTATGGCAGGGGGCGGCACCGTCACAAACTGGGCCTGCTGCTGGCCCGGAAGGTAAATGAAAGACTTGCTGTCTCTGGTCGGCTGCGGGGGGAAGAGCGTGGGCAAGAAGGTGCTCCCGGCGCCCAACACTTGGGAATTGCTGGTCACGGCGTGCGGCATTCGGAGATTGCTGGTGTGTGACTCCATCTGCCGCAGGTAGTGCGGTGTGCTGGCCAGGGATTGGGACATGATGGGGTTGGCCAGGGGATGCATCATGGTACTGTCACTAGTGCTGTGGCTCTGGTCGCCCTCGTCGGGCTCCTGCGCTTGCTCCGGGGACGAGTCGTTGACCTCGATCTGCACCGGTCCGCCTTCCCCGTGAGGGCCTTCGCCGCCCCCCTCCCGGTTGAAGCTCAGGTAGGGCTGCTGATCCATGGCGTCTGGTTCGGTACTGATGGAGGAGCTGACGCCTGAGTCAAAATTTTCCACCTTGGACTCGCTCACCACGCCCTCGGTGTGGTCGTTCTCCACCTGGCAGTGCCCTACGTTGTTGAAGCAGCCGTACTCGTCTTCGGCCTCCTGCTTGATGTGCATGCCACCTGTTTGTAGGCGTACCGGTCGGGGCTGCTTGCGGCAGTGCGTGGTGGACTCGGCCGTGGAGATGAAGCGCTCCACCGGTTGGCTTCGATCCGGGATGCGGTTCATCCAGGGGGGATCCTGCGACTGCTGGTCTTTCTGAGCGCCGGCACTGGGATCGTAATTGCTCGTCAAGGGGTTGATGTAAAGCGAGCGCTCGCGGGTGCCGTTGGAGAGGCCGGAGTAGGAGTAGATCGACGCGTACGCTCGATCCGCGTTCTGCTGGGTTGACGTTTGCATACAGCCCGACTCGGCGTCGCTGCTCGGGCCGGACGTGGCCGACTCGGGCGTGCCGCGGGGGGTGTCCTGACCCGAGTCTCCCGGTATGACGGGGAAGCCTCCCGGGCCGGCCAGGCCCACATTCTGGGACACGATGCGAGTGCACTCATCGATGACGGTCTTGATCTGCAAGATGCTGGCGGCAGTTAGGATCTGCAGGGCCTCCGACTGAGACACTCGCAGAATCCCGCTGTACATAAAGTCAATCAACTTTTGGATGGATTGCACCGAGACCACCGAGGGGATCTCAATGTCGCTGTAGCCCAAAAGTAGCTTGTCCTGAAAGAAGGGGCTTCCAGCAGCCAGCACGCAGCGGTGAGCTCGCAGCATACTTCCATGAATCCGAACAGTCACATCACAAAAGTGCCCACGGTTGCGCTGCTCGTTCAGGGTCTCAAGTACAGAATTGCTGAAGTTGTGGAGATTGATGTTATGAATGCGCTCGGTCATCCCCTTGCAACTGATGTGACCTGAAAAGCAGGGCAGCAACACACCTCATTTAGAAAGACGCTGCATTATTTAGCCGCGTTAGTCACACCGCACTTGCCCCGTGTGTGCTGTTACGATATTGGAATTGCTAATTGCAATAAGAAGCCGTCTTTAGTGCCATTCTCGCACGCGTGATTTAAAAACGGACAAAAACACTGGGGGCCAAAAAATCTAACCTTTGTTGGAACACATGCAAGCATTTTTAATGTATCATTAGATTACTAAGGCTTAAAAATATTAAAAAAAAACATCAATTATTCATCCATTACATATGAAATTGTGTTAATTAGACAAAAATTGGTGTAAATTTCTATAGCGTTTTAAAAAGACTATATTTAAATCACATTATTTGTATTGTGCAGATTCACTCAAAATATTAGTTTGTATAATGCAAGAGAAATAACGTAATTTTTCCTTCTTATGGATAATACTGCTTGACTAATTGATAAACATTGATGTGTACACCACTCAAAGTGTTAAACCAATACCTCTCTGACCGTGTTGATATTATTCTTGTAAAAACAGATGTTTTAATTCATCTTAAATCTCATTACACTGAAAAAGTATGATAATATAATAGTAGTAATAATAGTAATAATAATAGTATGGTAATATTAGTGACGATAATAATAATAATAAGAACAATGCATTTGACTGAACCTTAATCTTCATTTCACAGTGCAATGAACAAAAAAAATGTGTACATTTATTTTCTCAAGAGGTATCACAAAACAAAGTCATCTGGATCGAGATATATATTTTTAATTTGATGCATGTACAATGAAGATTTTATTTCGTGCAATTATTTGACAGAATAAAATGGAGTAAATTCAACACTTTTTCAGTGAAGATTTTTTTGGCGTGTGTGTGAGAGACGCTCCTTTAATCGCCAGTGGGTGGCGCACAGGGCTCAGAGGACAAGCAGACTCTTTTGTTGGTCATGTGCTCGCTATGATGGTGCTTTTAAACTCAAGACACACTGAATGTTCTGCCGTAGATCAGTGTGCTTAGATTATTAATCTTATTGCGTTTTTTCTTTCCAAAGTTTAGCTACAAAATAAGAGAATCGTAGTTTTAAATTACAAGTGAATTATTTTAAATTTGCTCTTTTACACTACTTTATACATAGTATACATTTGATTCATTATCACGAGGGAGCTGGGGCATATTAAAAAAAATAAAAAAAAAAGAGTATAATGCATAATTTAAACCACAAACGCTGGCCCCACGTGAATAAGTGCAAATGTATATTTAAAGCTAGTTATCTTACCCTGTGAGCAAAGGGTAAAAATGATTATGAAATCTATTTCGAGTCAAACAGACTGAAAAAACAAAGCATGGTCACAGCAAGCCAAGGCAAATAGCTTTTGAGAAATGCTTCAAATTTCCACTTGCGCATCGGTGCATGATAGATGTGAAATTAACAAAAAGTGTGGAGCATATAATCATAATGTAATAACCCTAATATTCCCATATCCTGAATCCAAATGAGACGGTATTTCCAAAAAGATAGTAGTATTATGCAAAACACAGTTGAATATGAAAACGAGGGACTCACAGTTAGATGACGTGCGGCTGGTGATGAAGTGCGGGTCAAGCTTCAGTTTGCTGGTGGAGATGGCTGAACAGAGGCCGGGCGCTAGGCAAGGCTGTCAGTCCTCTCTTCCCAAATCATGTGTTGCTCTGCCAAAGTGTTTGCAGGGGAGAGAAGAAGGAAAAAAGACAAAGACAAATCTTTAGATCACATCGATATTGCCACTCCCTCGACGGACCCGAAGCAACACGAATGTCTACCTCCGACATGCTGCAACAGATGTGTGAAGAGTTTTCAATGCCAAATTAAAACAAAAAACAAAAATGGACTGTCCTGTGTACAATTCGGCAACAGGGTGAAAATTATATCGGAGATAGCTAGTCTCTCAGCAGTTATCTGAGTCACTGGGCAACAAAACCACACCCTTAAAAAAAAAACGATCTTGATTCCACATTAATTAATGCACTCAGTGTGTGTATGTGTGTGTGTGTGTGTGTGTGAGCGCGTGTGCGTAAGTATAAGTGAGTGTGTGTGCGCGTGCGAGCACTATTTTCTCATCTCCAACAGCTCAAACAAGACAAAGACGTCCCGCAGTTCTTACAAGTTGTAATAATAAAAAATGAATCCCAATATTAAACACACAAGACATTCATTGCAAAACACAAGCCCGCCATTCAACACCATTAAGCATGTGACAAGCTACTTTTGGTAATGGTTAGGCAAGCATTTATCCAGCAACTTTAATACCGTATATAGAGGGCAGTCTGCAGAAAGTTAAATTAAAGTAGCCTAGATTTAAAAAAAAAAATCTGAAGCAATGTGGTGTCATTTCAGGTCATTCACACTGGGGGGGAAAAATAATTTGCCGCAGTGTGAAATTTCCTTTTGGTGTCCCAATCAGATTTCCAACACGAGAAAGTACATATTTCCAGTCATATTGGAAATGTCGGTTAAAACCTGCAGATTAAAAGTGTATCTGACCTTCACTCAAGTGACCTCTGGTATTCTCCCCTTCCCTCCAACTGAGTTAGGCCAGAACATGTCAGATCTCTTTGTGATTTGTGTCAAAGAACTGGGAATGAAAACGTGAAAGAGTAATGTATTTACTTGCTGTTGGTGTTTCGTTTTTATCGGAATAATTTTATGTCAAATTGTGGTCTTGCGGAGATTGCAAGTACAACCCGATTTTTGGCACACAAAGAAATGGCTTTGAATTTTAAGGACAAAGTATTAGTACTGCAAATGAAACATCGGTGAGCAGAAGTCAAGCTCAAATCTCTAAGTCTGTTAGAAGTTGAACAGTCAAAAATTTAGGCCAAAAATGTATGACTGTCCTCAGGGCAGTTTGTAATCCAAAATGGGTAATTCTGGTATCATCTGCATTAAATGGAAATAGATAACTTTGAAGAGATTTCCCATGGCAGCATGCAAATGTTGGAACGGAACTGGGCCAAGCACAAAACCCTGAGGAGCCCCACCCCGCAAAAGATACGGACAAGGCGATCCAACAGAAAACAGAGGTAAGAATATGAAGCATTGAAAAGACACACCTACTGCCTTGAGCAGAACCTAAGGAGCAACAATGTCAACCTAAGCAGGTCAGTGTCAGAAAGGAAAGGAATGAGCAGGCCAAACGTGTGAGCATATTTCGAGAGACATAAACAAACTCTCCTATAAGTGCAATTTGTGTTCTCAGATAATCCTGCCTCATTCGATTTGACTTTGTCAAATTTGAAACTGAATAACCTCCATGCATCTGCCAAAATCCTATTTGCCATCACCATGGCAAATATTATTTGTCAGGTTTGCCTGTTGCCAAGGGCGCTACAGTTAGGCAAAGCAAACAACATACTGTACATATATCTGCCTTTCTGGCTGCCCTGGTTAACGCCGACATGGAAATCCACCTGCCTTAGGGGTAGACTCAAGTGAACGGTGCCAAAAAAGGGGTGCAGGCCAAAGGAGGCAGGCTCCACTTGCCCGGACTGCCACTCACAACAGTGATTCCATTTTAGCCATGACACAGTGGGTGAGCAGCAGCCAGCGCCTACCTGCAGTGAATTCTAATCAGCCCAGGGGTCTGCCTCGCGCCCCCCTCCCCTACCTCCAGTACCCTGCCTCACACTAAAGGGCCTGATGATCCTTCAAAATTAATTAGATCCTGGTAGGTGGCAGCCATTTTCTTCCCACATCCGCACGCTCCACCAAAAAACAAAATTTCTCCCAAATCCAACCAAATCTGAGCCCCCACTCCCCAGCCCCTCGCGCTGATCTCTTTCTCTGTATCGCTACCTGTTTCCTGTTTCATCATCTACCTCGCCGCCTTCCCCCTCCATCTGTCTGTCTCCCTGTCTGAAACAATCACCCACCACTCCTCTCCTTTCCCCAGCTCTCCACCCCGCCCCTCCCCTCACCGCCTGCCTCCATGCTCCGAGCTCTGTGTCTGCCTCTGTGGAGTTTGCTGTCAATAAATCCCCAGAGGTCAGTTTGTCTACTGGAAATCAGACACAATGCTTCAGACCGCCAATGCGAGGCATGCTCTGCTGCAACCGCCACAACAAAGACTGAGGAGGGCTCAGGGGTGGAGGGGAGGTGGTTTGGAAATGGCGGAGGGGTCCAAAAAATTGGGCTGTAACTCCACCAAGCAGCCAGACTCCAGGTTAATCAGCTGCCTGTATTACGTGACAAGCTCATGAAATATGCTGCATCAAATTGGACATCAGTTAATAAGGCGGTGGTGTTGGGGGGGGTTCGAGGCTGGGGCAAGGGGGGGTGAAGTGGCGAGACTGGGGGATGGGGGTTTAAAACAGACAAGAGGCATGCACGCGTATGAAAGGAGCAGTATCAGCCATGTGAATAACATACATCTTGAATATGCTAAATAGTGCTTACAGCGTGCATTCAAGGCCTTTGCTACATTGGCCACATTTACATCTGGAGACAAAAGGCCACATGCAAAGAATTGCGGCCACAACACAACACAAGATCGACATCGCTCTGTTTTTAAGGGATCCTTTATGGGTCTGTTTGAAGCCCCGACTGATTGATGAACACCGTTTGGCGCTGCAATTATTTCTTTTAAAATCAGTACGCCTTGCATACGTAGATACGTCACGTTTAATAAAACGTGTTTGGGGAGAACAATGGCAAATTAAACGGCGTTGATCAGACAGGTGACAATGACCTCAATAGAGGAGCCTGTCTTTTATTCTCTTTTCTGACTAGGCTCCTCATTAAAGTACTAAAGAATGCATTAGGTGTTTGTCTATAACGCTGAGGCGTTGGAAAGCACGCGGAAATGTTTCACATACTGTGAGAAACATTTTTTCATCTCTTCAACTTGGAATTTGTGAGGCGTAACGCAACCTAACTGATTCAATTTTTTTCCAGTGAGTCATGATGTCTTGTGATTATTATGGAATGTTTGAATTACATTGGAAGTCAGGGTTGGCTTTACGTTTTATTCAGGAGATATTTTCTCCTGAACTTCAAACTTGCCCAAAAATATGCCAAAAGAATACATTTACATAACAGATGCAAAACAACATTTCTCTTGCTTGCATAGCTGCTCGAGTTGTAAAGTAACAAGAAAGGGACCAAATAATGCAACATTTTTCAGCTCAAATGTCTTGAATAACTACATTTCATAAACTAAATGGACTTGGTAAGATACACACAAAGGCTAAATACACATTAGGGCTGAATAACAACACAAAATCAACGTGTTAAGACATTCAGTCCAACAACAGGGAGAAAAAAACTCAAATGTGGTGAAATGAAATAAATCCCCGCAGAGAACAACATACAATAAACACAAATGCAGGACAGTCTAAATATTTTTTTTGACAGGACAGCTTGCTCAACTTTCTGTCAAAAACACACCCACCACCACCCGTTAGCCATAGCAGATCCTTTGTCCAGTTACAGATGGGAGCAAATTCTACACCAAATTTCTTTTCTCTCTTTTTTTTTTTTCCTGTCGAGTAAAGTTAGCACGGACATTCACTTTATTCCATGGCAACATTTCACCCTGCACGCTAATTAAGTACTGCAAATATTGTCCATGAGCTGTGCTTTTGTTAAAGCGCATTTGACCCAAAAGACCCATCTGACAACTCACATGACCGTCTCCTAAAGTCCTTCACCCGCCTCCTCACCCAAAGGCAGGTAATGCTCATTTCAAGACTTATCATTAATGATTATTTATCAAGAGTAATTAAGCATCAGCAGAGGCTGCCTCGTTACAGTAATGTCAAGGATGATTTGTTACAAATTCCGCTTCAGAAACCATAAATGTTTTTTGTTTGTGTCACAATACCAACAATAAATAGCACGAAATATGAAAAAATGTTAACATATTATAAAGTAGACTCAAGTCATAACATCCAAATAAAAAGTCTCGCAGCTATTGTGTGATGAGAAGAAAAATGCGACAAGGTTCTTTAGTGTATTGTCTAAAAAATAAAAAAATCCAACTGCAATCATAAGAGTGAGAGTATTTTGAGGTTATAGTGTTGTGTGTGTGAGTGTATGGCCATATGTAGTGACATGTGTGTGTGTGTTCCTGAACGCTTTAAACACTTCCAACTCTGTGACCTACATGTTACATCCATCTGTGCATTTAAGTACACAAAAGCAACACTCTTTATCCTTACATGGACACAAAATCCTTTGGGTTGGAGTTTTTTTGGCAAAAGATCCTTGGCTCTCATTATGCCGATACATTTATTGGCCACGTTGGATAGACCGGCACGATCTGAGACATGAGGAGCTGAATCGAGTGTTAAAAAAAATGTAATCGTGTAGAGTTTATTAAGGTTTTCATTTAATGTTATATTTACTATTGTGCTTGTTGTTTTGTGTGCTGTATAAATGAATTATGGTTCAATACGCAACCACAATCATAAACATTCAAGTATTCGATTCAAAAGTATTTATTTTTGTTATTTTTTTCTTTTTATCTTTGGATAGGAGGAATGTTTAATTCCGGAAGTACCAGCCTGTAAAATCGATTGATATCAACTGGATTTTGGCAGTGTGTGTTTTAGCACGAGGTGAGCAGCTGAACATTCGACAAACAGCGTGTACAAGGGTGCTTTAAGCTGTTCAGCTTGACCCAGCACTTTTTGTCAGTTGGCCTGTGTTTCAAGGGCCCGCAATTGAGCCCCTCTTGTAGACGGTGGCCGGCTCAAAACACTCTTTGGAAAAACTGACAGGGACAAATAGCTTAGCGTGACGGATGAAATGGGGAAAACACACCAAGATCTACGACCCGAATGCTGCATGTCACGGTGCATCATTGATCAGCTAAACGGCTGCTTTAGACTTAAGCATTCATACGTGAATGTCACATCCGTGAATTCAAGCACTTGGAAGTGTATTTATAGTTTGGCACGTCTTTGTGTAGTAAACACATGCATATGATGCAAACCTCATCAGCTCACTTGACATATGACCCATCTAAAAGTGTCACGCTGACGCGCTGAAACGCGGCTCGACCACGTGACGACTCGTGCACCAAGTGCTCTACGACCCAGCTGAGCGATTCCGATTATGTAATATAACTTCAATCATATACTCCGCCGTGCTACGGCACATTGAAAATGCAAAGGTATCGTTTTAGTCAGCCAGGCAGCGAAGAGCTGCAGTCTGAGCTCATTGGGAAATATTATCCATATAATAGTGTTGCAAGATGGATCTGTTAAGCAAGCTAGGTCCTGCATTTCACAAGAAAACAAAATGTCTCTTTCGCAACTGTATATAAAATCAATGACGACATGATGAAAATAATTAAACAAAATAAAAGCTATAATGGGCCTGAATGGAAAATTCCATTATTCAGCAGAGACCATCAGCTAATCCATGGAAAGTACGGTCAATCAATTGGAAGAAAGTTGCAGCTAAAAAAGCTTCTTTACAATGACCAAAGGCACGATCATAAGATGAGTTTATAAGAATCTGGTGTGACACACTGTTACTCAACACATTGGAGATATCTGCCCCCACTCTAAACTAGTTGTATAATCTAACACGCACATTTATCTGTGCTCGCCCCACTTTTATGATACAGAATTCTTATGCACGCAAACGAAGGAAAAAAACAAAACTTCAAGGTTGCAGACGACCACTTTGTGTACGACTTGGCACGCTGAATTAAATTCCTGAGGTTGTGATTTCTGTACGTGCACCATAACATTAACAAAGTGATGTGCCAACTCCAATTTACCGTCAAGCGACAAAGTACCGTTGTCTAATCTGAAAAAATGTTTTTTTAAAAATCCGCCAGGATATTCATGTTCAGCTGTGACTGATACTATCTTGTACATTTATTTTATATTTATATATATTTATATTTGTGCTTTTCAACTAAACTCTAGAACAGTGGTTCTTAACCTGGGTTCGATCAAACCCTGGGGATTCGGTTAGTCGGTCTCAGTCGTTTGCCAGAGCCACCACTGCGGAGGTCTGAACACACCCGTTTTACCGAATAAATTCGTGATGATCCATATCTGAACTGGTCTTGCAAAGGCAACAGCAGATGTCACATTGACTTGCAGGTATGTAATTTGTTTTGAGTTCATGCGTTGTGTTGGTTTTGTTCATTGAACAAGGTGATGTCCATGCACGGCTCATTTTGTGCACCAGTAAAAAACATCGATGTCTTGAATTGTTTTTGTTTTTTTTCACTAAAGAGGAGTTCGGTGAATGCGCATATGAAATTAATGAGGTTCGGTACCTCCAAAAAGGTTACGAAACCGCTGTCTTAGAATGATGCTCTTTCATAGACACACTTCCGCCCTTGCATTTCACTTCATTTGCATAAAATTTATAAATGCACAGAACTTTGTGCTGGTAAAATTCCACAAAAAGCTTGCGTCCTATCATTAACTTTGGCATAATTAAACATTTGGTAATGCTCAGGTATGACTCCAGGAACAAAATGTCAAGGTGGTTTTACGAGTTATATTGCTTATAAATTACTGAGCACACAACCACACATTATACTATCATACAAATGGTTTACAAACATTCAAGTTTTCTTAAGGACACCATCTTTTTTTCTAAGCATTTCAATTTGACAAATTTTAAAAAGAGGAGGGTGATCATTTGTTTACTGTAATACAAGCCTCCAGCTGTAAGTACAGGCTCAAATGTATCTTATCACACTATGTACATACTTAGTTGTTTACTGTTTCTAACCAGAAAAGCCAGTCTAGCCGTACAAAGCCGAATGCAATAAAAATAAAAGCCCACTTTGTTTGCAAGCGTTTCCAACGTCTTACTTGACTAACGTTGTTTGTTGCTAAGAGATGCAATGGATTAGGATACGAGCAACACCACAGAACACTGTGCCTTCCCCAGCGCTACACTTCACAGATTTACTGTCATTTACTGTTTAGTGGCGTAGTTGTTGTCTCGAATGTGAGTCACTACAGATACGCCTCATAGCACATGATCGCCCTTCAGTTTGGCCAGTGGTAATCACCAGCCTGGCTAATGCACATGAATGGCTGGTTAGTGTGGTCGCTTTGGATGTGGCAGAATTCTTTTCTTTGAAGAGCAGTCCCCCCCCCTCCACACACACACACACCCTACCCTGAATGCAACCAAAGCACGTCAGCTGGTTCTGGTAACATTCCGCTAAATATCGTGCCACGTGACCCTTGGTGCGGCTTTGCCATCTGAATCCTTACCGAAATACCAGAGGGATTGAAGGCGGGTTTTCGCGTAACTTTTTTGCGTAACAACTCTTTAATGACTAGTTGCTGCTACTTCAATAGGAGTGTTGCAATACACTGACCATTAACCCTCTATTGAGGTAAAGAATGAAAAATAGAAAACGCAAACTGCAGTTCACTATAAAAATGAATGAGACATATTTAGCTGTTGGACTGTATTTACGGTGTAACAGTTGCTGGTGCTATTACATATAGTTAAAATTAGTCAAATGTGTGGCGTCAGCATGTGTGACCGCAGCAGTTGCTGTTGCTTTTTGAATAACACTTGACTGCTGCCTACATCTTCATGCAGATAGGGATTTTTTTTTTTAAATGTTGTTGTATGTTGACTTATGTTGTATAAAAAGTCTACCCCCCCCCCCCCCCTGTTCACCTGCCATGTTCTTGTTATAAAAAAATGAAACCAAGATAAATGATTCAAAAATGTTTCTACCATTGATGTGACTTGAACCTCTACATTTCATTTAGCTTTTTTCAAGGGCGGGGGGAGTAAAAATAAACAACAGGAACAATGTGGTTGCAAAGGGTGTTATTTTCTCTTGAAAGTACACAAAACATACACGTTAGTCACTTTTATTTTGCAGTGACAAGGTGTTTTTTTTTCCTTAGACCATGTTCTTGTTATAAAAAAATGAAACCAAGATAAATTATTCAAAAATGTTTCCACCGTTTATGTGACCTGTAACCTCTACATTTCATTTAGCTTTTTTCAAGGGCGGGGGGAGTAGAAATAAACAACAGGAACAATGTGGTTGCAAAGGGTGTTATTTTCTCTTGAAAGTACACACAAAACATACATGTTAGTCAGTTTTATTTTGCAGTGACAAGGTCTTTTTTTTTTCCTTAGACCTTGGTCACGGTGAAAAGAATTATGAACATTTCAAAATAGCAATCAGTGTTAGCACAAAAGCTTTGGGCTTATGCTTGAAAGCAAAAAAACAAAACAAAAACCTCATGTCAAGACAACCCTAACAGAACAGCAAAATTTGATTTGGGGCTAATTGGAAAAACTTAAAATGGAGGCAGTTGTGTGCTGACTACCACTTAACAAGAGATTGAATGTGATTGGTTGATTCTACACACAGTCAAAATCCAACAATTAGAGGGTGTGCGCACTTGTGCAAACACATTTCAGTTTTACTTTCCTCTAAAACGTTTTTTTGAGATGTACATGTTATAGGTCACATTATTGGTGAAAAATGCCCTATGATGGTCTCATCACAAAAGTTGGCATTTGAAAAGAGGTGTGTAGACTTTTGATATCCACTGTACAGTGCAGAGGTATGTGCGGACTTCCCCATAAAAGACCCAAGAACAATGGAAGGGAGGTTTTTACTCTCTCACAAAACAGCTTGACATGGTTGTGCATGCACATGATTCAACGTTATGCATTTACAGTATTTGGAGTCGGCCCCCTTTTGTATGTACAGTTTTGATCAGATTTTAACTAGATACTTTGGTGAGATACATTCCCATGACCTTGTTGCAGCAAAAAAGAAGAGTAACCAACTTGTATCTTTGTGTGTACTTTGAAGAGAAAATAAAAACCTTATGCGTGGCAACAGCACAATACATTCCACAAACCTGAAGCTGCGAGTGCTCTGTTTGGTTTCTTTGTATTTATCCTAAACGTCAAGCATATTGTGAAACAGTCTCATTAACTTTGCCTGAGACCAAAATAGTTTTTCACCATTTGGTAGTTGAGAAACAGGTACCGCATACCTTTCCTTTCATCGTGAGCATAAAGCTTTGGCAACCAACACGAGGAAGAAGGAAAAATTTTGGTTCGCAGTTTACCGTTGAGAGCAGCCAAACTAATAACGACTCTCCAGCAGGAGGGGGGGGGGGGGGGGGGGGGAATCTAGATCTTTCTGTGTCTTTATCAAGGTTGACTTTCGGGCAATAAACAATGTCGACAGTATCCAAGAGCGATATTTGGAGAGGGATTATATCACACTCACAATAAAAATGAGAGTTCAAAAAAGAACTGAAGTGTCTGCCAAAAAGCTTCTTCCAACAAACAATGTGTATTGTTTTGGCTGTATTGGTTAGATTGTGCAGGGAAAAATGCTATATATTCAATGTAAACACCTCCAAAATGTCTTCATTTTAAGACAGCAGCGCAACAATGTAAACAGTATTGTGGATTTAGTTTAGTCCTTCCACAGTGCATACAGACAAACCTGGAGAGAGAGCCTGTGCGCAACCTTAACATTTTGGCGGCTGTGGGTTCTGTTTGCTGGCTCAAGGCTTAAAAAAGGTCTTTCCCGAGCCAAGATGGAAGCAGAAAATACAAAAGTGTTAGTATATTAGTTTGAAAAGTTACCAAGCATTCTTTGAATAAAAAAAAACCTTAGCAACATAGCAAACTGCTCAACCTCTGCTACGCTTCTTTTCCCATGCAGCGAGGCCCAGCTCACCATGACTTGTAGCGAACCATATGGGTAACAGGGTGAACTGAGGACACACATGCCTCTTGGCAAACTCACATCTTCACTATTAGAATCCAGGATACATTTTTCACATGATTTGAATGCCAGGACCTGCTTGTGTGTTCAAAGCAACCAAATGCAAACTAAGTTTCAACGCTTGTGTCTTTCTTTCTCTATCGCTCTCACACACACACACACACACACACAAATGAACTTTTTCACAAAGTTTACGCCACACATTCTATTACTTTAACAGAGCTCTGTGTTATTAAGAACTTTACTCGTGGACGCTAAAAAGCTTCGGGACAAGCTCTTGTTTTTATAGCAAACAGAAGAGGCTTTGAAAAAGTAACATGTAAAAAGAATCATGGCAGTTGAGCTAAGGTAATGGCAACACATGGTCCCACGAGTCAATAGCATCTGATGAACACTGTAATTACTTTAAAATGATTTATTGTGCGTGATTATTTTACAAAGAACTGCAAACCCTGCGAAGGACTGAAACGATTTGACATGAAAGCTTTCCATGACGTAAAAACTTGTTTTCATTGAACACGGCAAAACTGCGCTATACTAATTAAATAAATAATAAAAGGGTGATTTCTTGTTCTTTTTTTTTTTTTTTTTATTATTCCTATAGCTCGCTGTAACATCTCTACTGTTTTGTCTCCGTCGTTCACCGTCAGGTCACAGATAGCCCATATAGACTCTGGACGTATGGTGGTGTAACTGTATACTCTCTGTACAGTAAGCCAGAGCAGTAACATTTCGACATGCCGTCCCATGTTGGAATGTTTGCTTTGTATTTGCAGTGTCGAGAATATCAAACAATGCAATCCAAGAAATGCTGTATTTATTATCGCGCCAAACGACGGCAATGACATTGTGCTTCATATGAGTGACATTTAGACAGTATTGCATCGGCACAAAAGCCTGCTGACAACAACGTTCACAAATTGGGCCTCAATGTGTGCTTTCATTATGCATTCCTGTGATACTGGCAGGGAGCAAAGATTCCAAAGCGAAAGAAACAGAAAAATATGCCTTCAAGTTTTGTGAGTCAAAAGATTTGGAGGGGTTCCGAAATTGGCTATGCAATTCAGCCAGTTTCAAGAACCTAAAACATATTTCCTTAAACACGGGAGCATTTGAGCCTGCCAAATTAAAAAAGAAATAGTCATTATGAAAGTTAAATTGAAGTCCAATGAATGCATCAAATTGGATGGAAAATATTTAGTTATTCCATGTTCGATCTTGATTGAAAGAGAAAATTCACCACATTACAAAAGATCACCACACCCAACCCTCCATGCCCACACCAGATTAGTTTCTTTCCTTGTCTTGCTGCTGAGAGGAAAATTACCAAAATTCATGTAACAGCATTTTTCAATTGCACGAAAGCAGCGAGAGGTTGCACCGCAGAAAACTCTCATTAATTACATGCAACAGCAGCACATTTCCCTGTTGTGTTACTAGTATGGGACAAGTTGTTTTTGTTGGGACAAAAATACGGTTCTGTGCAATGGCAGCAATCCACCAAATTATTTCTTGTTTGCTAACATTCACATTCGGCCCAATATTTAGGAGGATTACCATTTTTTGCAGTCACTTTTTTTTAAATCTATGCACAAACAATATGTTCATCTGAATAATGCCAGCTGCTGCCACAGGTTTCTGCTACTGTTATTATTATTATTAATCACAAAAGGATTTTTTTCCCCCTGTTCATCTATTAATCTAAAACTCGACATCTCAATGCAGTTCTATTTTTTCCCGGCTGTTTTATAAAACAGCATATTTGAAAATTCACAAACACCAATAATTTTAGCACTAAAAGTATCCTTTTCGGTCAAACAGCTTCTCTAAGTAGGTGTATTTATTATTACCAAAATATAAATAATGCATGCTTGCATGCATACATACATACATACATACATACATACATACATACATACATACATACATACATACATACATACATACATACATACATACATACATACATACATACATACATACATACATACATACATACATACATACATACATACATACATACATACATACATACATACATACATACATACATACATACATACATACATACATACATACATACATAAAAACATAATCCTCAGAAACCTGCCCAGAAATGTATTGTGGTGTTAAATTATACATTTGTACTGCTATTTGTAATCATATTTACAATAATGTCTTATGTATAATTATTACTATGTTTGTATTCATTACACATATATATATTGTGTATTTTTTCACATACTGTATTACAATGAGTTGGATGGTAACCATTTTGACTTGAGCTAACCTTACCAAATATGCTTCCTGGTAAAGTACTACAAATTTTCACCTGAACCAAAGATTATCTTTCCTCAAGCTTGAGAAGAGTATTTTACCAGGCAACATGTGGGCTGGAAAGGACGAAAAGTGCTGATAAAGACACAAGGAATGAACATCAAATGAGTTTCGGTGTGTGTCGTTTGTTCCGACAGCAAATTGAAAATACATTGCCAAAATGGTTGTCAAGACTACAGTGGAGCCAAGATGGACTCTAAAGGATGATTGGATTTCAAGATCTGCTATTTTTTATAATTTTATTCTATATTCTTTACTTGAAAATATTTTGTGTATGAAATGCATAGCACAGGGACATATTTCTGCCAAATTTATAATAAAGCAATATCCAAAACAGAAGCATCAAATGTATACATACATATATATTTTTAAATGTAAACTGTACCCATGACTAATATTGAATGCTCTGTGATACTCGCTTCTATCTTGAAAATATTTGCTGGTAAAAGGTTTTGTGCAAGAGAAAAAAAAAAAAATCACGAAAATGTAACACCACATGGTCCTTCAATTGGGGCCATAGTCAATAACATCATTTGAAATAGTGACCTGTAATTTGTATGCAGGTTTGGTGAAAACAGAATTTAAGACAATCACTGTGAATGTCACTAAATTAAACACATCTGCAAGACTATTTGAAATATTAAATGTGTGACTTGATTGAGGCTGTCCAAAGATTTTTTTTCTGTTGTTTATGTGTAAAATACATTTGAGGATATGAATTGACAAGCTTCAGACGACAAGAGAAAAATTGTGACACCAAAAGAAAATTGGGATTGATTGCTGGGTGTGGATTAGCACCCTCTTCACACACGCACGCACACACACGCGGGCGCACGAACACGCACACACACGCGGGCGCGCGAACATACACACACACTTAGTTCCTTTCCTTTTGCTTTCTCCTTCATATAATAATGAGCTTCTTGGTCTGCAGACATGCTCTTAAATATTCATTAGTCATGGGTGGGATTTTAAGCAGAGACACAAAAAGCGGACGCACGGTGATGCACAAACACTGTGCATATTAATGTACACGTGGAATATATGCATAAAATAAATAGTGATTCCACCGAGATGAAACATGTCACACTGAGGCCTTATCTCGCCTCCTCTGGGCTGATGAAATCACTTTTGGACATCAAGCTGCGGTAAGAGCTCACGCACACACACGCACACACACATATACACAAGTACTCTTCAATTCATCAAACAATAAAAAATGTCCAAAAATACAGGTGTTGAGTTTAGTCTTTGCAGATAAAAGGACTCAATCCCACATGCACATTTTACTGCACTCTCCCACATGCCAGCCAGTCGATCAATACAATCACATTTGCAATGATCTCACATCACATGTGCCACATCAAGCAACAATAGTCCCCCTTCCACATGTGTCAAGTCACAAATGAACCATTTATTCCATAAGGGACTGTAACTAATTTCTGTTATGGTGGCAATTTATGGAAGAAAATCCCCCAAACTGAAAACCAAAAGGAGGGTTTGAGGATAAAATAATCAGGACTGGTTTTGCTTGGTTTGGGGCAACAACAGGTTCAACCTCTGACATTGACCCACAACGCACCCAACTTGGATGGTGCCGCATCGTGGAGCGTTTAAGGCACACAAGAACTTGCATGATGTCCACGAATCTGACGAAGGCAAGCACAGTGGGACAACATCTGTTTGCAACTCACACACTCGCACGCTCTGTCTTGTCCTCACACACATACACACAAAAAAAGCTCACACACATTTAGCCGCACGAGTGTATGATGCCGTAATAACTGTCAAGTTCGGCCCCGTCAGATAATTTGAGGACATCGTATATACATCCACCTTTACGTAATAATACTTTTAAAAAAAACTTGCTTCTGACCCCTCCTCCCCCTATCAAAATACCCTAAAGGCGCACTAAAAAGCTCCTCTTGCAACTTTAATCACACCACAGCATGCACGGCTCCAAATCTAGGCCAGCCTCCGCCAAAAAAAAAAAAAAACATTTTCACATATCGCTAGCAGATCATACAAGGTGCACAATGAACTTGAGACACACACAACCGATTCGAAGCTTAACTGTATTGTTGAAGCATTAGCCAGGCTTCCTTCTCTGCTCCGATGAGCACGTCTACGTGTATCACCATCTCCAAAAGCTCTATTGATATTAATTCGTGTAAAAAAAATGTGGGGCGGACATGTGCTCGGTTGGAATCGAGGTTAAGTTCCACAAAGTGATATCGCATGGAGAAGAAGTGGGCGCTTGCGTGCCATGCTTGAGAAAGCGAATCTGAAGTGACCTAAAATCCAAAACGCGCACACTTGTTCCGCTGTGTAAAATGTGAGCATCGCTGACGGACACTCGAACGCAGCAGCATTGTTCTCAAGTTAAAAAAAAAAAAAAGAAAGAAAAGCGTCAAAAGAATAAAGTACCGGGGGTTACGTTAGGTTGGGTTATGTTAGGTAGGTGGGCACGATGACAATAGTGACAGATGGGGAAACTTGCGTCATGTCCAGCTTGTTTCCCCCCCTCCCCGAATATAAATGGACATCGAAGCCTGGTGGCAGCGTGGACTGAGCCCACTTCTCTTGCACGGAGGACGTTTCGGTTTCGCCGTCCGACATTTATTGAATTATCACAATTAAGTTCGCGATATGATCAAAAAGAGTGCACGCAAGTCGCGAGCACCCCCCCTCCCACCACCGCAAATAAAAAAAAACACACACACGGAACCCGTCACACGGAAAATCCCTCTCTCCAATGCAAATTTCCGTCCGACCCCTTTACTTAGTTACTTCCAAAAAATCCTTGTCTTACCTCCACTTCGAAGCTCGCTGCCCCTTGCAAAAAGTGGCATGGATCTTCCCCCACGATAACGTCTGAGCTAGAAGATGTCTAACGTGTCCCTTTCACTTTGTTTCATTTCTCACTTCCATCTTCTTTTCATCTCATCAATAAACACACGCTGCAGCCTACCTTCATAGAAGCAGCTCGCTTCAAATGTGCCCTCCCATTTTTTAACTATACATCGGGTACTTTGAGAGGGGTGGGGGGTGGTGGAGGGTGGGGGTGCAGGCACGCCTTTTCACTTAAAGCTGCCATTGGGGGAGAACAGTGCACCGTCTTGGGTTGCTCGTCACTTATTGAACCCCCCACGGAAGAGAGAGAGGGGAGCGAGAGAGGCTCCATTATGTGCAAGCAGTGGGAGTTGTTATAGTACTACTACTAGTGGTAGTAATGTGCCTCCTACTCGTTGAGGAGCCACAATATTTACAAATAGAAACCGCGGCGGTGACATGTCGGGCTGTAAACACGTATGGTAAACCTCACTTTGAAATAGTCACATATGCGTGTTTGGTAGACATGAAATAAGGAACTCGTGCTGAGAGAATCAACCGCGTCCACAAATGTGAATGAACTCTCATATATCTTCCCCTCTCTCTTCCTCCTCCGCCTCCCTCGTCTGTCACAAGGACGGCGGAGGAGCCCATCATGTGTCCATCACGCGACACAACTTCCTATTGGACGCTGACGATGTCACTCGGTAACTCGCCTCCCGGTTGGTTGGAACCGCCGCCAATCGCGCGCTGGGCACCAAACAAGCTAGATTGTCTGCCGTGTCTTCCACTTTCTACGCATTTCTATTTTCTCATTTATTTATTTTTTAACGTCCCGAGCTGACCTCGAGTTTGGGAGCAGGGGGGAACAAACGGTGCCGGTTCGCCCGGCCAATCAGATTTGGTAGAGGGATTGCTTTTTTTTTTCCTTCCTCGTGTTTTTTTTCTTCTCTTCTTCCAATGCCTTGAGATAGATTTGGCTGGCACAGAATGAAGCAAATGGGTCATGTGGGACCGACCCCCCCGGACCCCCTTAATGTCCCCCCTCCCTCGCTGTCTAGACAGTGACAGGTGTGCGTGTGTGCGTGCACACGCGTGTCTGTAGTCCACATCAGAATAATGAAGCACGCGGTGGGTCGTATTCGATAATGATCGTGTATTATTCATGTGTGAAAAGCGTGCCGTGGATGGCCACGGAGACGTATCAACCAAAGCATCGCCTCATCTTGGGAAAAAAGGAAAGAAAAGAAAGGGGGGGGGGGGTTGCGTTTCCTGACAAGGAGGTCAGCTAAGGTTACGCGCGTGCAGCGCGCCTCGTCTCCACATAAGCATCGCGAGTGTTCGTGTCATGGCGGCATTTTTGAAAAAGAAAAAGAGCCACTCTTCCAACAACTTCAACAAGTACCAACGGAAAGGTAAAAGAGGCGACCTTTCAGACAATCGCCATCTCCGAGCTGTGCTGCCAGAATGTGGGGAGACCTCGGTTCGGGATGTTGGTTGCGTGTGCGCGTCAGCGTGCGCTGAGCTATGCGCGCCCTCTGCAGGCCTCGGATATGGCTCGGCGCCACGGGTTCAACGGAGGACAAGCCTCCCGCCACTGCTTTGACCTACATCATTACGTGCAAGAGAAACGCCCTCATGAAACGGACTTCAGCCACTTTTCTACTTTAGTAAAGCTATAAACGCCTAGGGGAAACAACAACAAAAACCCATTAGATTGATTTAATATTTGTGATTGCCTTTTGTTACTTTTCTGCTTTCATAAACCTACTAACTCAAATGACAACTTTGTTCAAATCTGTGGTTTTGAAACTGTAAAATGCAATGCTTTGCGCTCTGACCATTGAAATACAGCAAAGTAGTAGGCCTAAGTGTTCATCAAAATGAAATTTAATTAATAAACAGTAAAAAGCTATATTATAGAGGTTCAACATTATCAGCACTCAAATACCCCCAAAAATTGCCACTAATAATTCACTCAAAACTGTATTGCACATAAAAGGCAAATTAAAAATTATATTTGATTGAATTACATACATTTTTAAAAAATAAGTTCTTAAAGAATAATTACAAATGCTTGTGCCTAAAAGTTAAACACAACCGAACAGTAATAGCATTCTTTTAAAATAAATTACACAGTAAAATGTTTTAAAGAGGTTCCATGCACAGCTTCAGGCTTCATTCTAATACTGTATAATTGATTGCATTTCTCATATTAAAAAGACTTTAATTTCTATTTAAGTCAATAATTATTTCCCATATAATATATTTTTCCAAAGGTATTGGTATTGCTATGGACTATTAAAAGATGTACATTATACATATATGTATACCAAAACTTAAAGCATGTTTTTCTCAGCCACATGCCACAGATTTTAGCGACATACCAAAGCATGTGTGTGGGCGTGTGTGTGTGTGTGTCAGTTAAAACTGCTGGGCCAAAATGAAGATAATTAAAACAAGTTACTAGTGACTTTTGCATAGCACTGGGCTGTATGCAAATTTCTAATGAAACTATTTTATTTACCAAATATGTATGGAAAAAGCTTGAATTACAGAATCATTCTTGAATGTGCTCTTTAAATTTCATTTCAAGGGTGTTTAGTATTAGCTTTATTTGCACAAGCTTTAATAGTTAAGATTGGAGCATTAGAGTTGTTAATATTAGTTGCATGTATGGTTAAAAGCTGAGTCTTTGTGAAGGTGTGGCTGACTGAGAAGACAAAAAAAGAATGTCAGGTAACTGATAACTTCCACGGTCTTCCTAAAGTTTGCAAAACGTATTGAAATGGGATTTTTTTTTAAATTTACATTTGTGCACCTCTCTATTGATGTTTTGAAATTTTAAGGTTCCTAAGTTATTTTTCACCCACACAATTTCAACAATGATTCTCATCTCTGCTATATTTTTCCACCTACCTAACCTTGACAGTCGAACCTGTTATTGTGTTATAAATAAATGTTCCCAGAGATAAAGAAAGGTGAGGGGAAAAAAAAGAATAAATTACGCCTCATACATTCTTCATTGATTCTCTCATCAGTAAACACCAGAGTCCTTATTAAAAGAAAAAAGCTGTTAACCTTAAGATTCAAGAGTTTTTACTCTAAGGAAACCTTAAGGAAATCCGTGCAAGTGTGCAAACTTTGTTGTAACACTTGAGTTTTGGGAACTGCAGGTCAAGCAACATCTGTGGATAGAGCCAACAGAGGGCAGCAGTTGGATTTGTCCTCTTCCGTGTTTTTGTACATTCATTCAAGTGACCTTTGGCATTTTTGTGGAAATATAAAAAATACTTTTACTCACTAGCAATTTGGCTGAAATATTTAAATAAAATTCAGGAAATTATTGAAGTTCCATGAACTTTGAAATGTGCGATGTGTCACAGTGTTATTCGTCAGGTCAGGCTGCTGATTGTTTCCCTTCTCTCCTTTTTGATTTAAAACATTAATCTGTAAATGGCCGCGGGTTTTTAATTTTACAGGGTCGAAACAACTCATTACAAACCAAATGCCAACCTGCAATGTTCAAACTTGTTTGGAACAAATGAGATTAGCTGTGATTCAATTAGCAGTGGAATTAGAAATGTTATTACCAAGTCTAACTTTTACTGAGTCATTTATTTCATATTTGGAATCCAATAGGTAGAAATTGAAAGGCAATATACGCACATACAAAATGACACACATTTCCCTGAAGACTGCAACAAATGGGCCAATCCAAATATTTTTTCCAAGGTCCAAGTCTATTGCAGATGAATAGAGTACATATTAAATGACATACCACAAAAAAACTCATATTAAATGACATACCACAAAAACGCTCCAAATGTGGGAAAGTGGTGGACATTTTTTTGTCCTCGCTCTTCATTGTCTCGAGTGCCTCATGTGTCTGAATGTTCGGTCGGACAAACATTGATACAAAATGTCTTCTTTTGATTGTGGTTCCAGTATGCTAAAAGCTGTGACAAAGACACTTTCTAAAAATTGTTTTAAAAACCTATTTGTCAAATTCACTTTCCTTTTAGCTATCACTTCTTTAGTTGACATCAAGAAAACACACGTACGCACGCATGCGCACACGCATGCACAAACACGCACACACACACACACACACGCACACACACACAAACACACACACACAGATACACACACATGCACAAACACACACACACACGCACACACGCACACACACACACACACATACACATCTACTCTGTCAAAAGTGTTATTAATAAAACATACTTTGTTATCTAATTAACCAAACAACATGAAAAAATCACCAGTGTTGGGAAAGATATACTTTTTATCATTGGATTCTATGTATCTACTTATGTGTGCAAGATCTTCCACAGTATGTGACAGTTTGACCTCGTGATAATGACTTGGGAGCATATGCCTGGCTAAGGAGCACAAGACTGGAGTCATGAGTCGCGCTATACAATAAACTCCTTAGTTAGCTATACATGAACAGACCATGAGGTTGTTATGGGATCGCTGAAGCAGACAAACGTCTTATTTAAGTAGAAGTCATGAGTACGCCACAGATGTATGCATCCCAGGGGCACTAAGACTACGTCTTTGTTAAGCTAAAGTCACGAGACGACCACACTGCTCTTTCTATAATAGCATCCCTGTTGTTCTGTGGTCATGAGATGTAATTATGAGATGTCCTTCCTGTTTAAGAAACTATGCATTCATGTAGACTCCCCCCATTGTTGTTCCTCAATAAAAGGCACGTCCAAACTGGAGGAAGAGCGCGAATCTCAGCCACAGACGCTCTGTGTCTGGTTTGCACCCTTCTGCAGAATTCGCTTGCCATCAAAGACATCTCCTGCCTCTGTGAGATTCTTTTCAGATCAATGTTGTGAACCCAACAACCAGCCTGGCTTTGAAGCTTCATTTATCTTTCTCCCTCCTTTGTCATTGCTGTTGATTGACAGCCGTACTTGTTATATTATACATTAATCTTGACTGAACTCAGATATAAACACTACGTGTGACATTATAGGGCATTTGTTACAAATGTTACAAGGGCAACTGTTACAACCACAAAAAAGCAATCCGTAATGTGAGGAGGCCAACAACATGTACTCATATTTGTATATTTGTTGTTGAGATATATTAAAGTTAAAATAGCAAGTAAAGCAAAGCTTGCAACATTTTGCAAAAGGCTTCTCATCTTCTAAACACACTCACAGAACACAAGCGCACAAAAGAACACAACTTTGCTCTCTTTTGGGTTCTTTCTGGTATTTTGGTTTTAATTTGTCAATTACCGGTCCTAAAATAACTTGGGTGGCAGTGCACAGTGACAACATTGGTATTACATGTTACACTCAATCTAACAAGATGTGATCACAGACGTGGTAGATGTGACAGAGTAAAAGGCCTTCTCACATGACTGCCAAATATTTTTGGGGGGGGGGCTGGGGCACCACTTTGTTGTTGAATCTCCAAAAAAACTATATTTTATTTTGTGCTGTGTTTCATGTGTGAGGCTCGTGTTTTTCTACAACATTTGAGGATTTTAGGCAATGATCAAAACCAAGCAATAAGTCAAGATAGCTTTGTCCCCCTTTTTTTTGTGTTCAGACAATCGGGCACAGTTTTCAACATTCTTGACAGTTTCCGTACTGCTAATGAGTGATGTCAAAATCACAAGCGTGTGTTCTGGTTTTGTCCGATTTTATTTAATTTTTGGAATGCAAATCACCACATTATCCAAGTTAACCAATGAGAACATCAACCAAATAATAATAATAATAATAAATTATATTTATAACGCACTTTATATTCAGGGGAATCTCAAAGTGCTACATGGCAGATAAAAAACAAGAAAACAAAACAAGGACAAGTATAAAACAACTGGACGACAACCATGCAAGATATGAGAGAAATTACGGAAATGCTAAGGTAAAGAGGTGAGTTTTAAGTCCAGTTTTGAAAGAGTCAGTGGATTGGGGTGCTCTTAGGTGGTCGGGGAGGGGGTTCCACAGTGTAGGGGCTGTATGGCAGAAGGCCCGGTCGCCCAGCTTGGTTTTCGGAACGTGGAGAAGGTGTGAATTGGATGAGCGGAGGCTTCGGGTGGCAGGTTTTGGGGCAAGGAGTTCTTTGAGGTATGGGGGAGCATGTCCGAGGATACAATGGTGAGTGAGGAGGGCGATCTTATAATCAATTCGGAATTCGATGGGGAGCCAGTGCAAATATCAGCTTTAATTTTACAATTTGGAATTTTTCCCCTTGTTCGCTCATTTGCAATATAATAATAACCATAAAAAGTGCACTCACCTCGCCACCCCATTACCAAAGATATAATAATACTCATTAAATGGAAAATCCTATTGTTCACCTCTCTCAGACACAATTTAGTTTGGAGATTAGAGTTTTCTCCTCTCCTCTTAAAGGATGACTTTCACTTATTGTGGCTCATTGGGGAAATTATGAAAAACTTATTTTTTCCTACCAGGTTAAAAGAATAAAATGACCCTTTGTCCTACACCATCTCCATTTTATTTCGCTTTTTTAAAATCTTTTCGCTGCAAATATTAATCCTGTTTCGTCTCTTTGTTATTTAATTTTATTTTTTTTCAAATATAAACCTTGCATCTTTAAATAGAGATGAACTGCACAGAGCCTATAACTGCCCAAACATAATGAAAACTGAAAATGTTCTTGAAGAACATTTTCAGGTTCTGATAGCTGTTATTGCTTCACGTCAGTGTGGCTCAGGCTGGGTCGACGCTACAATCATCTTAAAATTGATCAAAGATGACAAGTTCAACCCCCTCCCGCCCCCAAAAGCATGTTCAGTCTAGTTGAAATGAGCTGGCACAGTGCTGTCTTTTGTGTCCAAGTGGTATAAATGATTAATAGGTTTCTTTTGCTTGTCTTTTCAGTGCCCAAGCCTCCCTGTCTGTGTCAGTTATCTAGCTGAGATAAGAATACTGTGGCCTCCTGTCTACCTCATGATTCATACTTCATCTCAAAATGATGTTTTGGAAAATTTGAGCAGATGAAAATGTTTTTATTTTGACCTGCAACAGGCAGCTTTACTCTTATACACATGACACACAGTAACCTCAATATTTGGGACTGGGAAAAAAAAAAATGATTTCAAGAATAGCTTTTTAGAGCTGTGTGCAATGTGCGTCAACAAAATGAGCTGAAATTCAGTTTGGCTGACTGCCTACCTTGACAATCTTGTAGCATGTGAGATTTTGTTAAAAATGTATAAAAATCCATAATCATTAAGGGCATTTGTTGACTGAATGTGCATAGCGGTAACAAGTTGACATGCTGAATGACCAGAGATATAGCTTCACCAACTTGAATTCCCATTGAGTTAACTGGAAAATGTGAGCAGGAATGTACATTTTTGTCTTATTCATCCCGCTGGGCACACAATTGCCCTTTCCAAAGCAATATTATGACTGATATGACCTTGTTTTAACAGCTTTTCGTTATTTTAAAAACATTCATAGGTGCACAACGAATAAATTAATGCAGTGTGGGTACATGGAGCAAAGATGACATGTATTTGTTGGAAATGGAAAATACTTGTGGCTAATGCTGAGTGAAAGATGTTCTCCCAAATAATGATTTCTATTTCTGCACAAGGCCTGTCCTCGACTACACGAGGAACTTTTATCATAATAAAATGAAGCAATTCCAGCCTATACCGGTGCATTGTCCATAAAGTATTCACAACAAGCTGCTCAATTCAATTTTTCCAATTTGATATTCTTCATAAAATGAATGCTTTATTAGCTCAGATGGACCTCCCTTCTGCCCTCAAAGGAAACAAAAAAGTACTTCACTGTGAGGCTATTCACATCCTGTTTGGAATATGTTCCTAGGTGTACATGCTGTCCTTCACTTTCTACAGCGTTGTCCTTCACTTTCTACAGCGTTTATCTTCAATAGGGATCCAGTCTGTCCCATGCCAGTTGGAGTGCACATAACAAGTGTATTTGCACTGAATAACCTCCAAAAGAAAGCGCGTTTCCATGGCATCTTATTAGCACACGGGATCTGTCTCATGCAGGTAGAGTATACACATGTGCTGATATTATCCGATAATGGCCTCAAGGGACAACCGTGCTTACAGGTCACACCCAAAATGCACACTTGGATTTATTTGTCATATAGCAAAAATAGCGCCTGCAGCTTCTTTGTACTGGCATGATTATGATACGCAGGTTTTACAAGTCAAATCTAACGTTTGTCCTGTTTTGCATGCCTCATTTTTCGGTTTCACTGGGTTGGAACTATTTAAACACAAATGAAGACAAAGACGTGTTGCTTTAACAACCACAGTCTTATGACTGTGAACTGAAAATGTTGCACATCCTCCAACCCTCTCAAATAACTAACACACAGACACACAAACACACATAACACACATAGCTATGTGCAGGCTTTAGGAATGCAATGAACCCATTGACCCTAGTACATTGAGTATCCTGCCACGAACAACTGGAGGACAAGTCTACACTAGGAGGCGGCGTTCAATTCCACGTCATATTCCCATAATGCCAAAAACAACTCAACAACTTCCATTTTTATGGCACTCGTAAAAAAAAAAACAAGAAAGAAAAAAGGACAAGTGTTCACCAGAAGATGGCGTTCAACTCCAAGTAATTGTCCCATAACTTCAACCACATCTCAGTCATATTTTAATGGCGCTCATTGGGAAAAAAATGCATAAATTAAAATACAACAGGGATGCATGACAATCAGCTACATACTCATAATCCATTGCGATCCTGTTGTAGTTCATCCCCAAAGTTTTTGACAGAGTTGAAGTCAGGGTCCCTGAAATCATACTCATTCAACTATGACAAATACTGTTAAGAATTTGAAAAAAGGGGAATGCTGCCCTCCAGCGGTGACTTGGAAAAGCTTTTTTTTTGTCAATCTCATCTGCTACACGAGGTTAAATGTTTTTTTTTAATGGATTTACTTTATTACATTATTTATTGGGCATAGAATTAGAAACGTCTCTCTGTGTCATAAAAGGAAAAACGAGCATTATTACATTTGCATGGAAATTCCTATACTATACTATTCTTCGATTGCTCAGTTGCACCACATGCTAGCAGCCTTTTAATGAAACCAAAGTAAAAGCATGTTCCCATGTAAACCGAAACTAGAAACAAGATATCAGGTGACATTATAAATATCCCTCTGAAAGGAATCACTGCGCCAGCCGAATGCAAAATATTACTTTTGGGACATATTTGAAGGCCTGCAGCCGATTTCCACAGGAAGTCACACATGGTGCTTAGCAACACCTGCACGACTTCTTGCCAAGTGCTTGTGACATCCACGCAGCAAATCTGCAAACCCAGTCCTCCACCCCGCTCAAACTGAGGCCCTAAATGATGCCAAAAAAAGTCTCACTCCATCATGCAGTGCATAGAAACCTGTCTGTGGGTGTCTCGTCCTTGATGACTCAGAATCGCTTTTCTTATATGTCATTGAAAAGGTTTTTTTTTTTTACTTGTGAGAGAAACAAAAGACTCAGAGGGAAAAAACATTTAAAGCTATGAATGTGTCAAATGTCAAATGAAATAAAGTATTGAAATCTTGTTATGACAGATCATCTGAGTCAAACTATTGTCATCATGTCATTACGTTGCTTGCAGGCCCAACCCAGCAGCCTCTTAAAAAAATTACATGTTGTAGAAACACTTCATTCCAAATAAGGTCCTTTACTGAGCTAACAGACTTGGTGTGCCCAAAATGAGTGTGGCACCAAGGACTTGCCATGTCCATACATTATGGATGTATACACGGATAACAATTACTGATGCATCTGATAGGCTTCAGCAATAACATTTACATACATTTAAATGATTATGAATCTATTTGGGGGGGGAAAAATCACTTTTGGCAGACTGGTTTATATTTAGATTCATTTGTATCTAAGTGAGACGCATTTCAGAGCAAGTGTCAAAGACAGTCAGGTGTGACGGAAGAACAAACAAATTAAACATCACAGATCATCTGCAGTGATGGAATGATAGGCAATTACTATTTTATGTTAATATCAGACCTCACATGTTGGCTAACATGTTGTATTATATTATATTACTATATATGATATGATTTGATATGATATATTATATTATTATTTTATATTATATCTAATTATTATATCTAATTATATTATATCTTATTATATTAGATCTTATTATATTATATCCATTTATATCTTATTATATAAATTGAAACAATATTATATCTTGAAACAATCTACTATTTACTATATCTTATTATATAAATCGAAACACTATTATATATATTTATATCTTATTATATTATTCAACTATATAATAACAATTAAACGTGAGCTGATTATCCATTTACAGTATGTGGTACCCACAGTCATAATGGCCCCCTGAGGAAAACGCTAACGAGAAGGGAAACCATAATTACAGTGTGGCCCGCAACGAAAATGAGTTTGACACTGCCAATTTATCGTATTCAATTCAATTAACATGCGTGTTTTACGCCCATATATTTGAATCGTGCATCGTCAAGGGTGCTCATCGATAGAGGTGTAATAAAAAAGGCTGCTGGATACAAATGTTCAAAGCATTGGCATATCCTAGGATGTTAAATATTTCATTTCCACAGCAGTTTTAATGAGGTGATGAAGCAACTACATTGAACAAATACAGTAAATGCTTCTCTGACAAATTACAGGTTTCATTGCTCATTGTTTAAAAGCACACAATTGCGAATTTCAAGGTTGTTGTTCATTTAGAGCCAGCTTTCTCTTTATTTAAAGTTAAATAGAAGCTCAATTTTCTCAGAAATACACAGTAAATAAAAAAAAGAAGCACTCCATTGCAGATTTTGTGCATAATAAATTGAGTTGTCAGAGGGCATTTCAGGTTGGAGGGACTTCTTAAATGTTATGTGGCAGTAAAATCTCACGATAAGTGAGGATCGCTAATGCCACTCCAACCCTATTAAGATGCTACACAAACATTTGGTTTTCATCAGTAGAGCACAAAGTCAAAAAGGTGACACTGACATGTCACACAGCAGGTATGAACTTTAAAGGGATGAAGTCAGATGTCTTAACATGCTCGGCATTTGCGGAGGTTTCACGTTTCTTGATGCGTGAGTGTATTAATAACACCGGCCATCTGTAGAACGTAGCCATCTGTAAATGGAATGGAGGAGTCGCTCATTGTTGGGTTGTACTTTTTCAATCCAATGCCCGTGTGACGCTTCACCCTGGGGAGCAAAATGTGTGTTCATCATCCAGAATTGCTTGATTGCTGTACCACTGCTCCAGCATTGTGGGGAGTGAGTGGAGGGGGCTGGGTTTGTACTTAATTATAGAACTGGTGATGCAAAGACAGTTAAGCAAACATTCCCCTTTTACACAACCACGAGTGGTACAGTCCAACATCTTAAAGGCAGAGCGCATGTACAGCTGACTACATGCATGAGTACATGTACAACTTCAGCAGTCCTTATGAATATTTACTTCAATGTCCTGGTATGTTTTTTTATTTATTTCTTGCCTTTTACAGAATTTCCAAGCAAGTGGAAAGTGCATATGCTCATTCTAACCCGTGTCACACAAGTGTGTAAATATACCTGCCTATTGAGACTACAAAAAATGTAGCACATACTAGATATGACAACACCAAGCTTACCATGTTACCATGGCAACAATTGCACCAGGCAACAGCTGCTGAGTGTTGAAACAAGCAGAAGAAAAAAATAGCCTTTAAGAAGCCATCTCAGTTTCAATCCAGTTCTATAGGTTGTTCTGCTTCATGTTTGCTTTTCTTCACCGATGCACATGTAATTCACACTCTCCTCCTCAACACATTTTCTCGCGGTCTAATTCCTTCTGTCTTCAAACACACACATATATATATATATATATATATGACACGCGCGCGTGCACGCACACACCCACTCGTCAGCTCTCTCTCCTTAGCTGTCCCCTCCCTCGCTTCTTCCTCCTCCATCCATGCTCCGCTGTCTTATTCTGTTTCTCTTTTTCCCTTCCTTTCCACAGTGTGGCTTCCCCTCTCATTTTTTTGAATCCCCACCATCTCCATCATCACTCCATCTCTTTCCACATTCACACCGCCCGCCCTTTTCTCCCAAGAAGAGCGGATGTGCCCTCACCTTGCCGCCTCGCCTCCACTTTCTCTCTCATACAAAATACCGAGAGCAGCCTCTCTCTGTCTTTCTTCGCTCACTCTCTCCGTTTCCCTGTGGCCCTCCCCCTCCCTTTTCATGTTTCCCCCTCCCTCCATCCTCTCTTTCCCTCGCTGGTTCGGTTAGTCAAAGAAGAGATCCACAGAAGGAGAGAAAAGGGGGGGAACGGCAGGACGAGAGCGAGAGTGCAGGAGTGGGGCAGGCTGGGGAGCGGGGTGTGGGGCTCTCAGCCCTCTGTCGTGGGGGGTTGGGGGGGTTGAAACACACCCCGATATTTCTTACTAAATACCATGGACTGCCTCTGCATTGTGACTACAAAGGTAAGCTTCTTCATGGTACTCATGCATGTGTGTGAAAGCCACAGCTGTATTTGTATTGTACACACAAGAGAGGGAAGTGCTCATTTTTCCACGCTCCCACAATTATACAACACACTTCCTCATTGTGTGTTTTTTTTGGGGGGGGGGATAAAAGGAGCGATGCTTTGCATTTCTCCCACTCTGGATGACCCTCACTCACATCTCCCACGCTCTGTCATGCTTTCTGAGCTGCCAACCTGCGTGGAGATAATAAAAGTGGTTTCTTTGGGGGGGTGGGGTGGGGGTGGGATAAGCGATGCTTTGTGTCACATTGGAACTGCAGCAAGTCAGTGAGAGTCCACATTGGAAGCTACTCTGCTCTGCATGCTAATCTCAAGCGTCCAGCAGCTTCATCTCTTACCTGGCCACCACACAGCTTCTCTCACACACACATGCTCGCCCGTCTTGTCGTCGTGAAAGGCAGACCCAAAAATATCTCGACATGATTTAAAAAAAGAAAAAAAAAGAAAAAAAAGAAAGAATCAGGTGTGTGCCGGTGTGAGTTGGATTAAAGTGAGAGGTGGACATAGAGGGACACCTGGATGCACTTTCCAACCGGAAGTGACGACACACTCACACAGCAGCCAGTTAGGGGATGCATGTAGTGTACCAACCAAAGCTTTCGCATGGATTACATAAATTTGCGCTTAAATTCATTTGACTCCCAGTTTCCTTGGCAACAGGGATTGTTGGTCACCTAAACATAGATAAGTAGGTGCAGTCACGCAGCGAGGCTGTATTGGACCAAGTGGAACTCTTATGTAAAAGGGTATTATCCACATTTTTGTCTAATTGTACCAATGGAAAGTAACAAGTTAACGTAACGCGAGATCAACCAGATATGTGGCTTTATCTCTGCGAGCGTTCGCCTGCTTTGTGAGTGACTCACTGGAAAGCGAAACACCTTATTAAGCAAAAGGGCACAGTTGGTAAGCGAAGATATTTCCTCAGACTTGCGATCAAAGTGAGAAAAGTCTTAGTGTAAAGCCGGCAAGACAACCTCACACTCTGCAAGGGATTGTGAGACAGATGGTCACTTTGAAAAAGCAAAAGAAAAGCTCCCTTTAACACCAGGCCAGGTCGGTTCCCATCTGTATGATGGCCAGATTTATTTTCTGCTGTTAGTGGTCACAGAATATTTGCCACCACTTTTCAACACATGATTGGAGTAGCACTCACAATTCACATGTGCATGTTGCCGCTACAATCTTAGCTGATTGGGCGATGGAAAATAGTCACTTTCATGAAGAAAAAGTAAGACGGCAAGATGTGTTCTATGAGCATGACAGTATCCACAGGTAGAGCGATTTGTGTGCACGTCAGAAATGAAATAATCAAATAAAAACAGTAAATACGACAGCACTGCAACTTACACTGCATTGTAAACCACAATATTATTCTTTTTTATTCAGACAGGCAAACCAGATAAAGCCACAGTTTAAACTATGTTACCGGTGACCACAGTATTGCTGTTTCAGGCCACTGTGGCCAAAACCGGACAAGTGTGAGACAGAACAGATGGACGGGCTGGGCAACCGTGACAGGCCCTGATTGCTGTGGATACTCCAAGAGATCTTTAAATTGTCAAAACATTTGCCATGTCAGTCACGGTCCAGATGAGAAATGGCCGTAGATAAACAAAGCAAAACAATGACATTAATCATGGGGAAATTGTATTTCCTCACATGAGTGAGTGAGTGAGTGAGTGAGTGAGTGAGTGAGTGAGTGAGTGAGTGAGTGAGTGAGTGAGTGAGTGAGTGAGTGAGTGAGTGAGTGAGTGAGTTTACTGTGCCGTATATAGGTAACACTCTTCCATGCTTTGTACAACAGTTGGATGAGTGAATTATTTTTTGACATAAGTGAAAATTTTATCACGCATCAGTATAGCCTAAATATGTCGACTGGCGCTGACGTCGACTCTTCGAGCCAAAGTCCGGCAGGGGAACTGATTTTGACTAACCCCAAAAGTACTCCGCATCATCTGTTTCACCCTTCACACAAAAGTTCCTATAAGCCACAGGTGTCAAACTCAAGGCCCGGGGCCCCAGATACGGCCCGCCACATCATTTTATGTGGCCCGCGAAGACAAATCATGCATCAAATTTGTGTGTCATTACTAGAATTGCAAATTGTCTTCACTTTTAATATTTTTTTTTTCAAATATTTGACCAGTTTTCACTCGTCTGATTTAAAAACGAGTTTGTTTGTTTTGTAGCTTTTACTGTATATTATATGAGGTGCTCATACATTTATTTGGGTTGACAGTCATAATGGCCCTCCGAAAGAAGCTATGACTACAATGCGGCCCGCAAAAAAAATGAGTTTTACACCCTTGGTATAAGCTTTCAAAAGTCCGGGACGCCCCATCAAAGTTACTTTGACATGCACCAGAAAACTTAGCAAGACTCAAAGCACTCTATGTTCTGGTTGCCGTGACTGTTTGGAGGAAACGTGATTAACAGCCAATGAAGCGTTTGATTCCGTGGCCGTAGCTACTCAACCTGAGATAACGCGTGACAGATGCGTGACAGAAAAAACAGAAGATGCAAGCGTATTAAACTTTAATGGCAACTGGCTGCATTGCAGGTGAGCCGTGCCATCGTGAACCAGAGTTTGCCAACGCATAAGGCGCACGAGGTTTGGCCGTGCCGAGGTGACGACATAGTCACTCGGGGAGTGACATCAGATAGGGACGGGCTCTTAAAAATTGGTTGGCCGGAATGACACGGATTGATGTCACTGAAACTCATCGTATTTCTAAGAAGAGTTTTCACTGTGTAACTTCAGTGAAAAGTATAAATTTATAAAAGCATAAAAGAATGTGATGGCAGAATATACAATAGTTTGATTTTACAGAGAGGTTAAATATGAAGAGCACTCAGAACCGCTCATTAGAAAGAAAAGCCAGTATTATTAGCATATGACTTGGAGGGGTTCTTTTCTAATACGGCTTTTATTAGATATCAATCAAGTATCTGCCTACCATCAAAAAGATGACAATGAATAAAAAGGACTTCTTTATATGGTTAGATGCTGATGCAACTCAAGTCCGGAATGGCTCACTGGGGCGTTTTGACTCCCATTTACGTCATTTTCACTCCTGAGTGCTGCACTGGACTTTAAAAAAAAAAAAAAAAAGAATGAAAAAAAAAAACAGCTTATGTAATTTTCTGCTGCTTCCTACACTAGAATCTTAAGAGAAAAATAAATAATGAAATGGAAATCAATGTATCACACGGACGAGGCATTATGCAACACTTGAGAGCGTATCTGCGTGCCGAGACGTCACAGGATTTAGATGCGGTTTGGAGCTTGACGATACCTTTGAATCTCCCCCATCGCAGAGCACTTGGTCAGAGAACAATCGGATATCGGCGAGGATGTCTGAGACAAGATGGCGTTTAATAGAAAATAGTAAAGAAGTCTTTCTTCATCAGCCACTCATCATATTTTGATCAATGCTGCTGTCCCGCTCGTCACCCTGTACTTACACGTTGCCAGTTCACTCTTCTCACTTTCAGCCTCCTTCACCGTTCCGGCCCCCCCACTTCCATGTGCTCTCCATACTCCGGACTCCCCCTTGGCCTACTTTAGAGCACTTTTCAAGGCCTCTCTTGTTAGTGCTTCTTCATATCAATTATACATTTGATCGCATGTAGTTGATGTCAGCAGCTACATGCGCTTCGTGCTCGCTTGATGCTCGCTTAGGGCCGCCGCCTCTTGCCATACACGCACGAGCCGAGTTCATAAAACAGCCCGTATGAAAGCGGGTCAGGATTAGTGACCGTGGAAAAAGCTCATGTGATCTTTGCTCAAGGGCACGAGCAACCTTGCATCCACGAGTCCTTCGCATGCAACTGCCGAGACACCGATCCCGCCAAGTTGCTCCCTGGGCGCGGGGAGAAGATAGCAAGCAAGGCGCAGTGCACATCTGATGCCATGACTGCACGGCTCAGAGGTCTTCTTTTGTCTTCAGTACATGCTGCAACACTCACCCACACACTTAAACAAGCCACGCACACACTCAGTGCTCAGTCTGGATTGGGACTCGAATTTAGGTCCGGGAAAAGTGGCCAGTTTTAATTAAAAAAAAGAAAAAAAAAAAAAAGAAAATGGGCACACCTTTCCGTACGGCACTACTTGTGACAGTAATCTTGCATAGTAATCTTGCACCTACAACTACACCGCCATTACACCCCCTAAATTATGGCCCAATTCCGAATTAAATGACCTCGGCTGCACTGTAATCATCTAAACGTACATCAATCTCTTTGTTACACCTGTTTGAAGGCCCACCTTGTATTATAGCTCGTCCGTCAATACTTATTACTGCATGTTGCTGATGAGGCCCTCGACTAATTTAATGATCCGCACCTCCATCAGGGGGCCCATTTTGAAAAGAGGTTATTAACAGTTTGTCTAAGGCGCATGTCAGAAAGTCTGTTCGGCATCTCAGTCAAATGAAGAAGTCGTCTTCTTACTCTCACCGTTTTGCTTGATTGACATGAATGCTTGGGAGCTCCTTACAATACATTGCTGATTAGTTGTTGTCATCTTGAAGGGGGCGTGGTTCATCCACCATCAGGGTGGTTTGTGTGAATGAAATGTGAAAAGAGTAATAGTACAAACATGCTAATAATGGGCAGACTGGGGACTTAAAGGCAAGTTCTTGACTTGAAACAATCAAGTGTGGTCCGATGAGTAATAAATAATAAATGGGAGCTGAGGTCACGCAGGGTCAAGCTTAAAATAGGTCGTCATGTAGTATAATTTTAGTAGTGAATACAATCGAAACCTACTTATGTAAATGCGAATATGTGTAAAAAGAGGTGGACACGACATGAGCAATTTAGGTTTCATTTTTAGCAGTTTTGAAAATGGTGCACAACGGCACCCTGTGGTCAGTTTGTAAATCGCAAGTGACCGTGACAACGTGGATAAGGCAAAGTGACAAATTTATGCTGCCTGTGTCATTCATGCATGCAACACTTTGCGGCATTACAGGAGTTGATATGCTGAACTGTGTCAGCACAACGCCCTTCACTTATTTCAAACCATGGCTACAAACTGCAAGCATGACTTACTCAATCGCATAAAATAATACCCTTTAAATTAAAAGCTGAATAATTCACGAACATAGCAAAAGCCCTAACACATACACTCAAAAATAATGTGCAATTGCACATATTGGTGGGTTTTGTTTGTCTCTGGCTTTGTATCTCCATGTTCCTCTAGTACAGGGGTGGGCAAACTACGGCCCGCGGGCCACATCCGGCCCACGGGACCGTTTAATCCGGCCCGCCAACCCTGAACAAATTGTATTATTAAACTTTTTTTTTTTGGTCATTTTGCCTGCAATGACTGCGTTTTCCCAGTAGATGGCGAAGCGCTCGCCTGCGCATTTACTACCGGAAGCCGTGTCAGAAAGCTCGGTGCACACTCACAAGTGCGTGTACGTACTCAGTAGTACGGACTTGGCGCACTCTCGCTCTATTCGTATCAGTCCCGAATTTAGAGCGTGGGCTTTGACGACAGCATTCTTATAATTCGCGCGCTGAGCTTTCAGATGCAGTTTTGCGCTAAAGCCACCCACAAACCTTCCCCTGGAATCCTTCCATTAAAATGAGTGGCCCGAAAAAAAGAAGTGAGTGCCGAGTGTTTAAAAAAGAGTGGCCAATTTGGCTCGACGTACGCGACGTGACGTTCAGCCACATCAACATCAACCCGTCACAGATCAAGGTAAACGGACCAACACCTCGGATCTCGCCTAAGAATTGCCACAACAAATTTTACTCCAGACTATGACGCACTAGCAAAAAAGGGACACCAACAACACTGTTCCCACTGAAAATGAACGGGAGGCTCTCAAGTTTATTGTAAAAAAAATGCATTTTGAATAGAATTTGTACACATAGCAGGGATTGAAACTAGCGACCATTCTCATTTTCAAACAATGCAGGATGCTCAAGGACATTGATGCACCACCTATTTGCGACTAATCTTAACCTGTAAAGTTCTTAAGGCTTACTTTAAGGAGGTGTTTCCCGTTTCCTCACCTCTGTTACCAGGTGTTTGCGAGTTAAAACTCTGCTCTGATTTCCAGATACCCCTCACCGTGTTGCTGTTTTGATTACTTTATTTGGATGTATGCTTTCACCGATTCTTCAAGATGATATATTTGGTCAGAATGTTTGCCGTTTGATGTGATCTCATGAGATAAACATCTTTCGTTAATCTGACCTGCAGTGTCGTATTTTATGAGAATCACTGATAGCAGTTTTTTAGTGAATTATTTTTTTTTAATGCTGTTAATAAATGCATTTGTTTTCAAAAAACTTGTTTGGAATATCCATGCTTTACTACCTACTAAAGGCCAAGATCTTTTATGCAATGACCTTTACAGGTCGCTTATATGACTTCACACAACGCCTACGTCCATCTGCTCCTGGTCCGGCCCTCCGGTCCAAATTTAGAACCCAGTTCAGCCCGCGAGTCAAAAAGTTTGCCCACCCCTGCTCTAGTAGGTGATGTCAGTTGCCTAGCAACCACGCAATCAGGGCCCGATTGTTGCCATGACAACATGGCGAGGTATCATCATGGACAGAATAGAGATGAAAGAAGGAGGGGAGGGGGAGGAGAGCGAGAGAAAGAGAGAGAGAGAGAGAGAGAGAGGCATGCCTGCCATTGAAGGGTGTTGATAGTATGAAGCCCACAGTGCGCAGGTAGGAGTCTGACCTCTGTGTAGGCGGTGGCCTAGACCGCTCATGAATGCAGAGGGGAGAAACTTCATATTTGGTGTATGCTTGCGCAGTTACATAGACTCTCCTCAAAGAAGAGCACAGATGGAAATGTCACCATGTGCTTCACTTGTCTTTCATCACAGATGCAAAAGCAGAACTCCGTGTCTCACTGAGGGTTTCGGGCCGAACCTCCGTAGGTGTCATAACCCATCCGTCACCCATAATTAGTCAGCTGTGAATAGGTCATGGTGCATTTATTGTGTTTACGCATCGTTTCAACCTTGTTTTGTGTTTAATTTGGTCATGACGCATGGTGATGGTGTTTGAGAGGGGAACAAAACTGCCTCAAAACAAAAGACAGGACACTTAATTGCAGTCTGTTAACAACAAAGAGACACTTATTGTACATTGGTTATTTATAATATTACATACTCTGTAAGGCGAGCTCAAGCTACCACCACACTTTATACGGATCTATGAATATCTGATCCACTGATGAACTTCTGCCATTTATAAGCAGTAAACATTCAAGTTAAAAGTATTAAAATAAAAAGAATACACTAACAACGTCACTGCCGGTGTAATGGTTCATTTGCATGACTTCTATTCAGGCAGCGTGGGTGAAGTCCCCATTCAGTGAAGGTGTAAGTGTGAATGGTTCTCAGTGATTAACACTCAAATTCTCTGTGAATCTGTACAGGATAAGTGGCGTGCAAAATGGATGGATATATAATTAGGTATGCTTTCCTGTTTAACAAAAAAAAAGGGGAAAAACTGTACTGGCAAAAATGGAGTTTACCAAGCAATATACAGTGATCCCTCGCTACTTCACGTTTTGTTTATCGCGGCTTCACTACATCACGGATTTTTTTTCAAAATTAAAAAACTATTTAAAAGTCAGAATAAAACTTCTAAATTGAGGAAACATGTGTCTAACCTTTAGGAAAATGCAGTATTGCTCCAAATGTTCGTTTACATTCCTTTAGAAGTCCGTTTTCGCGCGTTAGCACGATCGCGAAACAGCATCGTTCCACTAACTCGTTAGCCTGCCCAATACTTCTTGGTGACCGTACTTCGCGGATTTCACTTATACCGGGTGGTTTTTGGAACCAATTATCCGCGATAAACGAGGGATTACTAAAGTTTGGTTTTCTTCAGTATAGTACAGTAGGCTTAAAGTAAGGTTGCATTATTTTATAGGCCAATTAATTCCATTAAAAAAATCATATATGCCCAAACAGTTTTGAGACCTGTCAATACTGCGATGGAGTGGTCAAGAGTGGAACTCAACACGCTGCAGTCCATTGATTGGTTAAGGGAAAATGTCACATTCATGCACCTACAAGAATTGAGGCATGACGCCAAGACTCATAGCATGTCACGCTGCGGTGATAAATGCAGGGGTGTAGAAAAATGATGTGAGCAAATTGTTAAGGATCAACATACTTAATTATTTTGGAAGATGTATGTACAGTATTGGAGGTTATGTAGACACAAGTTATTCCATGGACGCACACACGCGCACAGAGAAGATCAAACGAAATGATAGATTTGCGTTAGTGTGTGTCTCCATGTCTGATTGGTTCCCCTCCCTCAGCGCGAGGCAGTGACAAACATTATATTCTGAGTCACAGCTGGAGCAGGCTTCCATTCCACTAAATTCATACCCAAATGTCCAACACCAACAACTCGGGCATCCAGGAAAACTCTCTCTTCTCATCTACTACGATACGACATCCCCCCCCCCCCTTCCCCTTTCCTCTCTCCCCCGTACCCGTCCCCAGTCTCTGTAGCTGTCTCCCCGTTCCTCTCCTCCTCCTCCTCCGCTGCGGGTGTCTGGGAGGCTATTTTTCCTCTGTCTCTCGCTCATGAAGGGCCGCACTAAGCTGCCTTCTCTCTGTCCATGTGTGGTAGGTAAAATACACCTCTGTGTTTGTGTCGTCCTCAGCCTCCATCTCACTGCTGACGTATTTTCTTTTGCATGTTAGCTCAATGCCAGCTAGTCGTTCTGGCAGGCTTAGATTGGGGGAGGCGTGTGGCGAGGGGGCGGGGGGTGTCTCTGTTTGTGCACATTGCATCGAATGCGATTCCAGAGTCATAGATGAATCAGAGGACTACGTATGAGAGATGAGCCATCTCCGTGTGTGCTGGCTATGTTTATTCATGCACTGGCTGCGTGTGTTAGGTATGAGCGTGGCCTGACACATGCGGGTGTGCATGAGCACGCTACCGACATGCGGAGGGAGTACAACTTGTTGATTAAACCATTGGGGAATTCATACATGGAAATACTTGATTGTGTGTTTCATGTATGGAGCAATTTAGGAGGGTGCCGGTTCGATTCCACCTCCGGCCCTCCCTGTGTGGAGTTTGCATGTTCTCCCTGGGCCCGCGTGGGTTTTCTCCGGGCGCTCCGGTTTCCTCCCACATCCCAAAAACATGTTTGGTAGGCCGATTGAAGACTCCAAATTGTCCCTAGGTATGAGTGCGAGTGCAGATGGTTGTTTGTCTCTGTGTGCCCTGCGATTGGCTGGCAACCGGTTCAGGGTTTCCCCCGCCTAATGCCCGATGACGGCTGGGATAGGCTCCAGCACGGCCGCGACCCCCGTGGGGACTAAGCGGTTCAGAAAATGGATGGATGGATATTTCAGATTGGTGTGCGTGTACCTTTATGAGGACATGCAAGCATGTTTATTTGAGACTACAAAAAAAATTCAACTAAATGGTGTTAAGGGTATCTATTTATGATTAAGCAGGGCTTAAGTGAGTCATCATAAAAAGAAAGCTATGCATAATAGTAACATTAATAGACACATTCAACAATATTTTCTTTTTCCACATCCTTATAAATAATTGATTTATTCTGGTGTTAAACTTGATTGTATTTTATTAACCGAAAAAAAATCCCGTTTGTTTCACAAAATTCTTATTGCTCTATTCATATTTTCCTTGTCAATAGAATTATATTTGTTTATCCATCAGGGAGGTATTGATTTCATGCCAGAGCAACATGTTTTGTTTCATGAATATAAAAATTACACAATCCCTATGACTGACAGGTTTCCATACACAAAGTCAATAATGAGTACCTTTATATGTGTTTACATGCATGTCTCAGATGTTAGGCTTGTGCTTTTTCTTTTCCATTTGAACCCCACACTGACTTAATTATAGATCAACAGTCAGAGCTGATTACACACACACGTGCCAGTGGCAAGTGTAGGGACCATAGTACACCAATGAAATCCTCAATGGACTCACCACAAGACGACAAAGTCTCCAGGAGCTTAGATTGCAGCCACAAGGGGGTAAAGAAGGTCTGATGGAGTGACATAGAAAGAGCAAGTTTAGTGATGTCAATCAAAGGCTTAATCATTTGCTGTTCCTGATAGGTCTGAGTCAACCTATCAGTTATTTAGAATCTGGCTCTAAACAACGGGATAATGTACAACTGTCCACCTCTCTGAAATTTTGAAGACTTTTAACACTGGTCATCTAATTTGGATAAAGGAGAACTGAAATCACCTCAATTATTAATACAGTGGTGCCTTGAGATATGATTGAACTGAGCTTTTTGTTTTTTTTTGCCGCTGCAAAATTTGAGTCAGAAACTAACTTCACTTCACAAGCAGATCGAGACACAGCATTAGTAATTATTCTTCAAAACAGGTTTAAAAAAACTAAACATAAAACAAATACAAATTGTGTAGCACAAAGCTAACATACAATGGAAAAATAAAAACAACTGACGGAATTACCCACAATCTCCCAAAGTTTAATGAACTCCCTTTTCAGCCCAGGAGGAACTTATTTCTTTCGGTCTAAGCAGAGGCCAGCGTGATTATTGGCAACGTGTTCTCATGAGAATTAAAAAGAAAATCGAACCGGCCTAGTTGGAGCATGCGTCATCGTGCCGATGTGTGGGCACAAAAACCTTGGAGCCGTGAAGAAAGCTGCTGCAAAATGATCACAAACTATTCCGAACGTAGCAGAACCCCAAAGGTGTGAGGCAAATTTGCTAACCACTTGTGCACCGTGCCACACTATGCGGTTGGAATAAATCCATGTCATCAATTCATAGCAACTGACAAAGCTTGGAAAAGCCTGTACTCGTTTGAGCATGAATAGCTTCCTATTATGGGACCATGTAGACTACAGGTGTCAGACCCAAGGCCCGGGGGCCAGATACGGCCCATCACATCATTTTATGTGGCCCGCGATGACAAATTTTGCATTGAATTTGTGTCATTACTAAAATTAAAAATTGTCCTCACTTTTAAAAAAATAGTCGTTGCTAGCAGTTTTTATTATCATTCGTCATTTTAGAATATTTGAACGATTTTTTACTAATCTCTAATTTCAAAACTATTCATCAGTTTGTTGTGTATCTTATACTGTATGTATATAGAAGACGTTAACACAATCATAATGGCCCTCCGAGGGAAATTATGACTATGGTGCAGCTCGTGACAAAAATGACACCCCTAGATGTAGACATTTTTTTTGTGCCTCTCAGAAAAACAAATGGTAAATTCTAATGTAGTATTTTACAGTTGTACACTTCTGCAGTTACCTAACTAGATTTCCCAAGCAATTGAATGACAAAACACAGTATGCTTGTTTTCAGGTGTTAATTTTGTGTCCGCATACAGTAAAATCGTAGTTGCAGACACCTGGTGGCTCAGTGTTTATCTTCTTGGCCAGAAAAGCATGGCCATGGATGACCAGTCTGGAAACATGCTGTGCTCACTCTCTCTGCCAAGCTAAAGCTATCAGCCGCAGCCTGGGCCTCAACAGCAATGCCCACCACACCACCCAAAAAAAAAATTTGCAGAGCCTGTTTAAATTGACTATGCAGCAAATTTAACCACAAACTGGTGCTTCATGTCACCATGTTGATCATTTTTGCCCTTGTGGAAAAGAAAAGTTCAAACTAGAGAGAGTAGGTGGGTGTAGGGTATTATGTAATGATTACCAATGCGCTGCCCACTATGAGCAGTCATGGTCATGGTAGAAAACTTATACAATAGCAGAATGCAAATCTAAATGTGTATACTGAGCTGTAATGACGCCCTCAGGCCACGCTTTAACCACCATCTACTGCAATCTCATTGAAGGATGGAAGAAGTGAATATGCAGCCATAGTCGCCATCTAAAACCATGGAAAAATGACTACTTTGCTATTTTCTTAGGCTTTGGCTCCATCTTGTGGCATTTGACAGCAGAAACTACAGATTGTTTTTTCTCTTAATTGGATAGGTTCCACAAAAGAATGTATGTAAATAGGTTGATTTATGAATAGCGAACAGCACATAATTATTTTAGAACTGATTAGATTGTGCATGTGTACCTAACGAACCAGAGAACGTACCGAATATCTTGTGGGGACTATTTAACACGTCAACGCGAGTCAGAATCGAGGCTTCGTTAAAAGCGTAGAGAGACTGACAGCAAGCTTGTCATCTGATGCTTGTTCAACAACGGACAGCGATGGATGAAGCATGAGCTGACAGTCAGCGCTTATCTTTCAGCCATATTTTTCTCATCATTTAAACCCTCAAGACAGGAAACAGCTGCCACAGGATGGTCCGCGTACTCGGACAGCGCAGGGCTGTCTACTTTAGCTGAAGAGGAGGAGGAGGGCAGCGGAGGCTGGAGAAAGGGAGGTGATGGCTTTATGAAATTAGAGTGGCAGTTGCTGTGTCACGTTCTTAGCTTGTCACTGGAAGAGCATGCATTAGCCTTTCTTGATTATAGCCTAGGTGTAATTTAAGGTTGATGCTCAGATTTAACCATCTCACCCCTTACTTAATACGTGATCTATTTTAAAGCCCCGCGGTAGTCAAAGAAGAAGTAAATGTATTGCAATTTTTATCGGCGCTTTTAACCATATTTTTGACCTATAACATGCACACCGTAGCTCATGCATAATGCAGCTCTCCGGGTCGTCACCATTGGTGATGACTCCATTCTGGCATGTAAAATTTACACAGCTGGGTGGTTCTGCAAGACACACAAGCAGTAATGTGTGATGCGGAGTCAGTCGGATGTGTGGAAGAGCAGCAGAGTGAGCTTTGAGTGCTCCTGCTGTTGAGCCAAAGCAACGGCATGCAAGATCCTTGTTTTTGTTGCCATTAGTTGGACCAAGCAGATTCGGTTGAAGATTGGATTTGGCCGGGGTGACAAACTGGGCCCCATTTTGGATACTTTTGTTGTGTACTGAGATTGAAGTTACTTGTTAGAGCTGGTTGGTAGTCAAATTAGTATTATTTTCAACTATTCATCTGGTAACACATTTCCTGGTAGCTTTAACTCATCAGTAAATTTGACTTGTAGAGCATGAGTGCTATGTTATCCCGGTGAATCCTGTCAGCCAATCAGCTTTCAGCATTTCCCGAGGAAAATTCCCGTTATGACTTTTTTTTTTTCTCTTTCTTTTAGTGCGCAAGCAGTTTTGACGGAAACACATTCCATAAATATGGTGATGTGATCACTGTTGGCAAGTGGAGCGTTTGTTAGACGTCTGCCACCCCCTTTCACGCGTTGTCATGGAAACACTCCAGCTCTTTTGGAGTTCTCTCTCACTCTCTTTCACACAATGCAGTATTACGACATTAAAACCTACACAGTGGAATACCGCGTCTCATCTGTGACTGTGGCCTTACATAATGCAGAGGTAGAGCAGGTCAACTTCAGTTAACAGAGCAGTTTACAGTACTCTATATAGTCATATGGTAATAAAAGCCAAACAATTAGGTCAAAAGTATTTTAGAGTCATACAAATTTGGACTGTTTGTTTTGAATAGGAAGGTGTAATGTCAATCCTGTGAGGTTTTACAAATACTAATGGACTGAACCAATAATCGGTGTATGGTGTTGATACCTAATCAATTGTTGTGCTTATTTGTATAGTATCTATTTCTTCCTCCATAGTTATCATCACACATGAACGCCATATTTGTGTTGCTGTTCCCATCTCATAAGATTTAGTGCAATGTCCTGTGATGATAATTTGAACTAAAGTTTCTCTTTGTAGCAAATAGTTTGAAAACATACACTGCATCTACTTAGGACGTTGTTAACTACAAGAGTTTGATGTCAGGGATGGGAATTTGTGGGAAATAAGTGGAACCTCCAGTCTGTGATTCAGAAGAAAAGAGCCAATTGCTGGCATATTACTCATCGTGACAAGCTCACAGTCAGAGCATTAAAATGCATTAAGTGCTGCAATCAAGGACGTCTGTGTCTTTAACAAAGCAATATCCATGGCAACCGTAAAGTGAGTTTAAAAAGTCATCTCGGGGATTCTAATGTCATGTGAGAAAAGCACAGAATGACTATGAGGAAAGACGTCATTTAACTTTGGAGGCGCTTGCACACACGCCGCCCTCACATTCATTCATCTTCACCTCTACACACAGTAATTGTGGTATGAGCTAAATATGCTCAAATAGACGGATTGTTCAATTTAGAGAGTAGCCGTAAAGCACATTTTATAATAACTCCTTTAGGCATTGACCTGATATTATTGACCTGCTAGCATGATTTTTATTGCATGCTTCCCAGGATATCCCTCACGAGAGTAGTGAGCGATGAAGTCGCTTGTGTATTGGATTTTTTTTTTTTTTTTTTTAACCGCTGACGTCACCTGGGAGCATCGAGCCTAGCGCCGCAGTCGGTCCTGAGATGAATGCACAATATTTAAATGTAACCTAGTCGGTTCTCTCACTCCACCCTGTGGGCTCTTAATGTCAACACAGTCCTGCATGAGGCACCTTGTGCTGTAACTTAAAATTAAGCCTAATCGATTTATCTTTTTTAATAACAGACAACAAAATGAGGTACAGACAATTTCTGAAATGAAATAAACTGCATGTTTTGACGTTGCGTAATGACCAATGTAACAGGGAGAATTTACAAATTCCCATGATTAAGTTGATTAGGAAAAAAAAGACATTATTTATGTGCTAAATGTAGCCTCTGTTAAGTCTCCACAGCAGTATTTCAATAACATTACAGCCCTCACATTCACTGTGGTGTGGGCAAACACCAAAGTAGCTTAATGCATCACCTTTGTGGAATGGTGAGTGTGTGTTACTGACACTCTTGGACTCATTTATTAAAGGCTAGGTGGAAGCCACCTTGAGCGAGCACGCTAATGAATGCCAGCGGGGTTCACCTCAATCACTAAAGTAGACGCACCACATGAAAGCGCTTCGTCTTTCAGCACCACGGACAGCTCCACTTACAATGGCGACTATTGAGCCAACAGGGGGCGCAGTCATCCCATTCCGGACAGCGACAGAAACATACTGTTCAACTTACAGCGGTGTGATTTAACAGTAATAATAATGAAAAAAATAACTGCGAAAACAGCTTGCTGTGTGTGCTTTTTATGGTTAACCAGCTCCTGAAATCTTCCTCGTTTGATTCCCGTAAACTTTCTGTAAATTAATAGAAAGAGCGAGCACGTCAGGGACCACCCCCGACCCCCACCCCCACACACTTCCGCGGCTCTCCGGCGATCGTGTCGCGGCGGCGGTAGAGGAGCGGTGTGAATGTGAGGCGTCGGACGGATGTCTCTGCCTAATATCAGGAATTTAAAGTGTCTCTCGCCGGTCATGTGCCAGTGTAAGGTCATCTGCAGCAACCGGACGCTGTCGCTCATGTTCGGATGTAAGGTAAGGTGAGCCCCGGGGGTGCATGCAACGTACGCGCTGCTGAACGCTGGCTGCACCAACGCCCGCCGTCAGGTCAATTTGCGGGAGAGGATTCCGTCCAATGCGGCCGTTTTTTGGAGCCTGATTGCCATCTCACATGGCGGATAGCTTGCGAGCGAATGTTCAAGGCTGACCGGGGTTTAAACCTGCACGTAGCAGTTGCTAGTTTCCTGCAATGAATGAAATCACTTTCTCCATAGTAGGTTAGGTCCTTCAGGGCTAAGCGGAGCTATTCATGCTGACTGGTCCACATTTAGGTTTGCATCATAGCAGAGGGAAAATGCACTACATGATTTTTTGACCTTGGGAAATGCACGTTGTCTAGCCCAAAGCTTCTTCAATATCCTTCATCACCATGCAAGGAGAGCCTATATGAGAGGCTTTATCCCTCCTTGGAATCAGATAAGCAGAACACTCCTCCTCTTTTCTCTTATGGCCCAAGGGGGGATCTGAAGCAGGCAGCTGCTTTATATCTGTGACAATGAATAACAGCCTATTATGTTAAGCTGTGCATTTCCAGTCTGAACTTTGACTTATTGGTAAGTAGGAGATGATGGCCTTTTTTGGTCCTAAAATTCAGGTTGCCCACCTTGGTAGTCCATCTACGTAATGTGGTGGGTGGGTTCGGGTTAGGTACACTCAGTGTCAGGAAGTATAAACCTTATTGATATGCACAAGTGTTCAACTCGCTATATGGAATTAGCATTTACTGTACGTCTTTTCTATTTTACATCATATGCATTGTATGCAGCCTACTTTGTATTATGAACGGCCAACTAATGCTAGTGGGAGGAATTTGTTTTCCGCAATCCGTGGAATCACCAAACACAAATTCATAGGTCTTGGGTCAAAGCTAAAAGTGGCTACCACCTATGTGCTGATCCCATTTAACACATTTGGATTGCTTCATTCAGAACATTGCCACATCCCTGTTATAAGAGGGTGTGCACAATTGTGCATCCACATTATTTCAGTTTATTTTCACATCCCTTTTTGTATACGTACATATATACATACTATATATTTAGAAGATCTGCTCTACTCATTATGCATCCAGCAGCCTAATATATCGTGTCCAGTCTGTTGTGGTCCCATTGTGGGTTGTTATTGGTGCTACCGTGTTTGACCGAGTCTTTTGGGACATCATGTATCCACAATATATTGCGGGGCGACCATGTCCTGTTTACTGTTTCCTCTATTCTGCTTGTTTGGTGCAAATGTGCACAATAATCCCAGGACGTCTTTGCCAAGGTTTTTTACATAATTGTTGCTGGATGGAGCCTCTCAGTCATCTTATATTCCAGATCTTAATTAAAAGGGTCTTTGGTGTGTCTTGAAGCATTCATGAGCGCTTTAATGGCCTCTCCTATGCTTAATGCTCATTGATGGGCTGCACAAGGTTTAATGAAGACGGACCGTGCTGCTTAAGTGTGTCTTTAAAGATACAATACGGCGCAGTGCTCAGTCTCGAAGAAGACGAGGATCAAGTTGACACGGCGTATTAATGCATTTAACGATTTAAGGCTCAGATCAACGCGTTGTCATCTCTAGATCCAAATCAATGATCACCTCACTCTCAGGATCGATTCGGGTATAGTTTGACTGGAAAATGGGCAAGGCGATGACCCCGGTGTCAGACAAACAATGAAATCACCAAGAGTCATGGGGATTTAAATATCACAAGCTAGCTATAGAGTACATATCGATCACTGGGATGACATCATTACTTTACAGCGTCATATGGATTCCGCCCGGCTTGCTGTCGGCTTCAACTGTGACAGCCTGAGAAGCAGCGAGAAGAATGAGTGGCAGCGCATATTTACTGATTCAGTTCATGTCGACGTCTGAACCATGCAGGGTCACCTCTACCTCCTTAACTTGTTCTTTCCACTTCATCTGCTATCAAACACTACAGCTGTTCCTTGCAGCTCACAGGAGCAAGTAACACGGGTTAAGAGCTCTGGAAATAAATGGTGCTTGCTTTTTAAAACAGAAACCCTGCAAAGTAGCTACCCACGGCAATGAGCTACTCTTTTGATAATTGTAAATAATGTTTACTATAAAACACTATAAAGCTATAGTGTATCAGAAATGTTCCAGGACTGGTGGCATTAAAAGATATGTTTCACATCAAAACAGATTTTCCCCTCTGCAGTACAACACATCTGCCATTTTCTTTTGCCAAATTAATTGGAAAAGACTCACAGCAATGTTGCTATCTCCAATAGAATCCATTCTTAGCCAGAATTCACAGTATGCTTGTACAGTACATCTATGTCCACTCATTTTGCATTCTAATAGCAGCGTGATTATCTATTACGCTGCATTCTCCCAGATGCTTGAAGTGAACTCCTGACATTCTCGTGCTTGTGCATAGCAGCCAATAAGAGACGTGCATCTTATTAAAGTTCAGTGTGCTCAGAGACTAATCGTCTGGCTGCATCAAAGCGTTTCTTTCTTATCACGCAACCACAGACCAATGGACTTGCACCGAAGTGCGAATGTGTCAAGTGTACATAATTAAGGTAGAAGCATCTTTTTGCAATCAAAATCAGAGATTGGTATGAAATTCTGCCTGGCAGGGCTTGAAGTATTTCATTCAGTGAATGCAGTGTGTTGTTGTGCCTCACATCGCTACGCCAAGACTAACACTTGTCAAAGTGTTGTGCCGAAACACCTTGGAGAATAGTCTGAAGGTAGCACTGGCAGAGGATGAGAGGATTGCCTGTCCTCGTGAGGCACACGTCTACATAAAAAAGAAAAGAAAAAAAAGAAAAGAAAAAAAAAAAAAGTGTGCTTTTGGCTCGCAAGGTGATGGCTGGCAACTGAAAATTGCTATCATGTTGAGAAGACATTGGAAATATACTGAGGACAGGATTGGCAGTAAAAAGGAAAGGATGGAGTCACAATACAAAAAACTACAGAGGTTATAAAAAGTCGACACACCCTTGTTGTAATGCCATTTTTTATGATATAGAAAAAGAGAGATTAATCATCTTGAAACCATTTCGTATTGATATGACTAGATACAACTCAATTGAATTTTTAATAGTAGCTGTAATTGGTTAATTCTGAACATTGCCACATCCCCATTTATAAGAAGGTGTGAGCAAAACCACACGATCATGGTTGTTTATTTGTACTTGAAAAATACTTCCCCAAACACTCATCCTAGCAGCGGTTGTTTCAATTAATAATAGTTATCTTGTGAAGCATTAGTGTAGATTTTTTCCCCAAAGTAATGCATATTTTAACATATGCGGTGTGAAGACAAATTACTTGCCTGAGAGGGTAAGCTTGAGTTTCCTTCCTCCACCATCGTCCGTCATCTAAAAGCTCAAGCTCGCTCCTTGAATTACAAACGGAGATGACGGAAGATAGCATCTGACATTTGCTCTACATTACGTTAAGTCATCGAACCATTAAGGGAAGGGCTGATTCAGGCTCTCCGTGTCGAAATATTATCACAATACATGCAAATGCTTGCTGCTAGGACATCTACGGTGACCTTTATGAGATTATTCTTTTAAGAAGCAGAGGTTTCCCGCTCTGATGATATCATAATTCAATGAAGGGATATTTTGATTGTTGCAAAGTGTAATTAACGCACTTCCTTGCATACGCAAGAACCAAGGGAAACTGTTCCCGCATCGGAGGTCCAATTATAGTAATTAAATCTGATTATAGCCTTTGCACTGCTCATATTGACACGCTTGATTCATGTGAGTGAGTGTAAATGACATCAGAAGTCAACAAAAAGCTACTTAAAGACATTTGGCATTCACGAATCTATCTTCAATCATTTTAAGTATTTGCTTTTTATTTCTTGTCAAAATGAAATAAAGAGGTGCGTTAGATGTTATGTTTCCATGACGCACAAATGCACCTCAAGCCCCAACCCAAGTTACAGCGTACGGTGAAGCGCACAGCATCAACTGCCACCTCCCCCACTCGTGGGACAGAAGGCAACATGGCAGCGTGATGGTTGATCATGCAGCAAAGGGGCAGGCACCAAAGTGCTTCAGGCTATTTTGTGTTGTGGCTCGTGTCATTAAATTGCTTTGTTTACATTTTTATTCAAAAGACTCAATTTACTGTTGCTAGGCAGGCTTGTTTTCAATTAAGAGATGCTGGTGGGAAAAAAAAAATAATGTGCTAAAAAATATTATTGTATTGAACGAAAAATCGAAAAACACCAACAAATAATAGTCTTTGTGGTAGCTGCGCTGTTGTTTTCTGCTTCAATTTATCAATTGTCATTTGCAAGCATCCCCCCCTTGCCTGCCCGCCTCCTCCACCCACCTCTTTTCCTCTCCTTGCTTTACTTGCTGTCTCAGTGAAATGCGATCCAAGCCCTATGCTGGCACCCCCCAACTCTGTTCTGCTCTGGTTGCTAGGCAGCCTGTCTGAGATGGGCCTCTATCATGTAGCCCCTTCTTCGCCTGTGTCCAAAAAAAGAAAAGAGTAGGCTCACCATCAGACATTATTCAGATAATACCTTTCCATTTTTTGTAACGGGTGTATCCAAACACAAAGACCAAGCTAAAGGACAAATGTGGCTGCTCTCCACTGTGACACTGCCCACTTTTTGACACGCATGTGATGGAAAATGCTGCCTCCAGATTTTTCGGTCATCACACCTCCGACAAAATCTGCCGTGTGTATTGAACGCGGTAGGCTGCTGGCCGGCTGCCCATGTGTGGGCTACCAGCAGGGAATTGTGGGGGGTAATTTTACGGGGAAGAACACGCATGATCTCGAGTGCTGCATGAGTCACGGCGCTGCATGCTCCGTGAGGTTGTGGAGGACGCCGCCTTGCCAGATCAAATGACTTCACTTGGAGACATCACGTACATGCATTATGCTGAAGTCACCAAAAATAAAATTGACAAAAAAATCGCCAAAATTCTTTTTGGAAGCCGCTTTTTTCAAATCACTTTTTTGTCCTCGTTTCTGCAGAAGTACAGGTACCAGGATGAGGAGACGCCCCCCTTGGAGCACAGTCCAGCACATCTGGCTCCAGGAAAAAGTGCCGAAATGCTGCACATGAGCGACAAGAACCTCGCCGCCATGGAGGCCATACATGGCTACACGCCACACACACATATCTCTCCTGTCAAGGTGAGGACAACACACACCAGCTTATGGTTGTTGTTGATCAATACCTAACACTATGACAACAGCTCAAGTCATCAGCTTGCAAGTCAGCAATTGTGGACCGTGTATTGTGCAGCATAGACATAAACACGACAGGAGCATAAACTATCCAGTTTAAATATTTTAGATTTACCCAATGATGTTCACTACAGCAAATCTAAATCGATATTCTACCAGTCATTAAAACTGTCACAGCATTTCTCCAGTAGCTATAACATGATAGTGGAAGTTTCTAACATAATACTGCATTAAAAAGTAACTTTGCAGTTTCAATTCTTTTGAATGTCCATTAGGATCATAATCACATAAAAGCCCAAGCTAGTGCATATCTGATATGGCAGCTTAACAGCAGGATAATCAAAGTGCAAGGCAACATGAGAAGCGGTCAGGAAATATTAGTCAAAGCTTCATTTATTTTCATAGGTTGAAAGGTGGAAGGCCGTGCAGGCTAAAACAATAAACACTTTATAGCTGCTCCAATAAGGAATTCATTACTAATACAACTGTGCAAGAGTGTAATGGATCCAATTTTAGTCTAGGTCAAGGTTTTGGCCTTGGAGGCTGTCAATGCTGCTTTTGAATAGTACTGCACTGTAAGACATTTACAATATTCCCAACTTTCCACATTGTACTAAAGACAACACAAATGGAAGAAAATCCCTTTGGTTGCTTCTACAGACACCAAACTGCTGTGTGATATTAATTTGACACACTGCCACAGCTTGAAATGCAAACGCAACTAGACACCAAAGCAAACGTGCATCAATGGAAACATGACTGCTGTCACTTTGTCGACAATGCAGGATACGTACAGCAAGTGCAAGCTGGAAAGCCGACTTCATAAATATCAATTTCACATGCCAATGTGTGTTGCTACACACCTGGAACTGCTTTTAAACGTTCATCTTTCTACACTAAGTTTTTATTTATGACTCACGTGAGACTGTTATCACAAAGAAGCAAATATGTCCATTATTGTCTCTTTTTTTAATGAGCAGAGAGACACACTGAGTTCTGACCCGGCTACTTAAATCAGGTTGAGCTGCAGTGGTCATTGCGCTTTGTCCTGCGGGCTGCTGTGAGGCAGTTGGTGAAAAGCTGTCAAACTGGCAGCTATGTGAATAAACTGGCATTGGGAACTCAGATAGCAGCTCATTAGTGGACACACTGCATCAGGCTAGTCTCTTTTTAATGTCATTTTAATTTACACCACATCTGTGTGCAAGAATAAATTAGGAGCAAATAGGAAAGCTATCCCACTGTAGAATAAAAAAAAAAAAAAAAGATCCTATGTACGTGGCTTTGTATACAGGCTGTCGAATGTGCAAGAGGGGGGCTGCGCCGCTGTGGGAGTAGTCATAGCCAATGTAAAAAAAAATGGCCAGCGTTTGATTTCTTTCAAATTAGCGGTCACTAACCATTCTTAGTAACTTTGTCACTGAAATCTTACTGAACTAATTTAGCGGACTATTTTGACTTGAGTCACATTATTCCAAAGTGTACTGTTGTACACATTACAGTCAGCATTAAAAACTATGCTGAAGCTCACACATAGTGGCAAAAATATTAAAAGTAATAAAATGTGGACAAAAAGATCTTCATGCCTGATTCAACTCCTTTCAAAAGGTACGAGATACAATGTCCCTTACCAATGTTTCTTGGCGGCTTGATTAATTCCTTTAATCTTAGGGGAGGTTGTCATCCAGCACCGAACTGCGGAATCAGTAATTACTCCAAGATGAGAGGTGCACCATTTATAATGGCTACATGGGGGGGAGACGTGCTTCTTTCCCTAAAATCTACTATTAACGGATAATCAAAGTATTTAATTTAATTCTGTCACTCTGTGCTGTGTGCCACAGAGTATTTTGAATCTATTACATGAGTCATTCATTCCTCCCAGCGGCGAGTGGTACCAAAAATGTATTTCTTCTCTCTGCATGTGTGAGTCTACTTGGGAAATGCGGCATTGTTTAACACTAGATGTGATTGAGAGCTACTTTGCTGTTCCTTATACATGCCGTGACACCGGCTATTAAACAGGATGGTATGTATATCTGTGCAGTCAGCAGGAAGCAAAAACTTCATGGAAGAGAGCCCAAAGAAAAGGAAGTTGACAATTTTGAGAGCCCAGCAGGAAAAAAAGAAAGTTGATGATTTTGGTCTTTTAATGGAAAGAAACTATGAGTGATAAATAATGTAGCAGTGTCTGTGATATTCCATTAATGACCACAAACCTGATTTATCTCCTGCACTAAACTGGGATGTATAGTAATTTCACGGTTTTGATTATAAATCCATGCTAATTATTCATTTACATGCCATGCCCAAATACTCAACTCTGTAACACAGCTATTTTACAGGAATTCAACACTAATACGTACAATTTCACGCTATTCACTCCATTATTATAACGGGGTAGACAGTCAAATGAGGCCAAACCACTTTTTTTCTAACATGCCCGTTCCGTTGCTTTTAGAATCCATTAAAACGCTCTACATTGCAGTATAATGAGGCATTTGATAGCACACAACAAAGCACTGACGCAAAAGTGATTAACTTTAAGGTGTGCTTGCATACACATAATATGCAGCCACCTGCCAACAATTTAGCGCAGTCCACTCAGTGGTGGAGCTAGAGGAGGGGTCGTAGGGGGCAATGGCCCCCGCCCCCTGAAATATGCTTGGACCCCCAGGTGCCAGGCCATGGACTTTCCGTACAGATTTGTTGCATGCTTGGTGTGCTTTTTATTGCTGTTTTGCAAATAGTTTGTGAATTACTGGTTTCCCTTTCCTGCATGCGGCCTATTTCCCATATTATGGTTTCACACAAGCCGATTGATTTGTCAGATTCTCCTCCCCCTTCGCATTGCGCCAACACCTCCTTGAATCTGCTTAACAACAATTTACTTTATGAAAAATAATGCATAGTAATTTTGGCAAAAGGTCCATATTTTATCTTTTCAATGACTTTCAAATGAATTTGAGAGATCACATGTTGCCTACATACCTCTCTTGCTAATTGGTAGTAAAGTTAAAAAAAAAAAATGCAAATTGCAATCCAAGTTCCAACCCTAAAAATTAAAGACACGGTTATTGTGTGTGATGAAACATCTTAGAGGCCATTAAAACACTGTAAATCAGCTTCATAGTGCCTGCCCAGACTGGGACTTGAATGTTGAACAGTAGAGTGTAGTTTAATTAGGAGGTGATGACATCTTGGAAACAGTAAGAGCAAAGACATAAATAAGTATGGGCTCGCATTTGGCACAAGAAAAAAGGGTTCTAGTGAGAAGTCAATTGAGAATATGCAAGGCCAAGATAAGGATGCGTTCGTCTCTGGGGGTTCAATTTAAGGCAGGTTGGAAGAAACACTTAAACATGTCGTACATTATGTATGGGAACACACAGTTTACACGTGGAAACAGTAAGACACTCAAGTCTTCACGTTAATGTCATAGCCCAAATGTTACTTACGTTACAGATGTCTCTGAGGTACGGTGTGGTCTTGCGCGACATCTTGGGCTATTTATGCTGGTCCACTTTGAAATGCTGGGGGGAAAATATATTTGTATGGTTAGTACTTAAATGGTAGCCTGAGTCATATTTGATCAGAGATGTTGGTCAAATTCCAACTTGTACAAGCTTAAGTACATCAACGTTAAAGCTTCCAATGTGAAGCGTATAAGTAATTCATGATAATCAGTACAAGGGCTTTTTCAAACCACAATCTGTGATAAAAATAACTGCATATATAGCAGAGAATACGTTAAGATTTAAATGGGTGCGGTCCAAGCTAGCAACTTGGGGAGCAATATTATATTTCACGGATTTTAATGATAGCCTTCATCAATATTTATAGCAGCCGATCTCAGTTCTTGTATCAGCTCTGGTGACCTGCTTTCCAACATTTTTTGCTGAGAGTTCACTGCGACATGAAGCTGTCAGCATCCGCTCTGTTAAATTAAAACATAAAACAAGCCTTTGTTCTCCCCCATCCCAGAGCCCACCCGCATGTCCTGCACAATTATCCTCTCCCCTTTCCTTGTTTTGCAGCCAGTATTGATGTCGACAGGACACACTCCAATGTACACCTCTGCTGTTTCCACACTGGTAAGAGCACAAAGCCTGAGAGCTTGAAAATTGTCATTACTGTATTGTCACTGTCCAGACTTGCATGTCTGCTCGTTTCTTCAGTCGAGTCACTTAATTTGATCATCGTCCATTATTGCAAGATATCTATCTGTAAGGATGAGGTCATCTTTTTGATGGTTGTGTCACAGTGCCCCTACTCACTCGCTCATCCATTCATTAAGCTACCATAGACGTCATGTTTTTATACTGTGCGAAATCAAATCTTTTCTTCTCTGCGGCGGAAGTGTGTGCAATGCAGAATTGTCACATTAATACGCATGGAACTGTCTTTAAAAGTTTTCTCTGGGTAACGTTGCACGTACAAAGATATCCTCATATATGTTGATGAGCACGTTGGTCGAAGGAAAAACGATGGAACAAATCTCCCAGGGGTCACCTTTTCAAACGTCCCTGGCCTGTCTGTGTTTTAAAGCCAAAACATCAATAATCTTGATTGCAAATTGCACATTAACCTCTAATGTGGCTTTCCTGACCTTGAGCAGATCATTATTATCATCTCCTAATAAACATGTCAGAATCAAACACAGGTGGTGTTAATCTCACCCTCCATGTTTTTTTTTTTTTTGAAAAACAACAAAAAAATCGACTACTCCACTACGGTGATGCACAACGGCGAGCAATGAATATTGTGAATTTCACACATGCTTCCTATTTCTCTGACAAAGCCAAGAAGGCACTCACTGTCTCTGTGATGCATTGCAGTATGTGCGTGGGCACCGTTGCAGCTGGTGTAGTACTCCTGTGGCGGCGGGCGTTAGTGTGTAGGTGGTGTCTTCACTCTGTGGCTTTATTGCATTCATGGCGAGCACCTCATTGATTTACAGCCAGGAGGAACAACAACTCTCAACCCAACATCTGGTTTAACTTCAAAAAGCGATCAGTCATAATATGGGACAACGAGCGCGTGGTTGAAATCATAGAGAACCAGTTGGCAGCTTTTCTCATCTTACTCTGTCTTTTCTAATGTACAAGGGATGTAAAACACAGTAGCTCCAAGAGGGAAAAAAAAAAAAGAATTTAATAATCATCCTCAAAGGCTGTCAACCCCTTACAGATGTTTCTGACATCCATCTTTAATTCCAGGCTTCTATAGCATTTCCCCAAGAGAGCTGGATGATACCATCCCCTCCCTGCTCTGCACTTTTGTCGTCCTGTGTCTGCTGTCTCTCTTCATTTTCCTCGTCCGCCTTACTTTTCTTTAATAAATGTTTAAAGATGTCCCTGAAGCTTCAGTGTAATTACTGTGCGGCAGCAGTCCAGGTCCGTTGGGAAGGGAAGGGCATAAGTATGCATGAAAACGGATAGGATGAGAACCGCTCACGCTGTATGAATGACAGAAAAGATAGAGAGGGTCC